>NC_060287.1:15866330-16466330 GCF_021613505.1 Equus quagga | reverse complement strand
CACTTCAGTGGCCTGGGGTTCACCAGTTTGGATCCTAGGCACGGACCTACACATCACTCATCAAGTCATGCTGTGACGACATCCCACATCGAAGAACTAGAATGACTTACAACTAGGATATACAACTATGTACTGGGGCTTTGGGGAGTACCAAAAAAAGAGGATGATTGACAACAGATGTTTGCTCAGGGCCAATCTTCCTCACCAAAAAAAAAAAGAGAGAGAGAGAGAGAGCTCTAGAGCCAAAATTTTTCTAGAAAGAGTAATATGGCATTAAGAATGACATAGAATAAAAAGCTCTATCTATAAAAATAATCTTTTTGGTGTTGTGTTTTTCCTGAAACTGGCTATATTCAAGGCAGCTAAGTTTCCAAGAACAAGGGTGGCTCTTGATTTTTAATATCCTTACATCTTTCTGAGGAGTCAAGCAACATCATTCATTACACTACAGGAAAAATATCCCCAATGATCAAAAGTTGCCAATGGCGGGGCTGGCCCAGTGGCACAGCAGTTAAAATTCGCACATTCCACTACTGCCGCCTGGGCTTTGCCGGTTCTGATCTCAGGTGTGGACCTATGCACCATTTGTCAAGCCATGCTGTGGCAGGCATCCCACATAAAACAGAGGAAGATGGGCATGGATGTTAGCTCAGGGCCAGTCTGTCTTAGCAAAAAGAGGAGGATTGGTGGCAGATGTTAGCTCAGGGCTAATCTTCCTCAAAAGAAAAAAAAATTGCCAATGATTGTGAAGCTTTATCTACCATCTTTCCAGCTGGTTAGCATGGTCAGGCTCGTGACTGAATGGCTCCCCTTCCCTCTGGAGTTTACTAAAATCACCAGTGGCCTGGTTTCTTTCTCTCTATCTAACCTGAAGATTCATCTGTGTGCTATTTGTTTCAGCAGATAAAACAGTTTTAAAAGTTGAGAAACTTCATATAAAAGCCAATTTTCAGCTACTTTTGAAATAAGGCAAGAAGGAATAGCAGTACTGAATTTGTCTGGAAGTAAGGACCAGCTTCCTGTCTAGATTGAACTTTACTCTCCAATTCAGCAAAATCGCCACCACTCTCTGTTGTCCAATGCCTGTCGCAATTCAGGCATTTGAGTCATCTGAATGGCTTCTTAAGGCATTTCAATTTGGTGATCTTCAACTGCTTCATCCTCTTTTTTCTCAAGCTTGTAGATAAATAAATATAATTTTCCCCTTTTAAAAATTTTTTGTATCTGGGCAATAGCACACATTATTTTATCACTTAAAATTTGCTTTACTTCTCCAAAGGTCTAAGTTAAATTGATATGTATTTGGGAAAGCATATAAAAATGTTACTGGGTAAGCAACTATACTATATTAGTGATATGATAGAATTTTAGTTGAGTTTGTCCTTTGAGTAAACCTATTACTAACTATGAAGTGGCTGAGATGAAAACATGGAGATTAAAGGGTAGCAGTGAAATTGGGGCTGGAGAAAATAAATAAACCTGTCACTAAAAACTGAAAAAAAATGTTTGCTTTTTTATGTGTTACAAGGGACTTGTTCAAAAAAAATTACATTTCTCAGAGCATGATGGAATAAAAACATTGCTCTAAATTGCTTAAGATATATATCTTTAGATGCTAAAGAGAAAAGCTCAAACGTTTCCACAAATGCTTGTGTTTCTATAATGTTTAGTCCTTGCAAACCAAAAGACTTGCGAAAGTCAATACAGCATTAGAACATTAACTCACTGTTGGGACAGCTCTCTGCTGTCTCTGTACTGGCCCTGCTTTCTCATTGCCCTCACGTGGCTCAGAGAGAAAGAAAGGAAGCAAATTCTCTTGAGTCTCTTCTTATAAGCACCCTAATCCCATCATGAGGGCTTCACTCTCACCATCTAATTACTTCCCAAAGGCCCCTAGCCAAATGCCATCACACTGGTGTTTGGTATTAATGTTTCAGTGAATAAATTTTGGGGAGACACAAGCATGTAGTCCAAAACCCTGAGTCAAAGGGTATTCACATCTTACATTTTGATTGCTCCTGCAAAATTACTTAAAGTAGCTTAAATCTTAAAGTATTATGCTGATTTCCACATCCGTCAACAATGGAATAAGGAATACAAATTTATTAATACTTTATCAATAGGATCTCAACTCAGTTTTCACTTTCTTAGGGGAGCCTACACTGACCACCTTAACCAAATCTAACACTTCTGTTAGTTATGCCGTCAGTGCACAACGTGCTTGTTCTTCTCAGGACATAGCATAGTTACAATTATACACTTATTCCCGAGATCATTTGATTGTGCCTCCTCATTTAGATCATAAGCTTCATAAACACGCAGGGAGATTTTTCCTGGTTTGTTTCCCCCTTCACAGTTGAATCCCCAAGACCTAACAGAGTACCTGGTACATAATAGACAGTCAACAAATATTTGCCTGGTGAATTCTTTTTAGTGAATAAATGAATATTGCCAGTTATTTAATTATTGCTAATATTACACAGCTTGGACTCCAGCCATCATTCGGGGTATTCTCTAGTTTTCTGTACTCTACTTTTTCTGAATCTTTATATAAAAAGACAGCTAAGGTGGTTGTCTCAAATCATTTTGGAAATTAAGCAGGATATAAATTAAGCAAATAATGAATCAATGAAATGTTAATGCATTTGGTGAATTTCAACATAAATAGAGAGGGAATTATTTACTTTATTATAGATACCATGCCATTAATGAGGTTTGATATCTATAACATTTTAGAAACAAACTCACTATTGATTTGTATTGGACTTAGAGTTTTAAAAAAATCTAAGGTTTTTTTTACCCATTCTTTGATTTTGCTCTTGCTTACATAGGGCTTTCTATTTATCACTATTAAATGTTGTCTCATTAGATTCACCTTATATATAATGACCAATATGTCAAAATATTTTTGGAACTTGATGAATCCAAAATCTAGGGTCCAGAGTAGCGTGGTCTGCTGACAGAAGCCCATTCTGTATAAATTTTAGGGCTTTCCCTGTCAATATGACTAGGAAGTCTAAATTAAGCTGCAAATATGGCCATTTGTGCAAATAAGGATATTTTATGAATTAATGTATTTTGCCTATAACATTTGTCAGGTTTTTTCCTATATCCGTCACACCCCTACTTTCCCCTACTAGACTGAGTAAAGGAAATGTGTCTTACTCATACTTGCATGCCTGGCAATATTTATTTTAATAGCGACTTACATATTGTTGATGAAAAAATGTATTCATTCAATCACTTAAAAAATATATGTTGAGCTCTTACTCCGACTTACAAACTGCTCTATGTGCTTAATATACAAATGCGAATAAGATCCAGAACTGAGAGGGCGCCTCCAGTTCCAATAAGACGGCAGGCACATGAAGCATTACGAAACAATTCAAAAGTGCAATTATAGCAACAAGCAAATAACATGTCCGAAATGTTAAATTGAGTTGAAATAATCCTGTCTGCCCACCTCAATTATCTTTAGTCTTGAATTCCCAGAACAGCAGATGGTAGTATGAGACCCAGAGGCAATCAATCAACCTCGTCTTCACCTTAAACCAAGCTCTTCATAGATATCTCCTCGCCCAAAGAGGGGTTTCCAATGCATTATATGAATCATATTATAATAATTATATTATATTCATTGTATTATATATGTCATTAATATTTGAGGAGACAACTGACGTCCTGCATAGTTCTCATTGTAATCTTATTTCACCTAAAATGAGTTCTTCTTGTCTAGATCTTGGAAATGCATAAGATTCCCCAAAGTATCTACACTAAACTTTTGCTTTTTTTACAGAAAACTCTTACTGAATTTCTAAAATTATGTCACAAGGTACAATCAAACTATTGGGAAGAAATATATGTAAGAACGTTTCTCACATCTTTCCTTGAAAGAGGAAAGAAAATACAGTATGTTGATATAGTCATTGCTATCTGCCACGTTACTGTGCCAAATGTAACACAAAAAGAAGAGCTTTTTCCCGTGGAAAGTAAAGAAAGTATAAAGACAGATCCATATACTTATTTGTTTATTTAGCATTTATTGAGTATCTACTATTTATTAAATATTAAACTGAGTTTTGGAGAAAAATAACATGTCTTTGCCTTAAGTGATCTCTGAGTTTAATGGGAAAAGAGGTTCAGAAGCACAGTTATCACACTATGTTTTACATGCAGAGGCAGAAATATGTACAGCGTTTTATAGAAACAGGGAAGAAGCACCAGCCTGTCTGCAACACCAAGTTAATATGGAAATCTGGAGTATTGAGGAAGTCATCTTGACTGACCCTTGAGCTGAGTTTCATAAACTGGAATCTTTAGTCCATGCAGAGGGGGCAATGTGACCAACGTCAAAGAGGGGAGAGATCCTAGAGTCAGGAAGACCAGTTTAGAAAAATATGACAAGAGTTCTCGAAAAACACAATGTTTCCTGAACTAGGACAAGAAATAGAGGTATGGAAGGGAAGGAAGAGATTCAAAATGCTTTGAGGTCTTTTGGTTATGGATAAGCGTCAGAGAAGAGGAGGAATGAAGAATAATTCCCACACTTCCAGGATGATTGACTGGATGGATTCCCAAACAGAACTTCCAACCCAGTATGGTAATTAGTTAAAATTTAGCAGACATGATGATACCCTAAGCTCTCAGGATGGCTAATAGGACTTGGGGTGGATGGACCCCTCAACAGAGCACCACAAACCTTGAGAAGCCTGTTGCATTTCTTCTGCTGCACCCTACATATTTTCATTTCCTATAAATAGTGAGGCACGGGAAAAGTTTAGGAAGAAACTTCATGGAGAATTTAGACACAAATAATAACAATTACCACTCTCCCAAATATCATGTCATAATAAATCTTTCCGAAAAGAAACATTGGTGGTACTTTCTCTGTTATCAAACTCATATTGATAAGATATACCTGTGTGTAGTGGATGCAATTAAGATTCTTTTAGGCATAATTCATTCTAAAATGGTTCTGTCTTAAGTAGGTTACATAGTTTTAACTCCTAGAAAAAAAATTCCTTATAACAGTCCACAAGAAGGACCTAAAAACATATAAAAATATAAAATAGAACCTAGTATATCTAGGCCTGGATAATAGTTAATACATAATGATGAGATTAGTGGTGATTTTTCTCCCTGATGGTGAAGTAGTAGGAAATACACCTTAAATCTTGTGAACAATCCAATGTAAATTGGATAATATAGTACATCTATTTTAACATTAAATAAAAGAAGCTCACAACCAAGAGCATTATCTCCTTCTCTGTTTCTCACTTGTTTAAAACCATCATAATTGTTCCCATCACCCAGGATGAAAAATCTTGGCACCATCTTTAATTGCTGTTCTGCTAGGACCTGGGGAAAGTGTTTTTCTCAAGGAGGAGGATGAGTCAGGATTAGGAAAGGCCAGGCAGGGCTTGGAGATGAAGATAGGGTACAGGAGTTCAGGCGGGCCGTCTGTACACGTCCACATATCCCACACCAAGTTGGATGAGGCAATTTAACAGTAAAGTAAGCAATATTTGATCAACATCAATTTAGGTACAGGAGGTCCGAGCATGGTAGTCAATCAGCTGGACAGGCAGTTGGGGTATCAAAGTACACAGGTAAGGAGTTTCCAGAAAAGATGCTGCATGAATGAAAGGTTGAGCAGGTAGTCAGCAATCAGAAAATTCAAGGGAAGCAAAGAGCAGAGCAAGGTCAGAGGGTCTGCATCCAGATCGGCGCAAGCAGGAGAAAATTTGACAGGCAGGAAGTCTCACCAGCTGCTCTTTACCCAGTCAGGATCAAATACGACCAGCAGACTTGCTGCTTTGTGGTTTGTGAATTACGGAATATTTCAGATTTTCAACGTCTGGCTTTCAAAGATGGAAATGTCTTTTTAAAAACAGAAGCCCATAAGGCCGAATGACAAAAGCAGATAGATTTACAACTGTGGTCAACAAGTTCTACTATTGTGATTGTTTTCAGGATTACAAGAAGAATCCATGTGCTTTTCATTTGTTATTTGATTTAAATAGGCACATGAACAGAACAGTTTAATGCAAACTGTGATTCTCACATTAGAGTTAGGATTGTCATTCACCACTGAATATCAGGAAAATTGTGAGGCAGGCCAAGTTACCCTCTGTGCCCCTATGATTCTTTCTCCTTTACTATTATCTCATCTCCTACAACATAAAGATGACTGAAGCCATTCTGGTTTTTATTCATTGACTTGTCCCGTATATAATTGCAAAATAGACTTGAGACAGCTAAGAATATCCCCATCTAAACCCACAGTCTAACACATCTCTTTGGGCTTATTGAAAGTTGTATTATCACAGCTTTCTGAGGCCATTGCTTCAGCCTGGGTCCTCAATCCCTTTTTTTTCTGTCTCCTCTCACTTTGTCCTTCAATTATTCTCTCTTGATTTTGGAGCTTTCATTTCCCTTTCTTCTTTATTTTTCCTCTTTTGTTGCAAACGTGCAATATACTTTCCTAAAGATTATAACACAGTTTTTCCTGAGTAACATAATACTTCCTAAAATTATAACATAGTTTTTAAACCTAATCATTAATCTCTTGATCCTAATTTTTATTTCATTTCCTTTCATTGCCTGTATTCACAAACAATAATTTATTCCAGCTTCTATTTCCCTCCTCTTCGTTCTGAACCCATCAACATCTTTCTTCTGTCTCATCAACACTTTGATGAAATGACACTTTTCAATATGGCATCGACCTGTCCTTAATTCCATAACTCCATGATATTATCCCACTCCCTCTTGACCTATTTTTAGAGTTTTCCTTCAGGGAATCCCTCACTCTCTGGCTCTGGGTAATTGATCCGTCCTCTCCTGCACACATCTAAGGTAATCATTTTGAATATTACAATGATGGCTATTCTTTCTCTCACTATTAATTTGGGATTAGTCGTCATTTTAGCCTTTAATCCCTTTTTCCTTTTTTCCCTTTCACTCAGAAATTTATCCCCTCCTTTTGATGAAGTTAGCATTTCTAAATACAGCTATTGAATCTAAACTGGCAATCTAATTCCTTTCTGCAGTTCTGCCCTGCATCTCTGAGGAGGATCATTATATTTAATCAATGAAAGACATTTTAACATATCTAAAACTGAATAGATTCTTCTCTTTTCTCCTCAGTACAAATCCACTTCCTCTTCCTTTTGTTTTATGTCCTCTGAGCTTAAATTCTCATGACCCCTTCTCGTCTTCTCTCCCTTCTGAGAGTTCCACATTTAATCAACCAAAATCAATACCCTTTCCTATTTTAAAATGACTTCTATTGTAGGTTTCCCTTTTCTATGTCCATTACCACCATCCTAATTAAGGCTCAAAACATCTCAAGTTTGTTTTATGAAACAGATTCCTCAAAGAAACTAAAGTTTCTCCTCTTATGAAACTATCTTGCAAACAAATGAGTCTTTCTAAATACTGCTTTGATCATGTCACCATCTGATTTAAATACTTTGAATCAAATCAAAGCCTCTCAGCCTAGAAATCAAAATCACCAATAATATATCCCTAATCTATCTTTCTAGATTCCTCCAACTACTCCCTCCTACCCCAACTCACCAAAACAGACCGATTTTTATATTGACTGGCATCTGTGTATGTCCGGACCATCCAGATCTCTCAATCTTTTACCATGGTGTAACATCCTCATCATTTATCCCATTTTTTTTTCTCAATTTCAAGAGCAAGTTCAAATTTCATTCCCTCTTTGAGTACTATAGTTTATTGCAAATCACGATGATCTCCTAAATTCTGTATATATAACACTGCTGATTTTTCACATAACATTATACGATGTATGCTATTTTAACATGTATACCATGTCTCTTCAACTCTATTTCAATTATTTAACGTCAGAGATTATGTCATATTTCTATATTAGCTGGCCAATTTTTAATTCATAAGAAGCACAGTAAGTTTTTTATTGAAGATCATAATATTTATTAATGAAATATAATTAACTTTGATTTCTATCTTCAAAATTTTTATGTTATATGTGTGTATATAATTCATTATTTAATTGTGGATGTTTCTTTCTTTCAATTTTATTGAAAAAATGTTTCTTTATCCCCATTTTGCCCCTGTGTGTGCATGTACACACAGGCACATTCACTCTCATACTCTTCTGTGACTGACAAGCAATGCCATTCTGAACCTCAATTGCTTCCCTTTTAAATTGGTGATTATATTGCCTGTCTTTACTTTCTCACTTTGGGGTGTAAATATGAATATATACTGTGGTATGAATATATACTCTGTGTGTATAAATACATCATAGCACCTCAGAAGAAACCGAGTCTATCCAGCTAAGTTATTATTACCATTATTATCTTACATTATGAGCAGTAGAAATCTTGAAAATGAGCATTTAACAGGATTTATCTAAGCAAAGCTACTGTGAAGTTCCATAAATATCTTTTTCTTTATGTGTATTTTTTCCTTAAATGTACATCAAAGACTAGTAAAATTAGTCTGATGGAAGTGCCAATTTAAGTGCTCAGAGTTCTAAAATTGTCTAATAAATAATACTAACTGTAACAAATTTATTTTTCTTCTTTTAGGGCATTTCATATCACAATCCTAATTTACCACGTCGAACCCTTAGTTTTAAATCCTAAGTATCGATGACGCCTACCGGTTGGTTGATACAGAGCAGCAGTGCCCTCTCGTGGCCAGTTTCTTTTCCGACGCTGCCTACGTTTCTATTTGCTTAAATAATTTTGACTGCTTTTTTGATTAATTTTTTATAAATTATTTCTAGTGAAGTTTGTCACAAATTATAATTGGATATAATCTTCTTCCAAATTGTCAATCTTTCTGAAAATATGTCAAAACATGTACAGCCATTCATTTAATTATTTTCAAGGATTTAACAGTTTTTCTGATGTAGAAATTAAATCTCTAGAATATTTCTGTCAACTTTCCACCACCACAAGTTTCACTTTTTTCCAAATACGACTAGAAGTTCAACGTACATATGAAACTTTGAGGCAGTTTATAAAAAAGAAATTTTCACTTATTTTACCTATGAAAAATTTTAATATAAAATGGCTAAAGAACCCATGAGGAAAAGAAACAGTCTGATAATACGTCCAGATACTTACCCTCCCAACCCCCATTCCTAAGTTGCCCAGAATACACAAAGATGTTCAAGTAGTAATTCTTTTCTAGTGGCTTATTTATGTACCTAGGAAAATGAGCATATGTTCTTTTGCAGTTTAGTTCAGTTAAATATTTGTCAAATATTATTTAGTGCTGGATGGTGAAGATAGACTCATAAATATGCTACAGTCACAAAAAGCATTTCTCCAGTACTTGTTTTATTAAAATAATACCCTATAATAACTTTTTTAGATTCTTGGATATCAATAACCTTTCCACTTAGCAAGTAAGACAACTAGAATGTAAAAAGTTTAAAATATGTTCAAGGGCATTTTAAACACCAGGAGTAGAAGAACCCTGCTAAGCAGTCAGCATTTAAATCTTAGAATACCCATCAGCTGGTGTGATGTTTTAAAATACATAGTGTTATAAACACATGTGCACATATACTTTAATCTAAAATATGAAAAATAATTCCATAAGAAGTAAGATTTGTAAAACTTCCAGCCTATGCCTATAATTTTGAGAATATATTATAAATACATTCATTAACTCCTCAATTATAAGAAAAGAGTTGTTAAGACATATTTTATTATTCTGGACCTATTTCGCTAATGCATTCAACTACAGAATTGGCTACAAGTGACTTCCATGAAATAATTTTTAAGCTTCCATTGTGCAGGGTATCTTCCATTGCCTCTTCAGGTCCTCTCTCCACCCTTCCCAGCCTTGCTTTGTGCACTGGAAGGCTGACATGTGCGTACTGCGGGAGTGGTCTTTCTTGCCTTCCTGTGGCTTCCAAGAGATGAATAAAAGGAAGGAAGAATTCCCTGCCCAGCCTCCCTTCCCCTGGAGCTCCGCTGTATTTCTCCACCAATACAGCTGAAGTTATCCCTCTCTATGACTCTGCTTCTTCTCTTAGTCTCTTCAGGTCTAGCCTTGTTATGAGCACTGTTATGGACTGCATTGTGTCCCTCCAAAATTCACATGTTGAAACCCTAACCCCTACTTCCATAGAATGTGACTGTATTTGCAGATAGGGCCTTTAAAGAGGTGACTCAGTTAAAACAAGGCAGTTAGGGTGAGCTCTAATCCAATCTGACTGGCGGATTTATAAGAATTGGAGATTAGCACGGACACCACGGATGCATGGACACAGAGGAAAGGCCCTGCGAAGACACAGGGACAAAGCAGCCATCTGCAAGCCAAGGAGAGAGGCCTCTGCAGCAACCAATCCTGCCAGCACCTTGGTCTTGAACTTTCAGCCTCCAAAACTGTGAGAAAATAAACGTCTGTTGTTTAAGCCTCCCAGTCTGTGGTACTTTGTTACGGTCGCCCTGGCAGACTGACACAAGCACCCTCATCGAACCACCACCTGTAGCTTCCCTACATCCTGATCTCACCTTTGTGAATAGTCGATTTGTTACATCATCTTGAATACCCAATTAGAGTGTGCCATATAGCTGCTCATTGATTCACCCCTCTATGTGTCCATCCTGGGTTTTTTAAAGTTAATGGCAGTGATAGTGTATTAGTTTCCTATGGCATCTGAAATCAAGATGTCAACAGGGCCTTACTCTCTCTGAGGGCTCTAGGGAAGAACCGTCCTTGCCTCTTCCAGCTTCTAATGGTTCCAGACATTCCATGGGTGCTTCATTCCAGTCTCTGCCTCCATTTTCACATGACCCTTTACTCTCTGTCTTATTTCCTCCCCTTCTCTTCTAAGCACTGACAAATAAAAATGGCAAGCAATAGGATATATTGGAGTATATGAGGAAGCCATTTGGTATAAACCTAATTCGGCCTGACTGTTTTTTTTTCCAAAAGGGCCTGACTGGCTATTGAGCACGCATTGCATATCTGCTTAGACATTTCCTACGGCCAGAACAAAGGCCCTTGAGATAAAGGTGCAACTTCCCCCAACATTAGCATTTCCTTAGGGATAAGCATTTTTCCTTAGGCTAGGAACTGATTGCTGCACTCACCTTTGACCACCCAGCTCACCTGTGACCACTCAGCTGGAGACAACAGACTGCCACCCTGCTGTGTTCACTGAGACAGCAGACCTACCTGCTGTTTTCATCAATCGCTGTGCTGACAGAGCAGTCTTGCGACTATTGTAAAAGGGACATTTCAATCCTATGTGAAACATCCTCTCTGGGGGTATATAACCAGTCTGTGCACCCCACTTCCTTGGTGCCCTTTCTTCCTCCGGGAAGAAAGGCCCCAGCTTATAATCCTCAAATTTAAGCTCAGAATAAACTCACCCAAATTTTCGTTTATAGATTGGTTATGGATTATTTTCGTCAACAGCACGCTTGTCATTGGATTGAGGTTCCACCCTAATTAATCCAGGATGTGCTCATCTCAAGATCCTTAACTTAATTATGACAAATAAAAATGGCAAGCAATAGGATATATTGGAGAATATGAGGAAACCTTTTGGTATAAACCTAATTCGGCCTGACCTTTTCTTTCCAAAAGGGCCTGACCGTGGCTGTTGATCATGCATTATATATCTGCTTTACATATTCCCTATGGTAAGAACAAAGGCCCTTGAGATAAAGGTGCAACTTCCCTCCCCCTCCCAACGCTGGCATCTCCTTAAGGATTTAAGCATCTTTCCTTAGGCTAGAAACTGATTGCTGAGCTCACCATGCGACCACCCAGGTCTCGAGACAATAGACTTGCCTCCTGCTATGCCCACCAAGATAGCAGACCCACTACCTGCTGTGTCCATCAAGTGCTGTGCCGACAGGGCAATCTTGTGACTATTGTGGGAGGGACATTTCAATCATATGTGAAACACCCTGTTTGGGGGTATATAACCACTCTGTGCACCCCACTTCTTCGGTGCCCTTTCTTCCTTTTGGAAGAAAGGCCCCAGGCCACGGTCCTCAGATTTCAGCTCAGAATAAACTCACCCAAATTTTCATTTATAGATTGGTTGTGGATTATTTTCTTCGATAATTACATCTGCCAAGACCTTTTTCCTAAAGAAAGTCACATTTACAGGCTCCAGGTAAAAATGTCTTTGGAGGACCACCACTCAATCTACTAAAGATAGAAAAATAAATCTCTAAAGAAATTAAATTTCTTCTTGCCTGATGTCTTCTAGTCAATGTAACATCTCTCTTAAGAAGAAGAATCACAGAAAATTACCATTACTAGAAAGTATAAGATCCCATCAAATTAATAGAGAATGGAGATATGTACTATGTCCATTTATGATTTGCCTTTCTTCACTCAGTATAAGGCACATGAGACTTGGAGCATATAAAAATATTCAATGAAAGAATTTGAATAAATGGAATATGTATTTAGTACATCTTAAGAAGTATATGAGAAACCATAGTTATTTAAGAAGAGCATCTTGTTGCCTCATTCACAGAGTGTTTTTTTATACCTACTATATCCAAGACATTGCCTTGTCAAAAAAGAATAACAATTCTTAAGAGTCAATATCATGAATCATAAATTAACAGGAATTTAATTTAGAAGGTTATTTAATGTAGTCATTTATTTTACACGAGTAAACCAAATTTCTATTCATAAAGCTTTTAAATCTAGGCATGGATTTCTTACTCAAATTTCCCACCACACATTAACTCTTACATTAACATTCTTACTCCTTCTTTTTTTGGTCAGTTGGAAAAAAGAGAACATTCCTAATCTCATAGTCATTCTCTTTCTGTAAAAATTGACATGTCTAAAGGAACAGATTTAAACACAGGGCAAAAATTGATCTCTTAAAAGTGTAGTTGGTCAATTATGGCTAGAGAAATGTATCCCTAGGTAGTTTTCATATTATTATTGTTTGGAGAGAAGTCATTTCTCCCTAAGGGTTTATGGTCTAAAGGAGTTTTATCAGATTTTTGAATATCATGGGATAAAGACAAATTGTTTTAAAACCTGATCATAGCGCTTAATGAACCCATTGTGCACTAATTAGCAGCTCATAAAAATCCTGGTCCTACAATGTTTATGACAGAAAAATAATGACTATATAGCATTCTTGTTTATTTCTGTTTCCTCTTTCTCTATATTCTTATGCCCAACTTACTTCCATTTTTTCTTTCCAAATAGGGAGTAAACAGAATATCATTTTCTAACCTCTGAGATGTTAATTTTACCTGAGATTGATGATGCTTTGACATTTCAATTAGACATAATGTTTTACATTACAATTATTTTTAAAAGAATACATTTGACACTATGTGAGAAGTGGTTAATATTGGTTCTTGACTACCTGACTATGCATAATTATAAATCCTTCTAATAAAACCATCCTTTATCAATTTTAAAGCTTCTTTTGAAGATAGTAAACTTTATGTAGTCCTTACAAAAAGTAACAGATTTATGATATTTTTATTTTCATTTTATTTGTATGTGTTCCCTGAACTTTCCCTTCCTCCCCAAGAGAATGAGACTCTGGCATAAACCAATTTGCTGTCTGATGCCCCAACAAATGCCCAGGCAGAAAGAAAAAAGAGTAAAAAGAAATCAAAGCATTTCCCCTTGGGAGGCAGTTAATATTTGGCTTATATTTGATTCGTACACAGATTCAGACATTTCTGCTACATTCATATTCATCACAATGCCTGCAGAAAATCGACGTTATTGAATAAACA
Organism: Equus quagga; assembly: GCF_021613505.1. Lineage (NCBI taxonomy): Eukaryota > Metazoa > Chordata > Mammalia > Perissodactyla > Equidae > Equus > Equus quagga. The sequence continues at coordinate 16,452,576 of NC_060287.1, read as the reverse complement.
CTGGATGCTCCCTGAGTATTTCCACAGGAGGCTGGAATCCACATCGCACACTGTGGTGCAGTGATTTTTATGTTTAGTGTGACTTGTGGGTCACTAGGAAGACGCCATATGGTGGCAGAGTCATTAAATTCTTCCCAACTGGACATGTGAGTTAACTTTATGCCTGATTGTTTATTTACAAAGAAACATATCTGTTTAAGGAATTATTACTAAAGATTTGAAAGTATGAGGGCCTTTATATACAATCATCTATGTAGTAACGTGATACATGTCATCTTTAGTATCAAAACCAAGAATACATGGACAGCCGTGGGAGTCATCAATTCATTGAAAAGTCAAGGGTCAAAAACCATGAATCAAACAGAAAGCCTGTCTTTCTTTGTTGTTTAGTAAAGTGAACTTTGCAATGCCAAGAGTATAGAACATAGTTATTTTGGGAGGTCTGAAAATAAGAGGTACTTAATATCTAAAGACTCCACATAAAATCTAAGTTTATCTGGCTTCTCTTCACTGCGCTATGATGCCAATGCAAATTCCAGGTAGGAAAATTGCCCCTTTACATAGTTTTGAAATTCAGGGTATAAACACATTTCGCAAACGTTATAAGAGAATGGCCGTATCTGGATCAGTGACTTCTGCGTCATTCCAACACACTCTGCAAAGACTTTGCAGCAGGCTTCTTACTTTTCCTCCCATAATGCCTGCTGCTGACTGAATACCTCAGTGTCCTCCAGCTCTCTAATCAAAATTAACAATTTCCTCGTTTTTGCTCCCACTTTCTTTACGTCACTGGCAAACAATATATACCTTGAAATAATTTGTGTCTCTATATTTCTAAATGTTAACTAAATGTGTCCTTATATTTTGAGCCCCTAGCATGATGCATAACATTCAATTCATTTTACTGAATTGCTGGTAAATCTGTGATGAACCTTATAATTTGTTTTTATCCAAAAGCTGCCCTGAAGCAGTTTTTGGATGTTGAGAAAGTAACTCATTCTCCCTAGAGCAAGCTCCTAAGCAGCAAAATTAAATATTTTAACCAGAACCCAGGCTCTATGGTTCCAAGTTTAGAACAGCTACATAAAAACAATGTAAAGGAGTAGTCTTGTAACTTCGAACTAAATAGAATCTTGGTCTTTGGGAAAAGTTTTCAAGACTGAAAAAAATATGCATTTCGTGTTCAAAACCCCAGAGAAAATCTACATGCTTAACGTGGGTGCTTATAATCAAAGGCCTAGTGATCATCGCAACTAGCAGCTACATATGCACTAGTTAGCACCATGCTGAAGGCTAATTGGTTTGGGAATGCAACATTTAATCATACTGCCAAGTGCATGTGATGTGTAATGATTAGTGAAATAACCCTCGTGCATGCTTTCTTCCCACTGTTTAGCTGGAGTTATTAGTGGCTGCCCACCTCCCCGCCTCCAGCAACCTCGATGTCTCTAGAGCTCCTGAACCCATTTACTTTCCATTCGCTGTGCCTCGCTGCCTGAAGCTGCATTACTACAGCCCAGAAGAATTCGTTCCCATCAATTACGGTAGAAGTTGCAGTCACAGTTCTGTGACACATCAGCACGACTATAAGCGGACCAAAAAAATACATAAATAAAATAAAAATGGACTCAGCTCATGAATCCCTGCAATTAAGATGCTGAGATATGGGAAGAGAAGAAGAATAATAGGCACTTCTACTTTATAAGATGAATTATATGATATCTAAGATGTTGCTAGACACAGAGTGTAATAATGATTTATGGAATGATAAATGCATTTAGGGTTAGTTAAACTTTCAGCATGAGACTAAACGCTAAGAATGAAAGGTGTACAATGCTGGAGAGCTAGACTAATTATTTCAAGTCCTTTGTTGTGACTCCCCTGAGTTTTAGTCATAGAAGGTTTGTTTTACTCTTAGAAATCTCCTGTTAAATATTTATTCCTGCTACCAGAAATAATTTGCAAAATAAGAAATGCCATGACTGATAAACATTATGGTGTTGCTGAAATTTGAATAATAGTCCTAGAAATAAAAAACACTACTTTTCTATATTTTTATTATGATAATTACATATGACTTATATGGACTCACAGAATTTTGAAGCAGAAGAAAACCTGGATATCACACAACTGCATCCTTTCATTAATGAAGAAACTGAAATAACTTACTTGGATACCAAGAAAAAATTACAGCCAATCATAATACTCTGTTTAATGCTGTAAACTGCTCATCTCTCCATGAATACTCTGATCTCCTTCCCGTCGATCTGCTCTTCCTTTTTTTTCCAGCTTACTGGATTCCAATATTTTAACTCTACTTATTATTGTACATTATTTGTCTCTCCCCTCCCATTATAACTTATCCACCAAGAAAGTAGGTTCCTTTGTCTATTTTGTTTGTGAATGTGTCCAAAACATCTACTGTAGTGTTAATTCACAGTAAGGATTGGATAACTATATGGTCAATAAATAATAAAAGAATGAGATAAGTGATGGAAAAAATCCCCTAAGGAAGACAGGCGAAGGATTAGGAGGGAATATCCTCAGGAACATAAGTGGAAAGATATTTTTACCAATAACAATGGAAGAATTAATAGAATTGTAATTGTGGCTACAGATGGGGGTCTTCGTATTTTAATATAAAAAATTGGTAGGTTTTTTTTTTAACTTAATACTGTTTTATTCCAAGTAAAGTAGTTAGGCAAGAATATCAGTAAAGATGACAGTTGAAACATCATGGAATATAACACTTGAATAAACTGTGAAGAATTAAAATTGGAAAGAAAGCTCACCAAATAGCAGATCCCTTTAAGAAGCCTGAGGAGACTGAAGAAGATGAACAGAGAATGACACGACAGCAAAGAGCTCTTCAGTATTTTCCTGTGTGAAACCAACCATTTAGGTGTAGTTGTAGACAAGGCAGATGACACGTAGTAACAACTCAGGGCTCTGCTTTTCTCATGCTGTGGAGGTCAAAGGATGCAGATGCTCTAATGAAAATGGTTGACGTTGTCTTGACACTGAACGTCACTGTGTGTCAAAGGAAATCTGCACTGGATTGAGGAGGGAAATGACAACTGCAAAGGTAGGAGATTGTATTCAGAGAGCAGGATGTTGAAATTTGGCATAAGCAGTGTAAGAGCCCTAGTTAAAACAAGTTGGCTCAAGCTGGGACCATTTTAGAAAATGAAATGAAAATGAAGTGGAAGTTGTTGATTTCAGAGTCATGAGAATAGGTCCTACTTATGCACGTTGAAGTAATCCAACATGAATATAAGAAAGAAAAAAGAGAAAAAGCAGAAGACTTATCTAAGTGCAACAGCTTTTGATCCGTTTGAAGAAATGACAAATATATTACAACGATGAACACCAGTAGAAGGTGGTACCACTATACAACATGAGCCTGAAAGAGAAAACTTTTGTGCAAGATGTTGTAAAGTTTGAGAGTACAAATGGGAGACTAGAAGAAGAACACAGACGCTGAGTTGGTTCCTTCATTGAACATGTGACAAGAAAATGAGCAGCCACAACAAAAAGTTTTCAGGGGGAAATAGCATTCTCAGAAGACAATTGGGGTTCAGTTAGGACATAAGAACTCAGAGTGCTCTGCGAAATGCTGAAGGAATAGACGTGTTTTGTTTTATGTTGACTTTTGTTTTGCTTTTCTGTCTCTGATGAAGTGTGCTTCCAGTGGGCATAATAGGTATGACCGGGAAGGATGTTAGCAATGAAAAGATGAGTTGTGGGAAAGAAGTGTAGTATAAACGCAAGTTCAGTCAAGGGGATTGGTGACTTTCTTGCATTTTGTTTGTTTCTAGAGAGCAAGAAAACTGCAACATGTGTCTATCCACAAATCATGCCTCAGGAGACATGCAGAAGTTTAGTTTCTTCATTTGACAGATAAAGAGGCAGTAAGCACAAGAATGTGTTCGTTTACTAACTGTGTCACTTTGGGAAAATTTCTTGTCCTCCTTAAACTTCAATTTCCTGGTTTTTGAAATATCAGTAATACTTCATGGGATTTCAGTATACATGAAATAAGATAATCCATTTTAGTTCTTTTCCTGGACAAAATGAGAGCTCATTATGTTATCCTGCATAGTACTACAGGCAATAGTTTAAAAATATTAGTCCAAACCTAGAAGCAGATGGCCTCCCTGGGGAAATATGGAAAATATTTAAAGAGTAAATAACACAAATGTACAAACTCTCCAGGAGTTTTTGAAAGAACTTCCAGAGTTCTGCAAAGTTATGAGACTATCATGATCTTCAGATCAAGATCTGAAAAAGATATGACAGAAAAGAAAATTACAGGCTTATAAACATAAGTTCTAAACAAAATATTGTCAAGTATAGCACAACAAAATTTACCAAAGATGATTTGTTCCAGGAAATCAAGGAAAGTTAATATTTATCAATCAATTAATGTTATTCACCATGTTAATAGAATAAAGGAGAAAAACTATATGATTATTTAATAGGTGCTGAAAAATCATTTGACAAAATTCTGCACCCATTCATTATTTAAAACAAACAAAATCACTTAGCAAAGTTAGAATAGTGTGAAATTTCTCTAACTTGGTAAATGGTATCTACAAAAGACCTGTAGCTAATATTGTACTTAACATTAAATGTTAAGAGCTTTTCCCACTGGCATCAAGAATGAAAAAAAGAATTCTCACTATAATTCCTTCTATTTTATGCCATATTGAACATTCTAGCCAGTATAATATGGAAAGAAAAAATACGTAAGGACTGAAATAAGGAGGGAAATAAAACTGTCATTATTCACAGATGAAATGGTTCTGTGCATAGAAAATCCAGAATTTAGCAAATGTGCTGGATACAAGTCAATATGAAAAAAACAATTGTATTAACTTTGTTTACCAGCTACAAGCACGGGGAAAGTGAAAATTTAAAAGATACTATTTATAACAGCAACAACATACCAAACAAATTATAGTTTTAACAAAATACGTGAAAGAACTCTATATTAAAACATAAGAAAATAACAAGATAAAGACCTAAGTAACTCAATATATTGGAACGATTGATATCATAAATGTGTCAATTCCTCCCAATCTGATATGCAACCCTAATTAAAAATCTCTTATTTATGAGAAAATGACAATCTGATTCGAAAACTTATACATTAATTAATGCAAAGTGCTAAGAATAGTTAAGACATGTTAAAGAATAAGAACGGAAACTTGCACACTCACAGATATTTTATAAACCTATAGTAATTAAGACTGTCTAGTGATGGTGCCAGCTAATTATGGTAGAAAACAGACAATGGGAACAGAATATAGAGCTCAGAAACAACACATACATGATCACCTTATTTATGGCATGGGACCTGCAGTGTAGAGAGAAAAGGTAGTGTTTTGCAATAAATGGAAATCCAATTAGAAAAATGTTATATCTTGACCCCCATGTCATATTATATATAAAAATATACAGACAGTTTACATATCTAAATACAGAAAATATAAGAATGAATGAATCAATCAATCAATAGATTAATAAGTAAAAAAATTACATCTTTTTGAGTGAAAAGGATAGAGCTAAGGTTAGAAGCATGTTTGTAATCTATTTTCTTCCTTTGCTGGGAATACCTGAGAAAGAAATATCTGATCAAATCTCCTTGCAATTATGCCACTAAACAGATATACTAGCGAAGGCATTGGTTAAACCTTTCATGATAAATCCAAACCAGAACATGTCCCAATGCAAGAGATAAATGGCATTTGGGGAGTAATATTGACAGTCTGGACCTCCCCAAAGACTAACCATGTCCTTTGACACTACCTGTATCTTCTGAATTATTAGTAATTTGGTAGTGGGGAAGATTTTAAAAAATTGTATTGCATCTGATTTGACAATTTGACTTTCATTTTAGGCAAAGATTTCTTGGTTCACCAGGTAGCAAATCCCTTCTAAGAAGGGATAAATGCACTGTGTATAGTCACACAATGGATGGAATACTATATGGAATGAGAAGGAACAAACAACATCTATATGCAACAACATGGATAAATATTACCAAGATAACTTTTTGAGAAAAAAAAGAAAAGTGAGAGAAAGAAAAAAGTTGTGTATACTGTGATTCCAATAATATAAATTTCAAAATGAAGACTTAATTTACAAGATTAGTTAATCTTTGGGGTTAGATGTCAAAATATTGCTTATCCTTGAGGGTAAGTTACTGGATGTGGACTCAGGGGGACTTCTGGGATGTTGGTAACATTTTCTCTATTGGATTCTGGTTACATGGGTGTGGTCATTTTGTGAAAATTCATCATGGCATATGTGATGATGTATGCATTTTTCTGTATGAAGATCATACTGCAATTAAAAAAAACAAGGTCTATAAAAAAGAGTTAAGTTTTCAATAATCACAACTACTTTAAGGGAAAAAGGTTGAAATAATATTCAGGTCTTGTTCTGCTATTTTAATTATGTGTATATATATATATATATATGAATAACACACACATTACACAAACAAAACACAAATCTTTAAGGAAGGTTTGTATTTGCAACGTTCTAATAGTTTTAATGGATTTGCCAACAAAAAATGTCGTGCTATATAAACACAACTAAAAGGGAAAAATTACATCGGGCACCTTTAAAGATTTGCCCTGGGTCTCAAAAATAGCAAATGTTAAAACCAAATCTCTAATGTTAGAACCAAAAGGCTCAACCACCAGCAGTTGCTAAATATCAGAGGACAATCTACTTTGGTTGAGAAATAGCCCAAGGTACAGAGAACCTACCTCACTGCTTACTGGAAAGTAATAAATAGCAATGACAAGGAAAGGCTACCTGAGCCCTTTCCCTGCTTGAAAATCACATTCCGTCAGAACTCTAGTGTGCTTTGCGGAAAATTAAAGGCAGTAAAGGAAAATATACAGAAAAAATAATTTTAAGAATTGCAAAGCAATTTAAATGTTACAAGTAAAATATTAACTTTGTTAAGGAATGTGGAAATTTTATATAGCAACTCGAGGTAAAATTGGAGATTTCTATGGTTAAGGCATATCTGGGTAATATAGATGCTAGTAGCATTAATCATAGCTGTTTGGAATGAATAAACTTCATCTGGGACACAAGACTTTAGAGATAATCTAAAAGTACACACAAAAACAGACAAAGGGGTTTTTAAAAATCCCATTTGTCTGATTTCAGTAAGAACTGAAATATATTAGAACATTGAAGAGCATTTATATAAAAAAATAAAAAAGAAGATATTTAAGTTGAATTTAGGAAAGAATGACTTCCAAGAAAAATATTGCAGCTTGAAATGTCAAATTGGAATAAAGGAGTAAGTGTTTATCTTTGAAAGAAAATAAATATAATTCACTAAATTCCAGGCCAGATTCCAAAAAAACTTTTGATATTAAAATGAGTTTGGAAATGTTTACTTAGTTACTTATTTATTTAGTGTTTGGACTTCCTGGAAATTTTGGGAGAAATGAGAAATAAATGCATTGAGGCACAGTTGATTTAAACAGTATTTCTAAACTTTTTTTTTTAAAGATTTTATTTTTTCCTTTTTTCTCCCCAAAGCCCCCTCGGTACATAGTTGTATATTCTTCATTGTAGGTCCTTCTAGCTGTGGCATGTGGGATGCTGCCTCAGCGTGGTTTGATGAGCAGTGCCATGTCCGCGCCCAGGATTCGAACCAACGAAACACTGGGCCGCCTGCAGCAGAGCGCGCGAACTTAACCACTCTGCCACGGGGCCAGCCCCAATATTTCTAAACTTTTAAAAAAATCTCCACACAAAATATTTTCCTCAGGTTTTGAATTATTTCATTTCTCTTATACACACTCCAACCAAAATAACAATAACAAAAAAAGTGGAAGATCTATAAAAATAAATAAGATTAAGAGAAAGACAATATTTTAAAGAATATATGCTTATTTGAAAATGTTGTGAGATATATAATCCTTAGTAGTGTAAAAATATTGGTTTAAATATATGCTTTCTGCAATATAACTCATAGGGGTATTATCAAAATCAATGTTCAAATTGGATAGCTGTTAGTTAAGCTCAGTTTATCAGTTGCTTGTACTGTAATTCAAATTCATTAACATAAATAAGAAAAAGTGAATAAAGTGAAATAATACCATTTTAGGGTAAGTAGATTTAGAATAATTAGAATGTTAACCTGTAAAATAATTGAAACCATAGTTATCATAAACAAAATTATATTCACACATAATTTCCAAAGCAAAGCAAACTAAAAACATAATTAATTGTATAAGACAAAAATTATTAGTATTAAATTATATCTGAAGAAAAACGCGTGTACCTTAATTTATAAAACAGATATATTCTCAGAGGTTGCTTTCATGTTTTGTTTTTGTTCCCACTGCATTTGATTAGACAAATTAAGATTAATTCCTACCGAAACTGAATCTGCCCTGTGGTTATAAAGCCTTGAAATAGACCCTTGATTAAATGATGTTTGTATTGTTTTCCTGCCTGTTATTGCTATACAAAGTTCGAGGAAGGTTGTTTCAGGTTAAAACAGGAGAAAAGAGTAAAAAGAAATTAAGAGACACCAAAGACAGAACTTTACCAATAGAACTGTATGTGGGGCTGGAAAAATGTTGGTGATTAAGATTTGCTTTTTGTTTGGTCTCAAGATAAGAAATCTTTATTTTCTAATCTATCTTCTTTAGTTTTTATTTTTGACAGATTGATAATTTGCGTGCCAAGTTTATCAGCCAGCGCTCCCGCCCCTGACATCAAGAATGTATCAGCAAAAGGAAACATCAGGAAGCAACATACGTTATTCTACAAATGAAAATTATGTGCAACGTAATAAATCATATCTCTATTCTTTGATTTGTTAGGGAAAACATAGATTATACATAATATCTATATAACCTAGTGAATAATAATACCATAATTGGTTGGGGACTTTATATAAACATTATTTTATTTTATTCTCACAACAGTTAATTGATGTCATCAAAGCCAGTATTTTGCAAATGAGCAAAAAGAAGCTCAGAAGAGTCAAGAAAACAGACTTAAGTCAGCTGACTAGTGGGCAAATGAGGGAGGAACTATGAACAATAATACTTTATAAATAAGGAAACAAAGTTTCAGAAAGGTTAAGTCACCTTCCAGAGGCCACAATTATCAAAAGGTAGAGCCAGCATTTATATCCTGGTAAACCAAGCCCAGAATTCACTTTACCAATTGTTACTCCTTGCTTCCTCCTATTATAAATCTTTAGTTTCAAGTTTGATTCCAAGACCATAATAATCAGACTTGATTGACTTCCACTACTGGGACTATTGATGACTCAAATGTTAATCAGAACAAGTTGTTTCCTTTTGTTCTTTCATTATTCTATCTTCTTGATAAGTGTCAGTCATTTTAAGAATAATGACTGGATAGGTCACCTCCACAGACCCTTAGTAATACAACAAGAGCACATGAAGACGAGGTAAAAGTTAATATCCTTTACCTTGTTCACTTGCTTGAGTTTAGTAATAATGAAGCAGAGTCATGAATTTAAATCCTATTTGAATCACATAAATTTCCTAGACTCAATAGCTACCTATTGCCCTCTCAGATCCAGGCTGGTCATTTTTTTCTGACAAATAGATATGACTGGTCACACGGGAAGCAAGATAGGAGCATATTAGATGACCCTGCATCATCAGGCAAAACAACTCAAAGTCCATCCATCGCTGACGTCCACTCACTTCATCTTTACCTATAAACTAAACTTGTAGGTTTTGGTAGAACTCAATCCTGGTTTAAATTAAGAATATGTCATATATGCCTTCAAAATTTTGTACGCGTATAGTTAATATGACATAATCTCACATCAGGTGGCCTGGTTAGATTATGGAAAGTCTGCTAAAATCTCTGGAGACTATTTTGTAAGAGGGCAATTAACAACCTAGACACCACTCAGAAGAGAGTCAGCAAAGAATGTAAATAGCCATGGATGAGCTGGACTGAGAGGTTTCCCAGGATGTGGGAATGCCAGTGCTAAAACCAGCGTAGTCCCACACAGTGTGGGGTGGTTGGCCACTGTGTTATTATGACAGACTGTTGAAAGAATTGGAGAAATTTAATGTGAGATAATTCTGGAAAAATTAATTGCAGCTATATTAGTTTATCAGGGGTGCCATAACAAAATACTACAAACTAAGTGGCTTAAACAGCAGAAATTTATTTTCTCACAGATCTGGAGGATAGAAGTCAGAGATCAAGGTGTCAGAAGAATTGACTCTTTCTGAGAATCTCTCTCCTCGGCTTGTGGAGAGCTCTCTCCTTGTGTCTTCACATGGTCGCTCTTTGTGCGTGCTGTGTCTGTTGTCTCCCCTGTGTTCAAATTTCCTCCTATAAGGACACGAGTCATATTGGATTAGGGCCCACACTAAAGACCTCATTTTAACTTATTCACCTCTTTAAAAACTCTATTTCCAAATACAGTCACATTCAGAGGTAATGGAGTTTCAAATTTCAATATATGAATTTTGGGAGGACACAATTTAGCCTATACAGAAGGCTTCTAATATTTAAAAGACTCTCATTTTGGACAGGTTTTAAAATGTTCTTTTAGTCCTCAAAGATAAAAAAATGACCATGAGAGAAAATTACCAGAAATATGTTTGTGAATCAAAACTATCTCACTGAATATGCTGCCCAGTTGGATAGTAAACAGATTTTTAATCACCAGCTGCTTCACAACGTTTCACAGAGCTATCCTCCCTGAGAAAAAATTGTGAAGTGATTACCAAACTATCATTTCCTAAGCGTTGGCGAACTCTGAATAGACCACATCTGACATTAAAAATCAGTGTATGTGTTTTCCTGTATGAATGTTTGTATGTCTATATGTGTGTGTGTGTGATTCAATAAGAGAAAAACTTCACATTTAGGAACCGTTGATATATGAAAACATTTTACAGAGACAAATCATAGCACAAGATTGAAGCTGATATCTACATATATGTAGATAGCTATACTTTCAAAAAAGGGAGTATTGAAAGGGAAAAATAGCAACTTTACAGTAGAGAAATCTGACAAAAAAGACATTAACCAAATAATGAACATTAACATCACCAATAATTTTATGTCAAAATCATGTATTCCCTGATACTACATAATGATATCCCTCGATCTCTGTGATATTCTTTCCAAAACTCCATAATTCCAGTGTAATCATGAGGGAAATATCAGACGAATCCAAATCAGAGGATATTCTATACAATCCCTGACCAGTATTCCTCAAATCTGACAAGGAAACAAAGAAAGACTGAGGAACTCTCACAGACCAGAGGTGCCTGGAGAGATGTGATAACTAGACACAATGTGGTATCCTGAGTGGATTCTGAAATAGAGAGAGGACATTCATGGAAAAAGTGGTGAAACTTAGAGAAAGTTTGGAGTCTAAATAAAGTAACGTATCAGTGTTGATTTCTGAGTTTTGACAAATGTACCATAGTCATGTAAGATGATAATAATGGAGGAAACTGGTTGAGGGCTATGCCACAATTCTCTATCATCCTAGTCATTTTTCTGCAAATATAAAATTATTCCAAAACAAAACCCTATTTTAAAAAATATTATAGCTCAGAGGATAGAATAGAGAGACATTAAACTTAAGACAGGGGAAGCATAGCATAGCCCAGGGGAGAAGTAATGAAATTGAGTAAAATAGTGGACATGGAGGGGTGAAAATAATTTATTTGAAAGGCAAGTGTTAGAAATGGCATACCTCAATGATACCATACTTCTTTTTTAATTTTTCCAAAGGCCACATTAGTTTTTCTAGCTATTGCATTACATGGTTAATGTAAATTGAATTTACTCTGGAAAGAAATCATTAGCCTTTCCACAATCGTAATTAATAAATTTCAACATCTTCTATAGAGAAAGCTCTATTTATGAACCCAAGTATAGGATCAGATATTTACCCTTATGAATTCCATTTCTCATGGATGACGTTAGAGACTCAAGTGGATATTATTTACTTTTGCCATTCCAATCCACTCACTGTTGTCCTGGAAAAAGGACCCCTCTCCAACTGTGGGCAGTAACCACATCTCCCCCGTTCTTAAGGATGGGATTGAAGTTTATAGCCATTCCCAAATCTTCAAATGGCATGTGTCTTAGACCTGAGCTCAGCAGTCTCAAGCATTACCTTGGCAAGGGTAATTAACTAATGAAGGACAAGAGATCCACACATAGCATATGGTTATGATCATACTCTCAGGGAAAGGAAAGGAAAGCTTGTATTTTCTCTATATTTACACTTTAATAAATCTGCTCCTGGAACTCCTAGAAACCAAATACTGTAACAAAAGTTACCATGGAAAATAACAGATCAAACGAGACTAGATAGAACTCTAGCACTTGGGCTTCTATCAGACCCTACATGACCTAAATCACATGACTCACTTTTCTTCTCCTTTTCTGATCATTCCAAGTTTAATTTTCACGTTTGTTACTTGAGGCCAAAAGCCCTAAAAGGTAGATGACATCTATGATAACGGACTTTATCTTTTTTACGCACTTTGTATCTCTAGATTGGATGGCCTTTTAAGACTTCTAATTGTTAAGGTCAAGTCACAGGAAAAATGTAGAACAGCCTAGAATTCAGTGAGAATTCTGAGATATGTGGTTAGGAACCTCAATCTAATTTATATTCAGCCTCTGGGAGTGAATCAGAATTGGTCAAAGTTGGTGATTCTCAAACAGAAGTGTGTATCAAAATTATCTGAGGAGCTCGTTCATCTTCTGCAGGCTCCACTGCCCGAGTTTCTAAATCAGTATGGGACCTGAGAATGTGAATTTCTAACAAGTTCCCATAGGCGATACTTTGAGATCCACTGGTCTAAGCCTACAATATTCATCTTTTGCACTCATTACTCTTAGTGACTCAATTGGGGAATTTCTGTAAACATTTTTCACTGTTTTAAGAAAGATACAGGGTAATAAAGCCCCCCATTTCTAGTCTTTTTCTTCCAGTGTTGGACATTGTAACGAGAGATCATGGTGCTTGGAATTGGTACAGCCACATGGGAATCAAGAGAAAAAGCCAAGAGAATTATCAAGGCACTTATTCAATGCCCTGACCAGCCCTGGGACTGACTTCTTTCAGAGTTATCGATAGGACACGCAAATAAATGTCATTATTATTATCTAACCATTAGTCAGGCACTCTGTTAACTTTTAGCTAAATGTTCTGCTTGGAAATGCTTATAAGTGGCTTACTGTAATGTAGAAAGCATTCTTATTTTGTGCAGATACGTTTTGTTTTACCTCCTGTAAACCCACAGTGCAGAGCATAGTTTCATGAACATGATAGATGCTGGGTAAATATCTGCTGATTTAATGATAAATGGCAGCAGTAGCTTGGCTTCAGAATAGAACAGTTTGGTTTTCTTTGTTGTTGTTGTTGTTGAGGAAGATTTGCCCTGAGCTAATGTCTGTGCCAGATTTCCTCTATTTTCTATGTGGGTCACTGACACAGCATAGCCAAGTGGTGTAGGTTTGCACCAGGATCCAAACTCATGTACCTGGACCACCGAAGCAGAGCACACCAAACTTAACCACTGTGCCATGGCTGGCCCATAAAACAATTTGTTTTTTTAAGCATGAAAAAGGTTTTCATGTAATTTTTTTTTTCTGTTTCTCCCATTAGTTAAACAAACAGATTGCAAAAATCGCTTGTCTCTTTTTGATATTACAGTTCACTTTCCCCTTTCAGAAATATTTCTTTCCTTCAAAGATTTGAAAAATATTTTTCTACCACATATCTAAAAATAGTTTAATAAAGGGAACAGGCTGGGATTGCAGTTTGAAGTCATAAAATAATGCGTGCTAAAAATATGGAGTAAATGTATCTTTACTTGTCAAGGAATATTCATTATAAATTTCACTTAGAAGGACATCATTTCTCAGGGTGTTATAAGGCCCCAAGTCAGTGATTTAATAGAGAAGAATACTAAGAAATATAATTCAGATAAAATAGTTTTATGGCATATAATTTCTTTTTTCATATATAATTTCTTAATGCTATGTGAATGTTCCTATAATTCAGACTTGCGCATATTACATCAAACATTTATTTGGCTTCCTTGGAACACAGTAAAATACAATTCTCATTAATACTTAACTTGTCATATTCTATATCACCAAGCCCTTTTCAATTAATGTAGCATTTCTACATTTCTGTCAATAAAGTTAAATAGTACATTTAATAGATGTGGATAAGGATCATAAGTTTACATGAGAAAATAAAATCTGTGCAAAGTCCAAAATGGTCTTGTAAAAAAAGGCAAAAAGTTCAAACTACTACAATCTGTAAGTCAAAGTAATTGCTCCCTTGTTTGTAGTACATTGGCTTCATCTCTAAAATTATAGCACTTACTAATAGTCACTGATAAAGTTAGCAGTTTCCAGCCAAACAATCTGTTCTCATTATTCAAAATGATCTATCACTTATTCAAAATTAAAAGAAGAAAATTTGTATTTTTTTGGATTGAAATCCTCCTTTTCCCACTCATTTTGAAGTGATTGAGAGGAAAATTACATTTAAAAGTGCAAGAAAATATTGACTCTAACTCACCATTTTTAGTTCTTTTTCAAAGTTAATTTTTATTGAATTTATGATACTTTACAATCTTCTGAAATTTCACTTGTACATCTTGTTTGTCAGTGGCGTTGTAGGTGCACCTGTTCCGCCTTTGTGCCCAACCCCCACCCCTCCTTTCCCCTGATAGCCACTAATCTGTTCTCTTTGTCTACATGTTTAAATTCCTCATATGAGTAGAGTCATACAGAGATTGTCCTTCTCCATCTGGCTTATTTCACTTAACATAATACCCTCAACATCCATCCATGTTGTTGTGAATGGGACGATTTTATGGCTGCGCAGTATTCCATTGGATATATATACCATATCTTCTTTATCCAATCATCAGTTGGTGGCCACTTAGGTTGCTTCCATGTCTTGGCTATTGTAAATAATGCTGCAATGAACATAGAGGAATCACCATTTTTAGTTCTTTTTTGTTTCACAACATCAAACATTCTAAAGACAGAGTTTTTTAGCTCAACTTTTATTTCAATTTTTATTTCCTTTGCCTGAATAGAAATGATAATTTGGAATTGACAGTTATACGTGACTCAAATCAAATAAAAAATCTACTAATCTTTTGATGGGATTATTACATGAGTCTGTATTACATGAGTCTGTAGTAATTTACAGCCTCTACTGGAAAACAAAGCACAGCAACACCTTTAGATTCCAATTTTATTAGAAATAATGTTACATTTAAAAGGGTCAGTATCAGAGGGAGTACTCACATGGAGACATGCTCTATATTATTGTCTCACATCTTCCTGGACCAGGTAATTCCATGGTCTCATTCTATTCACACAGGTATCTCTGAGGAGGCTGCTTTATTCTTCATGATTCCAGTTCTCTGAGAGTGAACACTTGTGCCCATGTCCAGGCTCCATGACATCTGCTCCCTTACAAGAGAAGATTAAGACACATATTTGTGTAGCCTGAGTCAGATTAGGCTAGTCTGATTCTCTCACCCATGAAGTAGAAAATTTATATGGAGAATATAGATCCTAAGAGTGCTAGAACCGAATCACATTTTTTATTGACAGTATAAAGAGTCCATGAAAACCTGGTTTTGGTACCTCTGGAACTTCTCTCATTCCTGCCTTCCCAGAGCTTGACTGTTTAGCTCTTCCTAGCTTCTTTACAAAATTCTTTTTGTAGATCTTGGTAGCCAGTTCACTTATAATACATCATAACCATATATATACATAGCAAAATGTATATCTTTTATTTATATCTCTGCCTACCTGCTTATCCATGTATCTCTGTAGATATATGGATAGATGATAGATAGATGATATATATATGACATGGATATATGGGTATCCATATATCTCTCTATATATGGATATATACATGTGGATATATATGACATTTTATATATTTCATATTATACATAGGGTTTCAGTGGACTTAAGAACTACCTCTTGGAAAGTAAAAAGTCCCTGACCACACTGAATAACTTAATGGTCACTGGCTTACGGCTTCTGTTTAACACCATCTATTTGCTTAATACCATCTATCTGTACAAATAGACTCAATCACATAACAATGAGACTTTGACCAACATAGCATAAATCCTTGATAGCAACCTAGTTGGAATAGTCCAAAAATAAGTAGACAGTGAATTATATAAATGAAATCCACTTTGCTGTTCATTAATGAAAAAAATGCATTAACAAGGAGGTTGCATAATTTAAAAAAATTGCCTTACTGAGCAATTATAATATGTAGGTACTAAGATGGAAAAGAAAAATTAGGAATGGATATACTTAAGATGTGAATGGGTGATATAATCAGTTGTACAACCAATTTGATTTCCTTTATTAGAAAGAGTAGTTGTCTAGTCCAGTTCCCTGGAGCTGTTAGGAGAATCTTTCCTGGATAAAGATTGATTTATTCAAAATATTTAGCCTGAAGAGGGATTAAAACACATAAAACACATATACGCACACTCACACACACACACACAGACACACACATCCATTTAAAACAAATGCAATAAAAAGAAAGAATGAAAAGAACACAGGACCGTTGTAACAAGGGGCAAAGTTGGGCCTGTTGCTTGCTCCTTCGTGTAATTACGAAGTTCTGTTTTGATCTATCCAGCACGCTGGTCTTGATTATAATCAATACAGCTGACTGGCCTTGGTCATGGTTATGGATACAACCTGAAGACTTTATCAATAAATGTAAGGACAAATTTAAGGGTCATAATCACAAAATGCACATTTTATAAACTAACATTCTACTAATCAACCTGAACAGAATTTTAAAATAAGCCATAGTTTCTCCCCCTGGTCAATCACCCGCCTTGTCTTTTATACAGATAGCTACTCAAGGCAAAGAGAAACTTGCACTTTGATAAATCCACCCCTGCTTAAAGAGCTTCTGATTTTTATGCTGCACCAGAAACTCAGCTTTAGATAAGAGCACTTTATTATTCCAATTAAGCAATTTATTACCTCTGTCCCTCGGGACTTCAAAAATTGGGCTAGAACTACAACTCTTTATCTAGCCCTTAAAAGTGATTGTAATCGAATTTTATTTGTATACAAACAACATCCATCTCATAGTATTTATCACTGTAATTACATGCCTCCTAGGAAAGAGTCCTACCAATCTTATGTGCTACGATTGTGACTTCTTATTGAAATGACTACCTAGAATTCACATTATCAATGAAGTCATTTATACTCTAATAGTATAGTTTTTCTTTTTCTTTTTTCTTTTTTAAAGATTGGCACCTGGGCTAACAACTGTTGCCAATTTTTTTTTTTTTCTGCTTTATTTCCAAAACCACCCCCCTCCTGGTACATAGTTGTATATCTTAGTTTCAGGTCCTTCTAGTTGTGGGATGTGGGATGCCGCCTCAACATGGCCTGACGAGTGGTGCCATGTCCTCGCCCAGGATCCGAACCCTGGGCCGCAGCAGCGGAGCGCGCAAACTTAACCACTCGGCCACGGAGCCGGCACCAGTATAGTTTTTCTTATTGCCCCAACCTCACACATTCCCTTTTATTGATCTTAACATTTACACAATTCCTTTTTCTTTTCCAATGGAGTTACTGTACTTGAAATTGTGTATATTATTGCTGGTGCATCCCTGGGCATATTTCCTCTTCCTAATTCCTACTTCTTGCCATGATCTGCTTTGCTATTGGTCTCATTCCTTGGCTTTCTTTGCATTTGTGCCATTTGGATTCATGTAACACTTTATTTATTGTGGTACTTTGTGAAATTATTTTGAGCTATGTTACTTGAAAATCATGAAGCTAACACAAACCTAGACAATTAAATAATTACATATGTATCACTCTTTTGGCTTTAAATTTTTTCCATTACCTTGTGTTCCGTATTATTAGAAATATCACTCAAATAATTGACTCTCTGAGTTCAGTTCCATATATTACAAGGAGTAAGTGCATCTCTGGAACATAACCCATTTATTTAGTTTCGGGCTATTTTCTGTTAGGATGTGATAAAAAAACTATGACACTTACTCATTACTTCTACCTGCAGCCTCACTTTTTATTGAGAGAAAATATTTGTTTAGTGATAGGAAAATAAAATTGCAGGGAATCGCTCATAAGGGGGTAAATGTTGCTCATGTAAAAATAATTTCTTAATATTTAGATAATCTAAACTTTCCATCTTGATGTTATTTCTCTATTGAATGATATCCACTTTCAGAGAAACTTTGGACTGAAGTAATTTCATCCTCAAAAAAGATAGATGCTGCTGTGTCTCCCTAGAATTTTTACTTTGCTTCCCACTTTATCAGTTATCTTCAACCCACAGTCACACCATAGGACAAGACTCATATTGTCCTGACCTTTGCTGTCACCCTACTAGGCGGATCACAGCGATTGGGTTTCTTGTTCATCCCCCTATGTTACTGGATGGATTTAATTCTCCTTTCTGTTTTTTTCACACCTGGCCAAGTTGGAAAACCCTCCTTGGCTTCTGCCTTGCAGAGAGAGACAGCAAAGATCTTGCACTGATCTGCCTGACATATGGACATGCAGACTTCACACTCCAAGTGATTTCGCTACTTGAATGAAAAATCTGGTTCCAAAAGTCTCAATAAACATCACCAAGCTTTCAAAAGTACTCATTATTTGTAGGATATCTTTAAGGCACTGTGTCTATCCCATATGCTTATTCATTGGTGTATGCTTGGTCCTGCACGATAGGTTCGCTAGCTTGAGCAAACACAACTTAGCCCTTAAGAATTATGAAAAATATCATATTATGCTATTTTCCTTTCAAATCTAAAGTCTGAGAAACTGCAGTCACTGCAGGACTTATAGAGACAAATGGTTAAATATTTAGTCTTACTTGGTTGTACAAAGTGTTAAAAAAAATGACAGCTAGAATAACCAAGAGAATGGTGACTAAGTAGGAGAATGATTTATCTTACACAGTAGCAACACAGATCCTATAGACAGAAAAAGAAAGCTGTCACTAATTCACAGACATGAGATTGCAAACCCGCAAACAAAACAGTACACGTTTTGCTTTGTTTTATTTTGTATCAGAAACAGTCTGATTTCTTTTAGGAGATAACTTGCAATCTCGATACAGTTCTATCGCACTTCAGACTGTTGAAACCCAATATTTCTGCCCTTGACAGCGAGAAAAATGAGTTCCATGTCTGATGGTTCACTCTGCAGTTTGTGCCACTGCAGAATATGGTGTTTGGGGAGCTTTCTTCGTACACCAATCATCCAAGGGTAAGAGAGATTTAAGAAGTCTTGAAAACAATGATCCTAGTTTTTGCAGACTTTGTGACTTTTCCACTTCCAGACTAATCTGTTTAAAGATGCACAGATTGGTTTCCCAGAAAAGCATCTTGTTGATCCTTAGTACTAAAATGTCTATTAGTGGAAAAGCCTTACCTTATATATTTCAACTGTTTGATACCGCATTTTGAGCCTCTCTGGCTTCACTTTTTGCAGCACTGAACATTCAATATAAGATTGCTTACCGGCTATATCTTCCATTCTTTCGTATTTCCTTTCCTTTCTTCCTAATGCCAATATACAATAAAATTTACCTCTATTGGAAACTGCACCAAAAAAAAAAGTAAGTTGTGCAAC
Organism: Equus quagga; assembly: GCF_021613505.1. Taxonomy (NCBI): domain Eukaryota; kingdom Metazoa; phylum Chordata; class Mammalia; order Perissodactyla; family Equidae; genus Equus; species Equus quagga. The sequence goes on along the minus strand of NC_060287.1, from coordinate 16,432,857 downwards.
TCAAGTGAGATGCCTGTGGAATCTATGGGTAAACCTTGTCAATATCAATTTGCATTACAAATGAATTTAACATATTAAGCTATTCTTGTACTGCCTGTTTTATACACATTGATCACCTCCCAGAGTACAACAGCGAGATATAGGTCAGTGTAGTTTAGGCCTAGAACATCAAAAGGTAATATTGAAATCTGTAGATCTTAGCCACTTTCTACAGTGTTCTTAAAATTTTACAAGAACAGGGAAGCTCATAAAATAGCATCCTAATCTTTGTTTTGAATATTGGTAGGAAATATGTGAGACTAAGTACCAGGATCTGTAATTGTATGTAAGAAAGAAATAGCCGGAGATGACTTGCAATCCCAAAGAAAAGTTGAAGGGAGATGGGAGAATGCACATCACCTAATACGGATGCTTTAGTACCTCTCTGTTTGGGAGAGGACAAAGGCTATTCCCCAAGAAATCCTCACTAGCTCCAGAACTAGTAAATTTGTTGATCTGAAAATTTACTAAAACATCCAGCTACCCTTCCTTTGTTCGAGATCCAAGCAAATAACAAAGTAAAATATATTTAGGACAATTTGTCAAATTTACTAAGAGCTAACAATGATTCTATTTTTATATTAGCTTTCATGGTAATTGAGAAAATTCAAAATCATTTCATTTATTTGTAACATGAAAAAATAAAGTTATCTTTAACTTTAGTAAAGATACAGGACTATGTTGCATTTACAGAGATAGTGTATAGTAATGAGTCTGAGGTACCCTCATGACTAACAAAAATAAAACTAATTGCTTAAAGTTTTACTGCATGCTTGTGTTGTGTTTCCAAGAGGAGTACAGAACACAGTTTATAGGAGACGCTCCAAGTCAATTTTTCTCATTAATAACACTGTCTCTACCAAATCTATTATAATATGTGGCTCTTGCACTATACACTTACTCCCTGCCTTAACTCAAAGTTTTAACTATTAATCTTACAATGATAGTTTATATGAGGAGCAAGAAAACGTAGACCCAGGTGGAATTACATGGTGATTTACTGTACAGGTTCTAAAATTTTTACAAATTTTTTTAAAAACCTAAATATAAAATTTACTGTTTTTATCTCCTAACAAATAGAAAATATTAATAATTTATCCAACTGATTCTTCTTTTATGATAAAAGTGCTGCCTCAAGTCCAAGGCTGACAAACTGAATTCCAGGGAAATTCTAGAATTTAAGGTATCAAATTGTACCATTAAATTTAGACAAGAAAGTATAAACCATGACCTCCCAAAATCTGAAGCCTAAATTTAGGCATTGAAACACTTAAGAAGGAATTGACCTCTTTCTTTTATTACAAACATTTATTTACATCCAAAGGAATTCTATACTCATCCATGTCCTTCTCCTGCCTCCACGCTGTAATCGACAAATAAAAAGAAAGTGCTGGGAGGGCAACTCTAGCTAGGGCTGTGTTCATTAGCCGGGTGGACATGAGAGCCAAGACTTACGACAGCCAGCTGCAATTGCTTTTTCCCTCTGGCATTTATGTTAAAACATGTGATTTTCTATTTTATATACATGCAAATTTTATTAGCACCAGAATGATTTCTCTTTCATTCAGAGGACATCATAACTGAAGACTACGCCTGAATACTCCATATTTTATTTTGCTTTTCCAAACTGAAAGTTATTACCAGTACACATTTATTGAAACTTAACAGGGCTCAGCTTGCTCTGTGAAAGGCAGAATTACATACGGTACCACCTGGAGGTCTTATAGAGGGTAGATTAAAAGGCAGGAGACCAAGTACATACAAAGTACAGTTACTCAGTTATTCTTACATGAAATACAATGAAGCATTGAGCGTGGGTAAAGGAAACAATTACTCTCTTTTAAAGCAGTTCTTATGCTTTTCAAGCTTTGCTTCAGTTCTCAATTTATGAATCAAATATAAGACTTACAAACGTATACAATGAACAAGTTCTTAGAAATAGCTGATGAAGCAGATAAAAATAGGCAAAACTCTCAGTGAGCACCTTTTCCGTACAAGCACTAGCTGCTCTCCTGGTTTGTCCCGTTCCGTACATGCACCAAACATTAAAAGTTCCAGAGAGCTCTGGGAAGGCTAAGCCAGTAAGAGATGTTGCAGCCAACAAATGAACAAGAGAAAAATCCTCATTAACCAGCAATTTCATATCAATTACATATCCATCTGAGTTGGCTGGCATGTCTCCATAACAAAAATAAGGTAAGTGTTTATTTTTTCTAGCTTTATTAAGTTATGATTGACAAATAAAAACTGTATATATTTATGCTGCACATGATGGTTTTGTTTTTTTAAAGGTGATGATTTAATGTGATGATTTAACATACATATACATTGTGAAATGATTCCCACACTCAAGTTAATTAACACATTCATTACCTCACAAGGTTAACTCCGTCTGTGGTGAGAATACTTAAGATCTACTCCCTTAGCAAATTTCAAGTATACAACATGCTGTACATTAGATCCCCAGAATTTATTAATCTCATAACCAAAAGTTCGTATCCTTTGACAAACATCTCCTCACTTCCCTCAACCCCCAGCCCCTGACAACCACCATTCTATTCTCTGGTTCTACGAGTTCAATTGCTTGACATTCTATGTGTAAGTGAGATCATACTTGTCCTTCTGTGTTTGGTATTTCAGTTACCATAATGTTCTCTAGGTTCATATATGCTGTCACAAGTGGCAGGATCTCCTTCTTCTCTGTGGTTGAATAATATTCCATTGTGTGTATATACCACAAAATGGCCAACAGATATATGAAAAGGTGCTCAACGTTACGAATCATCAAGGCAATGCAAATCAAAACCACAATGACATATCACCTCATACCTGTTAGGATGGCTATTATCAAAGAAGATAACAAGTGTTGGTGAGAGTGTGGAGGAAAGAGAATTCTTGTACACTGTTGGTGGGAATGTAAATTGGTACAGCCATTATGGAAAACAGTATAGAGGGTCCTTAAAAAATTAAAAATAGAACTACCATATGATCCAAGAATTCCACTTCTGGGTATATATCCAAAGGAAATAAAATCAGTGTCACAAAGAGGTATCTGCATACCCTTGTACATTGTAGCATTATTCACAATAGCCAAGATACGGAAACAACCTAAGAGCCAATTGATGAATGAATGGGTAATGCAATTGTTTATTTTGCCAGTGTGACGCCCTGGAAAGATGATAGAGGAAAAAGCTATAGCACTGAGGCTCTATCACCCACTGAAGGGAGCCCCTTTGTTCCTTTTCTGTAAATGAATGGGTTGGAATAAAGAATGTCAATTGTCCAGATAAGCTTTCTAAATCTCTAAAGAACTAAAAATGAAAACAAGATCTCAATGTTGCAATGACTCTGAAAGTAGAAATTTGTAGAATTTGTTTGAATTAATCAAGTGTATCTTCTATAATTTTGTTATATTTATGTAAATGTGGTCTCGTAATTTGCACAATTTGTCTGAACTTTCTTGTGGAACTCTCACAAGTTCTTTCTCCCTTTTTCTCTTTCCCTATCGTTTGTTTATTATCTCTCTCTTTCTCTCTCTCTGCTCTCTTTCCTGTCTTAAGAAAACTAAAACTACAAAAATTACTTCTGAAACGCTTTCATTTTTTCTTAGATTATCCAACCATAATTTTCCTTTGCTCTTTGCTCCATTATCTTCTCAGCTTCATTTATTGGTAGCATCCACAGGGCAATATTGTGAAGTAATATCTTCATCATATTTTCATCCTTCTAACACAAATCTTAAGTCTGGCTCCAGCTCCTGATTAACCCCCACCTTCCTCTTCATACAAACACACATGACTTCAGTGCCAACACATGTGATTTTTCCCTCACTGATTAAACCTGTATTCTCAGGTCCAAAATCTCTACTCTGTTTCTCCTCTTTTCGTTTCTCCTCTAAAACATTTTCTAAATAAAAAATGTTCTTTTAAAAATCTGATATATTAATTATTTTGTACTAAAATAATTAAAGGTGAACTACCATACATGGTATTTGCATCTCATCAAGGGTTACTATTCAGCAGATTCAGTTTTGTCCTCACATTGTAGCTCCATGATAAGTAAGTAGGGCTTTGTTTCTCTTTAATCTGAAATTTTCTCAGTGCCCTACAAACCAAACAATTAGGCAAGCTTTTTTTTTTTTCTTTTTGCTTGGGGAAGATGGTCTCTGAGCTAACGTCTGTGCCAATCTTACTCTGCTTTGTATATAGGCCCCTGCCACAGCATGGCTTGATGAGTGGTGTGTAGGTCCACATGCTGGATCCAGACCTGGGATCCCCAGTCTGCCAAAGTGGAGTGCATGACCTATGCCACTTAGTGCATGACCTATGCCACTGGGCTGGCCCAAGCACTTTTTTTTTTAACTGAAAGTCATTTCTACACATCAACTGTTTTTCTTGCTTGTACTTCTCATTTTTATTTGCCTTCAAATCTCAACATCTTAAAAGGGAATCTTTTAATAGATTCTGCCTAAATGTTTCAAAAATTTTTATTTTATTTTAATAATCTGTGAGACTATAATCTAAGACTATGGTGTTCTTTCCTCACATATGGCCATTTACAAACACCAGAGTTACTTGATTGTGTCTAAAAGTGATTTTCCTCACTAAATCATTTCTCTTTTAGGTATAATAAAGCCCCCTCAGGTAAGAGATCTGTTAGAGATGTCATGGAAAAATAGCAATTCCAAACAGAAGTTAAGAGACTATATCACACTCTCTGACATAGAGCAAAGGTTTGTAGAAACAAACTATAATAATGTATTACAATTTACCACATTGTGTTTTGTATTGCTATTGTACATAATCATGACTAATAGTTTAATGCAATTTTTAATCTTATTTCAAGATTTCATTTCTCAAAAGCTCAATTAACTACATTCTGTAACCCTGAGTGCCAGCAATTTTGTCTCTTTTTAGGAAGGCAATGTATTTTCTTTGTGTTGTCAGTGTCCTGCAATGATCTTAATTGTGATTCTTCCTCCATCGCTTGAATGTTTACAGTCGCAGTAGAAGAATAAATTAAAGTCATATCAGAATTATCAACAAAAGAGAATAAGATATAATGATTCTCACATTTGGTTATAAAAGCTTAACTTTTAAAAATTTAGCATGTGCCAATTAAGGTGTTTTTGCGTAGGAGATTTATAAAATTTTTGTAAATAATTTTAATAAACGAAGATAGAGAAAGAAGCTCCTCTCCCCAGAAAGGAATTCTATGCCTGTTTTATAATGTGTGGAAGTGAATCCCAGACAACCCCAGTGTCCCAAGATAATTGGTAACTTTAAAAGGGCATTGAGGGACCAGCCCCATGGCCTAGTGGCTAAAATTCCACACGCTCTGCTTCAGCAGCCTGACTTCACAGGTTTGGATCCTGAATGTGGAACTTCTCCACTCATCAGCCATGCTGTGGTGGCGACCTACATACAAAATAAAGGAAGATTGGCACAGATGTTAACTCAGGGCAAATCTTCCTCAAGCAGAAAAAAAAAAAGCTCTCGGAAAATAAATCCTCATTTATTTATGACCAAAATCACATAGTAAATTGTTGAAAGAAGAGGAGGGGTGTCCGAATGGAAGATTATTGTGAAAAAAGAAGCTAAAAATCATATTTTGCATCATAACCTATTTCATAAAATTTAGCTTAAAACAGAAAATGCACGATTTCTGAGAATGCAAACTGCTTTAATGAAATGTTGATTTCTTCTTCCTGGAAAACTAGAGCATATGGAGATTTTAGTCTTCCTAATTTCTCGCTATTATTAATGATACAAGATGCATAACATACTACACTAATATTCTTGATAAGCACATTATCCAATGAAGAAAATGACAATAGCAGCACATCACAGTTGAGTTTATATGCCCACTTGGCTGTGCCATGTTGCCCAGATATGTGGTCAAACATTATTCTGGATGGTTCTCTGAGGATATTTTTGGAAGAGATTAACACTTAAGTCATTAGACTTTGAATAAAGCAGATTGTTCTCCATAATGTAGGTGGGCCTCATTTAATCAGTTGAAGGCCTGAATAGAACAAAAATCTGACCCCCTCTTGAACAAGAGGAAATTCTGCAGTAGATGGCATTCACATTTAAACTGAAACATCAGCTCTTTCCTGGGGTTCCAGCCTTGTGGCCCACCCTGCAAATTTTGGATTTGCCAGCCTCTATAATTGTGTGAGCAAATTTCTTAAAGTAAATCTCTTTTATGTATAAACACACACAAATATTCTATTAACTCTATTTTTCTGGAGAACCTAGATTAATATACAATGTAAATAAATAGTTGAATAATTTAAGTAAAATCTTATAAGTGCTATTATAGGAGCTTATTAAAAGAGCTATTGAATTTACCATCTGAAGAGCATTTTTAAAAAGTCATATCTTCTTAATAGATGAAGAAAAAAGTGACAATATTCAACTTTATGAAAAAATTCTTAGCTAATTCAATTTGATAAATGGTGTCTGTGGAAAACCCACTGTTAACACGATATTTAATGGTGAGATTTTGACCTGATTCTCGTTATGATTGAGAACAAAGAAAGGAAATCTCTGACAGCTTCTTTCCAACATTGTGTTGGAGGTCCAATCCAATGAAATGAAGCAAGAAAAGGAAATATAAGCCATAAATGTCAAAAATCAGTAAAATTTTCTCTATCCCAGACAACGTGATTATCTACATAAAAAAGAGAACTCTGTCAAGAAACAACAGCAGCAATAAGTGAATTTTTTAAGAGTCACAGAACAAAATATCAAAATATAAAAATCAATTATATTCCCACATGCTATTGACAAATTATGAAAATCAATGTTACAAATTATGAAATTTTAAAAAATCCATATCAAACAAAATTCTTAGAAATCAATTTAACTATTATGTGAAGTTCTCTACACTGAAAATTACCAAACATTTCTGAGCCAAATTGTGAGTACCTAAATAAATGGAGAAATACCATGTTCATAGATGAGAAGAAGCCATATTTTTAAGGTATTGATTCTCCCCTGATTGATCGATATATTCAAAGCCATCATCATCAAAATTCCACCATAGTTTTTTTTTTTAATAGAAATTAGCAAGCTGATTGCAAAATTCACGTGGAAATTAAAAAGACCAAAAATACTGAAAACAGAAAAACACATTTTCAGGATCTACATTATTTGACATATGTATTTTCTTTAAAGCTGTAGTAATCAAAAAATGAGATATTAGGGCCGGCCCGGTGGCGCAGCGGTTAAGTTCGCACGCTCCCCTTCTCGACTGCCGGGGGTTCGCTGGTTCGGATCCCAGGTGCGGACATGGCACTGCTTAGCAGCCATGCTGTGGTAGGCGTCCCACGTATAAACTAGAGGAAGATGGGCACGGATGTTAGCTCATATCCAGGCTTCCTCAGCAAAAAGAGGAGGACTGGCAGTAGTTAGCTCAGGGCTAATCTTCCTCAAAAAAAAAAAAAAATGAGATATTAGCTTAAGGAGAGGCATATAGATAGCTGGAAGAGATTGGAGCATCCAGAAACAGATGCATACTCATAAAATCAATTGATATTTTAAAACGTACCAAGTTCATTAGGGAAAAGTTCATTTCAACAAATCATACTGGAATAAATGGATATTCATATAGAAAAAAGTGAAGCTGACCTCATAGTTGCTATATACCTCACATCATACACACATAAAAAACCATAATCAAGGACATATCATTGACCTGAACATTGATGGTAAACGACAAAGGTACTAGAGGAGAACAGTCTCTCTATCTAGGTTAGACAAAGAAATAGGACAAAGATTCAACAACAACAACAAAAGAAAAAATGATGAATTTGATTTCATGAAATTTTAAATGGTACCATCTTTATAGGATATGTTTTCCACATCAGAAAGCTCTGCAATCAAAAGAAATACTGCTTATGCATTTTTGGCACCTGGATCAGCCTACATTTGTTCCTCAATTATAAATTTTATTTGGGGAAAAAAAGCTATTGGTCTGGTAGGATTGAATTTCTTCTATAGATATTATAGAGACAACATTCAGAGCTCAACCTCAATCCCTTCTTCTTCTATGAAATGTGTGGCTTTTTTTTTTTTTAAAGATTTTATTTTTTTCCTTTTTCTCCCCAAAGCCCCCTGGTACATAGTTGTATATTCTTAGTTGTGGGTCCTTGTAGTTGTGGCATGTGGGGCGCCGCCTCAGCGTGGTTTGACGAGCAGTGGCATGTCCGTGCCCAGCATTCAAACTGACGAAACACTGGGCTGCTGGTAGCGGAGCACGCGAACATAACCACTCGGCCACGGGGCCGGCCCCTGAAATGTGTGGCTTTTACAATAAGATGTTAATTCTGAGGTTTCCTAGTCCTAAAGGCAGGTTCATTTCTCACTAAACTGCTGTCACGTGTCAGAAATTTCCTGAATGCAGATATTTGTCCAACAACTTTGTAAAAACAACCTGAACTCCTCTGAGATCCACTCTGATTTTATTAAAAGATATTCTGCAACCATAGTCAATTTAATCTATTTAAGAACCACTGAGATTTTCACCTTGAAATTGCAAAGTTCTGACACAGTTCTGGCACAATGTGCATTCCATATTACTGAGTGAAGTGACTGAAACTTCCCACGCTGCATACGGATGCCTACAGTGGGCTTTGTGATTTCTTCCCAAAGGTACCACTCTCTAATTTGCTGGAGAATGCCCAGACACTACAACCGCCCAATTCTTTTTTTCCTTATGCACAAGATCCCAATAGCCATTTCCAGATTGTGTCTGAATTAGCTAAATGACAAGATAAGAGATGAGGGGCAGCTTAATCGCAATTCTCCTTATCCTGTCATTCTAACTGAACCACCTTAATACAGGCTATTAAAAATAGGCTTATTTGTTTCTGATTAATGGACAAAGAATGAGGCAGCAGCACCAACTATACTTCTGTTAAACTCCTGGCCTCAGTCACAATGCAGGATCCTCTCCAAGTCTGGACAAAATCCCTCTGAATAAAGGGTATTACTAACAAAGTCAAGAGATGATGGTCACTTCTTTAGAATCAAGCTTAATGGTTTCTGGGTCCCCAAACTAACTTGGTTGTTCAAAGTTTATCCAAGTGCTCAGGCCACAAAATGTCAAACAGAAGAATAGGTTGTATCAATTATGGCCCCATCCGTTGATAAGGATTCAATCATCTTTTAGTGCTTTTAACCCGCTAGCTTTAGAAATTGTCACTTGCTTCCTTAATGATCTATCTCCCCCAGAAGTAGAAAACTTCATTGTATTGCCTATTTACAATCAAAGACTTCTTATTAGAAATGAGAACCTATTAAAAATTAAATTAATTAAAATAAAAATAAAAATTAGCCCAAATCTTTTAACTTGCTTGCTGAAGCAGTTTTGTGCTTCAGGATTTCAAACTCTTGCATTATTAATGACTAGTATAAGATTACTACTTTCACAAATAAAACAACGTTGTTTTGCATTCCAAGTCCCCAGGGCAAGATAATCACACAGAGAAAGTTAAGCAATCTCCTGTACATAGCTATACCACCTAGTGTTCTTAATGACAACCACATATCAGCGCCCTTTCCAAATTAAGCAGAGGCATAAGAAATTACGTGCATGTGCATGCTCTGGGGCAGGACTTTATTTCTCCCAAGTGAGTTGCGGGAAGGGAGAAACATATGTGTCTCCAATACTCTTTCTGGCTTAATTAAACAGAAAACCCTCAAGTATTCTAAGGCTGACACCACCCCCATGTACACTTTCCTTCTTCAGTCTAACCCTATATGAAAAATTATTGTAATAACAGACCACACAGATTGAGGCACTTGGTATAAACACCGTGCTTAGCAAGATAGATATAATTTTCTCAATTCTTTCAACAATCTTATGAAACAGTTACAATTACTCTATTTCAGAGTGCGGACAATGAGATGTTGTTTGATCAAGTGCTTTACTGCAGGTCACAAAGTAAGGGACACAGAATAAATTCAAATACAAGCCTGTCTGATTAGAGCCCATTTTCTTAACCACGATATGATATTACCTAAATGTGGTTGGCTACAAGATAGAAAATTTAAATTTGCATATTGACTGCCCAATTCAGGCTACATATACATCTTATTGTGTAGAAATACCTTACATTAAAGAGTGCGACCTGTCTTTTGAGATAATTACTCACATCTTTTAAAAGAGAATAATAGAAATCTCCAGAAAAAATCTGTTATATTTTAAAGTGTGTATATTGAGGATAATGTGTTTATTCCAAGTATAAACTCTGATTATTCTTATAAGAAGCAGTAACACTACTTATGTATAAAATTATTTATTTAAATTAATGAATGATATTCAGCTGTAATTAACAAATCTACTGGGCTCTGTAGTAAGAATCTTGCTAAATATTTGTGCTATTTCCCCATGCAATCTTTAAGATTATCTTAATTTAGTGATTTGAGTATCATATTGGAATTTAGGACGCTCTTTAGTTTCATTGCTAAATTCCTTTTAAAACACGAAGTACTTTAGTTTAAATGTCCCAAACGCTGAGAAATGTAACCAGCAAAATAAGTGGACTTTATGCATGTTTATGTTTAATTGAAATGAATTCTAAGTAACATCGGTTTAATTGTAAATTTAGGAACCTATTTGCCTAATAATTTCTAAGATAAAAATAAATTTGCTTACGTAGTTGTTCAATGAAAATCTGGCATTGAACAATCATTCTGCTTTAAGATTTGGAAAGTAAGGCTGACGTTCTAAGGACTCTTCTGGAGGAGAAAGTTCATTCCTGATTCCCTGTAAATATTTTACTGACTTGTTAAATTCTCCCTTTGGACTCCTTAAAATTATGTATTAAATAATTCTGTATTATCTGTTCAAAAAGTAGTTGGAGTAATTCATTTCTTTGAAAAAAATATTTATTTGACTTTTCTAATTAAAGGATTTACTTCCCATGTTAATTATATTCATTCAATTTTACTCAAGGAATTCATTTGACTTTAAATAATTTGCAAAAGGATAAGTTTATTCGTTTTAGTAATCTACAAGTAGGAAGAAGTAATTCTTCTGAAGAAACCAAATGAAATTTTGTCTAGATTATTATTCAATACTATGCAAAAAGAGACATTTTACTCGTACTCTCTTTTGGACTTGGTTTTATCCTATCAATTGTAAAAATTAGTAACAATTATTTGTTATCCCTTCTCTTCTAAAATGTTTGATGGAGTTAAATAATTATACTTCTTTCCCCTAAGCTCACTGAATTTCACTGTTGATATCTGACATAAAGCCAGAGCCTTCTGCTGAGGAATTTAAGGAGGTCTTCTTCCTGCTAGCACAGGACTATAGGATGTGAAGATTTCCCTTGCAAAGAACAAATATTCAAAAGTGAATTTCGAAAAATGAATAATTCCAAGATCTAGGGAGCTTCATAGGGATTTAGAAACTGAAGTTCTGATATTCCTGGCAAGTAGAGGTCATGACTTCACATGACCATGATGTTTCCTGACCATGGATATATTTTTCACATAATGCAAATATTGATGAGGAAATACCTAGAATCTAGCTTTTCAGGAAAGACTACAATTACGTGATCCCGTTGACAATAACAGAGCTTTATCAAAACACCCAATTAATCTCACAAGCCTCTAAGAAGAGCTATGCATTTTCATATTAAAATGGCTTTAGGGGCAAAAGACATATTTTATCCTAACTGAAGAATTTACGTACTTGGAATTCTGATGGAAGGAAAGATTGCATCAGGATACAAAGTATCTTGTTAACAAGAAAAAAAATGGTACATGCAACATCTAACCCGTTTTTCTGGAAAATGATTTTCAGAATGCCTAAATTTCAAATTATGTTACAAGTATAAGTATCCTCTTTGAAACTTTGTAAGTTAGATTTAGTTCTCTATATGATATTGCCTCCATTATAGAATACAAGACTTCAAATATTTCAACCCTAAATTTCCAATATTCGCATCTCTACCTTTGATGACTAGGTTTCGAGTAACTAAAGGTAAAGTATATAAATGCTTTCCGTTGGCTTATAGTGTCAACTTTGTATTGAAATTTTCATCAATTAGTTCGCCTTTATCTATACTCCTATTCAACAATGTAGCACTCAAATCAAAATAGCCTATAGTATCTTAATGTTGCATTATATTTGCCTTCTGTGTGTGTTTGTGTGTGTGTATCTGTGTATGTGTGTGTACTTTGAGTTGCAAGTAAAGAATAACTTGAAAAAAGTTGTTTCTATTCCTCATACCTATGTGTGCTAATTTCAACAAACTATGCTTGAGAATTGTGGACTCAAAGAATCCTCATGTCTGGGGGGAAGGCTGAACTATGTTGCTAACCCATTCAACCTCTACGTACCTGGAGGTGCCAGCACATTAATATTAGCTCATCTACTTTTAGCTTATCTCTCTCCAAGAGCCACAAAGTAAGAGGCAGTCATTGGATCCTGCACTGGCTTCCAGAAAATTCAGGTGTAGCTTTTAGTCTCCAGTGAAATCATAACAAATCTTTTTTTAATTGAACTTCATCAACTGGAAAATCACAATGAGAAAATAAAATTACAACTAGGAGAAAAATTGCCTTGTGCATGCCATGGGTGTGAGCCTTGACATGGGAGTGACAGTAATGATTGACTCTAAGCTCACCTGAGCCAAAGCTTAAAGCCTGTTATTCTGTTTTCATTTTGAATTGCCATATAAAAACTGAACTTATTCCACCAAGGAAGTGTAGGAAACAGAGTGGAAGAGGAAAGCAAACTGAATTTAATAAGAAGTAAAACGTGTTAGCTGTCCAAAGAAGCACACACTCTGCTCTATTCTTTGTAATTGCAGAAAATTGTGCAAAGACAGACAAACCAGAACTCAGGTAAGCATATAAGACTTTTCTGTAATGCTGTCCCAAGTTAACTTGAAGACCTCAGTGTTGCACAGGGGGCCCCCCAAATTTCTCTCTCCTAAGAAAAATGTTGGTTTTCATTTTTGGGAGCTTTACATTTAAAAACCGAATTAATGTGCAGTTTTGTACAATATCATGGCTTATCATCTTATAAAAGAGATGTGGCAGACAAATCTGTGACCAATTCACTAAAATAAAAATAGACATTTAATTCAGTAGGGTTTGTTTTGGTAACTGCTTGCCTTTAAAATAACTCCATCAAAACTGGTAAACAGATCGTAGTGTTTGGTGTATAATTTCATCTTACCCTTTTCGTTTTCATAACGGTAAGAAATGTCTTTTTACATATATCCAAACTCCCAGGGAATTTAAGAATTATATTATAATAAAATTCCTAACAAAATCACTATATCTGAAGGGAAAAAGAAACCTTCAGTATAAAAAAAAAAAAAAAGTAGGTCAATCTTTTGCATAAATTTGACAGAGTTTTCCATTGTAATGTTGTTCCAGTGATTGATTGTGGATTATCTTGAAATAAGTAGGATAAAAATAATCAGCCAATTTGTAATGAGCATCATACACAAGTACAGAATTTATCATTCCGGTCCCAATATTAGAATGTCTCCCTGGCTTTGTTATTGTTTACAGTGAATACATGGACCAAATCTTTATATTCCAGGTTCATATTTACCTCTGCTTTACCTGACAGATATAATAACTTCCAGTATTTTATTTGAAAAGCCAGGAATTTATATATACACATGGCGATCGAACCCCTGAGGCTGACACCAGGGGATGCCAGGAGAACACTGACATTTAAGGCTGCTGTGGATTTTTTTCCCAGCAGAAGGAGCATTTAAGTGGGTCATGGCCCAAAGGTATTGAACTTCTTCCCTCGCTGACAGCTATTTACCAGGGCACAGTCGAGTAAAGGAAGAAGAGGATTAAGGAGCTCCAATTGATCAGAAAATAGCATTCAAAGTTGAAACCTGTCTCTACTCCCAGAACTCAGCTTTCGAAAATCTTTTAGTGAAACCATTGTCAAGGGATGGCATAATCACAGAATGAAATAAGAAGATTTAAAATTCTTAAGCAGATGAAAATGAATTGAGAGTCTAAGTTTTAAGGGCTCATAGGAAATAGCCATGTGAAACTGAATCACAGGGAATAGTCATTGATCCTTTCAAACTGTGACAAAAGATTTCAGAAGAAAATAGGTCCTTCCATTATGCAACACCCAATAGAATATATATGGTAGAAAAACATGAAATAATGGAGTGTGCATTCTATTTAATTTGAGTTGATAATTCATACAAGTAATAAAAAATAGGAAGTTAAGATTATTTTCGTTAACCTGAAAACTAACGTGCTCTGTATACAAAAGAATGCAAAAATGTGTATTGAATGAGCTGTATTCTGTTGCTGTTTATTCCCTTGGAATTTTCCTCCAATCGATTGCTTCCACAAGTTGAAAAGGAAAGACTTAAGCGAAGTGTGAGTGACGGAAACGTAAAGAGTAAATGTTTTAAGGAAAAACTGGGATGAATCTTATAAATGACGTATATTTTTTCTTTTGTATTTTCTTATTAGAGGTTATTCTTCCATCTAGTGTGAATTTGTGTTTTGTATGAGTGTGTGTGTTTTTGTTTTTGAGAAGACTGGTGAGTTTCCTGGATCACCGCAGAGCGAAAAGCTTTGCCAGTAAAGCCTATGTAAAATGATCTGAGAGGCATTCAAGGATTTCAGTGAAGGACTGAAAATTTCTAATTGCTAAGAAACTCACAGTTTTGAAAGTTTGGTTTCAAAAATAAAATGACAATAAGCGGTAGGTGTCGACTGCTAATCATGTGCCAGAGACTTTTCTAAACACTTTACATAATTTACTCAATTACAGTTACAAACATTCATTGAAGGATGTTCAAAGAGCATCCTCATCTTTAGAGAAGGAAACTGAAGCACATAAAAGTTCAATAATTTGACCAAAGACACATAGTCAGTAAGTGGTAATGTCAGGAATTGAAGTGAAGCATGTTAATTCTTGTTTACGAAAGGAAAAGGAGAATGCTGACAGAACTTGTAGGGATCCCGAAGTGAGAAGACACATCCAGTCTCTGTTTCTATGTGTTTGTTTGTGGTTGTTTTTATCTTCCACTTACAAGTGAGATTATACTGTATTTGACTTTCTCCCTCTCACTTATTTCACTTAGCATAATACCCTCAAGGTCCATTCATGTTGTACCAAATGGCTGGATTTCATCATTCCTTATGGCTGAATAATATTCCATTGTGTATATATACCACATCTTCTTTATCTATTCGTCGCTTGGTGGGCACCTAGTTGTTGCTTCCAAGTCTTGGCTATTGTGAATAGTGCTGTGATGAACATAGGGGTGCATGTATCTTTATGAATTCATGTTTTCATGTTCTTTGGATAAGTACCCAGAAGTGGAATGGCTGGATTGTATGGTAGACCTATTCTTAATTTTTTGAGGAGTCTCCATACTGTTCTCCACAGTGGCTGCACTAGTTTGAACTCCCACCTGCAGTGTATGAGGGTTGCCTTTTCTCCACATACTCTCCAACACTTAATGGTTCCAGTCTTGTTAATTATAACCAGAGGGGAAGCGGGAGGGGGGAGGGGAAAAAGGATGATTAGGCACATGTGTGTGGTGATGGATTGTAACTAGTCTTTGGGTGGTGAACATGATGTAATATACACAGAAATAGAAATACATAATGACGCACACCTGAAGTTTATATAGTGTTATAAACCAAGGTTATTGCAATAAAAAAAAGAAAAAGAACAAGAAGACGCATGAGCACCTCTTGTTCTGATAAGTGACCCCACCTCTGAACTACTTCCTGTCTATGAAATGGATTAACAGTCTGCATCCCCCAGCATTACTGTATGCATTAAATAAAACTGAATATGTGGAAGGTTATTTTTGATGAATTATTAAATTCTGTAGTTTATACAGAAATTCTATGTTTCATATAAAACTATGTTTTCAAAAGCTCCTTCAATAAGGTCACAGTTCATTTGATAAATATTAACTTCCTCCCTTCCTTTTCCTAAGTGAAGGAACAAAATGATCAACAGCTCTTCCTGGGTGTGGCCTTTAGGTCAGAAAAGCAATTTATGTTTATATATATTGATTAGTGGAACATCTATTCTCCTTTACCAACTTTGCTCATATAACTCACCTATATAAACAGCATAATTATCAGATATATTTTGAGAGCTAGTTTTGTTTTGAAAAAATAGTAAGACATATGCTGAAATATATCTTAAAATATACTGATAGAAATGTTTCAAATCCTTGATAGAAATGTTTTATTTATGTTAATATGTGATAGCTAATTTTTTTTGGCTTCCTAAGCCTAACAACAGAAACAATACAAAATAGCTCAAAACAGTGGTCTTTGATATCTATAAATAAACATTGTGAAACAAAAGCAAATATAATGGATTCTGGGTCTCTGAATATTAAAATGGGACCACAGAACAATATGATATTTAAAACTAAATAAAAGTATCATGTAATAACACTGCCATTATGTCACATACTAATAAATTCAAATTTGATCATATTCTATGTTTAGAATTTTTTCAAAATTTAACTAAACAAAAGAACAAAACCTACAGATTCCTCAAAGTGTGGCATGTGTCTTCTTAGCGTGTTACAACTTTTGCCTCATTTAATAATCAAACAGCCCTATGAGGAAGGTGCTATTATTGTCTCTACTTTGAAGATGGTGAAAATGTGGCAGAAAAGTTACTTAACTTGACCAAGTTCCCAGATCTTATGAACATTAAGTGTCTTAGACTTTGCAGGCTGCTATAACAAAATATCGTAGTCTGCCTGCCTTATAAACAACAGAAATTTATTTCTCACAGTTCTGAAGGCTGGAGAGTCCACATCAATAAACCTGCAAATTCGATGTCTGGTGAGAGCTCCTTCCTGGTTCATAGATTGCTGTCTTCTCCTTGTGTCCTCACATGGCAGATGGAGTGAGGGAACTCTCTGAAGTCCCTTTTGTAAAGACGCTCTTCTCATTTATAAGGGCTCCACCCTCATGATCTAATCACCTCCCAGAGGCCCCACATCCAAATATCATCATATTAAGGAATAGGTTTCAACATATGAATTTGGGGAGGACACAAACATTCAGTCTATAGCAGTAAGTAATGTTCTTTAAACCAGATCATTCTCTTTCGAAATTTTGTGCTAACCTGTTATCTATTGGTGGCCATTAACTATTATTTAAATGTTCTAGCCTTAACTTATAGAATATAGTGTTAAAGAAAAAGCAGCTTGCCTTACTGAGACCAGGTTTGATAGTAAGAGTGGCAGTTAACATTAAGGAGAAATTAGTAGAGGAGAAGGGGACTCAGGGGACAAATTAAGAATCTTCGCCTGTTTCCAACAGAAACCTCCAAATTTTGTTTTAGGAAGATGGCGGTAGGTTCCTTCTATCCAGCTCTGCCTTTTTTTTTTTTTTTCTACTTTGTTTTATTTGTTCTTTTTATTTCTTCTCCTGTTCTGTTTCCTCTGTTCTTGTTTCTCTACACTTACTTAATTGGAGTTTGTTCACCAATTTAATTGTAATTTGTAAGCATACACAAACAAAATATCCATGGTTAACCTGGGGGAGAAATCCACAAGAATATCACCTTTGAACTTAAATCTTATCAATGTATATAGAGTCATCTGTTTCCCCTAACCTGTTGAATGACTCTTCATAATGCCCTGCATCTATTGTCTCCAGAGTTGCTTTTTCAGGTTAAATAGAATTTATACTTCAGAAACATACTAAAATGCTTTCTATTTTTGCATTTATTTTATTCATTCAGAACACTGTTTATGGGAACCCCAGAATGAAATAGTTATGATAAACTTTGTAACAAATAGTTTCACTTTAGCTTGGGGAGAATTACCGTTAACTACCTGGATAGAAAAATAAGCAGTAATATTTTGATGTCTTGATCAACTAGCTGAATGAATGAGCGAGCCACGTAAGCTTTCCCAAAATCACTCTAAGAAGAAACGTGATTTTTCAAGGGGTGGTCTTGTGTGATGGAAGTGAGCTTCCTCTCCAAAGGACAGCTAGTGAAGTTGTGTGTCATTAAAGAAAACCTAGCATTGATTACTTTGAGTAATTTATTTACAAATATAAATAACTAGTTTATAGCCTAACTCCCATTTAGAGTAAAGGTTTGCAAGAGTGAATGAAAAATGTATGCAAGGAGAAAAATGCATAACAAGTATTTGTTTGGTTCACTTAAGTAGTCATGTGGTGCCAGAATGTTTTATTACTTATGGTAGATAATCTGCTAACAAATACATCAAGTGCATCCATGCCAAGAGTTAATAGGAGAGAAGTAGGAGGGAGGAAAGAAGATGCGGGAATAATGTTTTTTAATGAAATTAATCAAAATAATACTCAACATAATTAAGAAAGAACAGTTCATGGATATTAAAATTTAAGCTGTATCATTGGAGAGATAGGAATTTTAATAACAGAAGAGACAATTATAGTGAAGTAAGAATGCAGGAAGAGGAGGATAAAATAAATAGGCGATTGTGTTAAACTAAGGAAGAGCTATGCTCACCAGGGAGGGGATTTGATAAAACTGATGCATCCTAAAGTTGACAACTTTTATAGTCCTACTTTTCTGCAAGGATTTCCTGAATGTTCTATTGTTCGAGTAGTTCATCTTAACTATTGCTTTTAGTCAGTGCACTGATCATTTTGCAACAGTGATATAATTCTTTTAAGCAGGAAAGAAAACTATATTACTGGCAATCACTGTATTACACTGATTTCCTTTCTAACCAGATTCTTAAAGAATATAAGAAAAGATATTACAAAGAGTGCCTAGCTAACATTTATATGGATAGGTCATGACAAGAATTTAACAAAGCATTATTTGAAGTTTTAAAATACACAATTATTCAAAATACATGAATTCTAATTGTTAAAAAATACTGAGGTTGTTTTGATACTTAGTTTCAAATTTAAAAAATGGAGACTAATTATGACATTGGATAATTCACATGTAATATAAGTTATATGATTCTACAATTTATCTTGATTCATTACATATCTCCAGGGTTGTGATATACACCAGATGTATGAAATTGGCAAGGAATTGGAGGTACCAGCATTCATGGTCTCGATGCTCTCTCTTTTAAGGTTGCATAGACTTTTTCTATCGACCCTTATGGAAAGATGCATCACTAAAGCTTTGTCTAAGTCAAGTCCCACATAGGCAAGATTTGTCTATAATTTTTCCTAGAAATTCAGTGACCCCGTGGTGCTCCCTAATTGCAGGACATCACAACTGCCCACCCCCTTCACAACTGTCTTACATGAAGACATTCTGCTTTCTTTAAGTCATTATTTCAGACCTCTGCTCTGTTCTCCAGTGATCTGAACTCTCTGAACTGAGTTACACTGCTCTCTACTCAGAATATTTTACGCTTTAAAAGATTTGAAGACTAGCCAGTCTCTCCCCATGCTACAGTTTTCTGCCCCGAAATCTAACTAGTCTCTTCTCGTCCATCCACAAATCCAGTTTAATATAAGGATAAAAGGCCTTCGTAACTTTAAGAAAGAACAAATGAATGTTTTACAACATTACACATGAAGGCATTCTTTTAAGATTCCTTGCAGTCATTAAGTCTAGTTCAGTATTCTCCTCCTAGCAAAATTTCAACTTCCATTAGATTGTGGCTGCAAAAAGAAACAGAAACATAAGTTAACGTGCAACCATGCCTGACACAGAGGTTTGCTGTTTTAGCTTTGTTTTCTAGACCAATACTCACAGTGTGTCACTCTTCGATATCACATCACACCACTCAAACTTCCACAATAAGTAAATAAGTGCATACACGAATTCATATATATTTTGCATATAATCAGAATGTGATTTGTTATTAGATATTCCTTATTTCTCTTGATGTCCCTGCTGTGACTCAGAACCAGGTGTAGTTTAGTGCGGGCAGTTATAGTACGAAGAGACATGAAGGTCCTTGAGGAAGCACAAAGCACCCTACAAACGTGGAGCAATATTTAATTATTGCTTAACAACTTTGGTGCATGACTTTTATTTCACCATTTGCTGGTATAACGGAGGATCTGAAGATGAATAAATAACTATGTTTACCTTCCCTTTAATAATTTTAACTTGGGGATTTTATCTGAGGAAAGTTGAAGAAAATGATAGATGAATGTTTTTCAAGTTTTCAAAATAAGAGAAAATTTAATTACAAAATCTCTGCAAAACTCATGATGAATTATTAATCATAAGTTTTATGAAAATGTATAAAGTTAACACCCGTGACTAGCAGGTACATCTGACTATATTTTGCCCTTACCAAAATTTGAGGTGACTATCTCTTTTTTGAATAGGTCTAAACTTTGTTAGTTTTAAGATAAATGACAAGGGGCTGGCCCCGTGGCCAAGTGGTTAAGTTCGCGCACTCCCCTGCAGGCAGCCCAGTGTTTGGTTGGTTCAAATCCTGGGTGCGGACATGGCACTGCTGATCAAACCATGCTGAGGCAGCGTCCCACATGCCACAACCAGAAGGACCCACAGCAAAGAATATACCACTATGCACCAGGAGGCTTTGGGGAGAAAAAGGAAAAAAAAAAAAAAGATAAATGACAAGGCAAAAATTCCAGAATATTAATTAAAGAGTTTCTCCTCCTCCTTTATTTTCAACACAGGAGTGTACAACATGCAGATAGCATCAAATTGAAACCTGCTGAATCTGGCAGAAATCTATTCTTGGTTCGTCGGTCAAGGTGGATCAGCCTCTCCTCCCCATCCTTTGGAGTATTGGACTGCTTTAAAACTTAACGGGACAAATATCCCTAGCAGTGGTAAAGCCCAGCAATGACTCTATTGCCCCACTGAGGGCAGGTCTAGCGGACGAGACCCTCGCGGTTATTTAATATTAACATTAAAAGAGCGAACCTGTACACTTTCTGAACTGAGATTTTTCACCAGGTTATTTTAAGTTTTACATCTTCAATTTCTTGCCTTAATAAGAACTTCATTTTTCTGAAAAAAGTACAAAGAAATCTTTGTGTGATTTACTTGATAAAAATAGTTAATAGTCATAAATAATTACTCCCTATATTTTTCTGAGAGAAAAAAAATCTGATGATTTATGAGTGTAAAACTATAAAAGAGAATATGACTATTTCCCACAACACCTAAGATCTCATGACATCTGTCAGGTTCCTAGGGCTTCTATAACAAAACACCACAAAGAAGGTGGTTTAAAACAACAGAAATTTATTCTCTTCCTGTTTTAGAGTCTAGAAGTTCAAAGTCAAAGGGTCGTCCAGCCTGTGGTCTCTGTACGGCCTCTAGGGGAGGATCCTTCCTTGCCTCTTCCAGCTTCTGGTAGACACAGGAGTTCCTTGGTTTGTGGCAGCATAACTCCAATCTCTTTCCTTGCCTTCACATCACATTCTCCCTGTGTCTTGGTGTCTTCCTATGGCCATCTTTCTTAAAAGGACACCAGTCATATAGGATTAGAGGCCCACCCTACTCCAATACGATCTCATCTTAACTTCACTACAATCATGCATTGCTTAACGATGGGGATATATTCTGATAAATGCAGTGTCAGGTGATTTCCTCATTGTGCGAACATCATAGAGTGTACTTACACAAACCTAGATGGAACAGCCTGCTACACACCTAGGCTGTATAGTACTAGTCTTACGGGACCACCATCATATATGTGCCCTGTTGTTGACTGAAACATCATTATGTAGTGCATGACTGTAATTACATCTGAAAAGATCCTATTTCCAATATTCTAGTCATATTCTGAAGTACTAGGGGTTAGGGGATTGTCACAATTCAACTCTTAATGTGACACAAAACTGAGCTTACATCATTTTTATGAGTTTACTAATATTAGATAATTATACTAGAAGATTGATGAATGCATAGTGTTTCCAATTAACAAGAGTTCAAACAAGTCTCATCAGAGGAGGAAACTCTTGGAATAGAAGGGCCCCAAGTAGGAAAGAGAAGTGGAGGAGAAGATAACTTTAGACTAAGAGGATACTTTATAGTAAGAGTAAGGTCATGAAAAAGCAAAATGCATTTTTTGAAACTACAAATGAATGAATGAAAATACAAGTTATTACAAATTAAAGTTTGAAGATAAGTGGCAATAGCTGAAGCTACTGTGAAGAACACATTATTAAAATTCTTTAAATCATATTCCAAATGTATTTTTTTTACTTATTTTCCTAAAAGCAAAGGGAAATCATTAACACACTTTAGAAATTTAGAAATTTAGGTTACTTTTGTGCTGTAGAAATGCAATCTTGTGGAAGTGCCAAGGAATAACTGGAGAGCATGCTTATCTAATGGTCAGAAAACGTCCTCTGGTAACATTGTAGGCATCCAACAGATATTGTCATTCAGGTAGATAAATCCTATGTTTTCTAAAGGGGAAGAACTTACAAAAATATATGGAAATTCCAGTAAGAATTATTTCATATACGTGAGGAATTATTTTTTAAATAAATTATTCAAGTTATCCAACAACGGTTTAGGTTGCCTCATAGGGTGAACACTTAGTATATTTTGGAAATTTTTCTTATTAAAGAAAAGAAGGGAGAATGCACACAATAATTAAAAACAAAATCTTAATTGCCATTCGGGATGGTGAGCTTGAGTTGATGTGTTTAACTCCTCTTCTGGAATATTGTCTTGAATATTGACCAAAAAAAGCAAGAAACAGGGGAAAAATTCTGAAATCTTTATTTCCAAAAGGATATAATCAAGGGAGAGAACCATCAAAAATTTTTTCATGATATTGTCAAAATGAGGCTATATTGAGGAATTCGTCAACCTGACTTACATCTAGCAAGTGCAGAGGAAAAATCTATCCGGAAAGTGACTGCACAAGATCTCTATCATAACATAAGACATGCCATGATAAAGCAATAAGATCCTGGTCTAGGCCAGCTCTTGGGTCATTTTCAGCCCAGATGGAGCACAAATTTCTATTCCATAAACTGATCCAGAAGGTATACAATCCTTTGTCTCTCTTTACGGAGAGTCTCCTCAGCAAAAAAAGGAAACCTCTTGGACAATTTTCTTTCAATGTTCATAACACATCAACGAGTGGTCTTGCTACTGGAGGTTCCCATCTTATGGACATTCTATGGGTGTATTGACCTGTTGTAGGACTGTATATGGTAAACAAACCTGGTATCTATGGACAAATGGAGCACACTTGCTTGGAAAATGTCACATATGCTACCTAACTTACAAGAGTAAACTGGGGATGTATCAAGGCCAAAAGAACTCTCTTTTGTATAAGTAATGTAGCTGCATACATTATTAGAGACTTCATATATAAATAAGGGCCAGAGTTTATCCTGATGCATCGAGAAAACACTGTAGGACCTACATTGGTGGTCCAGGACTTCTCCCTGCATTGCCGGTGACTGGTGAATATTTGTATCCTTAAAATGATTAGGAAACCTTGAAACTAAGTTAAACTGTGTAAGGTTGATTTTGACAGTCCAATATTTGTTTTATCTCACCAGCACACAGAGAAGCAGATTGTGGCAATTGTGACTATCTTTCACTTGACATGTATGGCATAAGCAAAGTGAGGATACTGCCCAGAAATGGTTGCTAATAACAACCCACCAGTTGGACAAGTCAAAATCTGCCTAGGTGTGATTGAGCTACCATACCAGAGATGAAGAAGAAATCTATCCACTTAGAACTGAGTCTTCCTTCCAGATCTCCACCAGTATATTTCCTGCTACTCAAATTGTAGTTAGACCAATGATCAAGCAATGCAAAAATACCCAAAGGAAAAGAAGAATTTCCTTTTCTGTTTTATCTGGAACTAATGTTTTGAACAGAGACTCACCCCTCCTCTGAGGGAAAACTATTTAAACTATCAATATCAGAATAATATGGAGCCTCCTTCAAGCAAATAGAAAAAATGTCATTAATTGAGACATATGATATTATTCACTAGCATGGATACACATTTAACAAGTAGCTTAACTTGTGACCACAAATTTTATTGCCCCAATTCTTTTTTAATTTACTAAGAACTGCAGCTTTCATAAAGACTGAGGCTAACGCTGTGTAAAGTTGATGAGTGCTAAGGCATATCACTTGGTGATAACAAACATAACAAGATGATTCATGGGCTGAAAACACATACATGCACACATACATATTTTTAATTACTTGGATTTATGCTTGGGTGAACTAAAACTATATCTAAGTCAAAATATGATTTGAGCAAAAAACATACCTCTTTAAAACTCTTAATGAATATGAGAGATACCAAAGCGTTCAATGATGGTAGAGTCTATTTGATGATTCTAGGAAGAAAACTGGGTGAAGCTGCAAGTGCCGTATGAGTGATCTCAACTTACGAAGACTAGACCTGAAAACGTGGTTCATCTAAGACCTTAATAGGGGGTAAGCCAGTCATTCAAAACCAAAACAAAAGATTGTCAGACTTGAAGAATCAATACAAATTTCTCACTATAAGATACAAGAGAAAACATTTTAAACAGACAAAAAGAATGAAATGCCCACTCTCCTTGATCAATAACAGTGATTTTGGAATTATATTGACAAGACTCATGAGATACAATGAATGTCATGCAGTACCAATTTGACTTACCTTTAGGAAAGGACAGAGGACAAGCCACACGACATATACAGGGACAGCTAGTGGAGGTCACAAGACTCCTAGAAAAAGTGCAGCATTTCTAAATCACTCTGCAACTGGGACACATGTGTGCTAATAAAAGAAAAGGTTGACTGGGTGGGCACCACATCAGCACAGTGAGGTTGTCAGCCTTGGAATCCCTTCCATCTTTATAGCTTGCTAGTGACATAGCTTCCTTAGGCTTTCCAGCGTTATTCTCCAGCATGACTGCATCTTGTCAATTAACAGTCACTTTTTGCTTACAGATTTTTCAATAAGAATTTTGATAACGCAAGACAGGCACTGAATTGGCAAAGGGTACATTCTGCAGTTTTTGCCACAGTTCACTTTGATCCTGCAAGTGTTCCTTAAGTTAGTGTTGCAAGAAGCATTTGACCGGAGGAAATGCCACAGATCCAATAGCAAATCTTCCTTTCCAGAGAAATATTTCATTATTATTTTCAATTGGATTAAATCAGAGAGAAAATGTTGAGACAATTAAAAATTCTTTTCAGATGAACGACATGAGTACCAAATTGAAAAATTCAAAGAAGTGTATTGAATACCATAGAAATATAAATCAAGGACTTAGAAGATGAGCTGAAGACACTGAGAATTCAGAGGAAAAAGCATATATGAATATTTGTTTACCAAGTGTTGAAACTATGCATATGAAAATAAATTAAAATTTAAAAAGCATGGATAATAAATCCAGGAGTTTTCCTATTCTGAATTGGGAATCCCAAAGAGAATTATGTAGATGAAGAAAAGGGAATAATTACATAAACAACAAAGAACACTTTCCTGACATGAAGAAAGATTTGAGTATGCACATTTTCAAAGCCAACTTCATGGTAAAATGTAAATCCCCAGAAACATTTTGGTGAAAC
The DNA here is from genome assembly GCF_021613505.1 of Equus quagga. Taxonomy (NCBI): domain Eukaryota; kingdom Metazoa; phylum Chordata; class Mammalia; order Perissodactyla; family Equidae; genus Equus; species Equus quagga. The sequence goes on along the minus strand of NC_060287.1, from coordinate 16,407,303 downwards.
TTTTGCCTTTGAAGGATCTGATAGGAAAGGATGTTACGGAAGCACTATGGTAGTAACAGATGTGTGGAGTGGTGCTTTGGTCTTGAATGTTGCCAACATCTGCTTCTATGTGAGGCAAAACTGTTAAATCGAGAGCGATTAGGACCCCTCATCTATGACAGCATCTTTGGAGGAAATAAGCCAAAAAGTGAAAATGCCCTATCTTCAGTGGGAGAGTGTTTGGGGAAATGGAGCACTTCTGAGCAGCTCTGCTTCCGATAGTGAGCTGTAAGAAATGATTTTGGCTGCAACTAAAGTCCTCTACCCACTGTGACTAAAACAAATAGCTCTTTATTCATGTAGCACAGTCCAAAAGGAGGGTCTGCCTGCATCAGATACAAATGGGTAAAGATTTTCTTTCCCCATCTTTAGCATATTGACTTTATTCCCTTAAATATAGCAAGTGAGGTGGGGAAAGTGGAAAATAGGTCTATCATGACCAGCTTAGAGGGTTAGACTAACCACGATTCTTTGTTGAGGGCAGTGCACATTGAAACGCTGATCAAAATTGGGGCTCTGTTAGCAAAGAAGAAGAGGGGCAAAACTTCGGTTATACAACTAACACTGCCTGCTGCAGACAGACACAGATGAGCAAGTAGTGGGCAGAGAGTTTAATCCATTCTCAGAGGGCTGCTGCCATGTCTAACTTACCTGCTGATGTTTAGAACAAATCATTTCCTCTGTAAGAACCAACTAACCAACCAGCAAAATTAAGTTATAATGAGAGGGGTTCTAATAACATTATATTTTATCACAAACACAAACTCCAAAAGGGATTAGCCACTCTAAAGCAGGCATGGTGAAGTGTGGGAATCAGGAGGGAATGCCTTTTTTTTTTTTTTTTTTGCTTTTTTGTTTCATAACATTCAATTTAAAAAATTGTTCTTTTTAATACCTGTGGTAAAAAGAATTTATATTATGACATGTAGGTAAACCAGGAAGAACTTAAATATATTATCATTATACTACTGATTAGTAAACCATTTATTTTTTTTAAAGGTTGGCCCTGAGCTAACATCTGCTGCCAATCCTCCGTTTTTTTTCTTCTCCCCAAAGTCCCCCAATACATAGCTGTATTGTACATATTCTAGTTTAGGTCCTTCTGGCTCTGCTATGCAGGACGCCGCCTCAGCATGGCTTGATGAGTGGTGCTAGGTCCACACCCAGGATCCAAACCGGTGAAACCTTGGGCCACTGAAGCTGAACCACTCGCACGTAACCACTTGGCCATGGGGCGGCCCCTGGCAAACCATTTGACAACACATTTTCTATCTCTTTATTTTTCAAATTTGATGAATGAAAATGTACAATTTAGTAACGACAGAAATCTTTGGTAAGCCAGGAAATAATACAAAATGAGTTCAACAGAACTTACAATGGAACAAATTTCATTGAGATTACCAATTTATCTCAAAAGAGGTTTTCATAAAACCAAGAAATAGAAAGTTTTCTAATCAGAAAGTAGAAATCATTGACTTTAACTCCTCACAGAACCTCTCGCTCTACATATCATAACACCGCATATGAGAGCACCACTCCAGAGCTCAATCTTCTTCCTGAGTTTGAATTCTGAATCTGCCACTTACCTGCTAAATGACAATGGACAAGTTAGTTAACTTCTCTATTCTTTGGTATCCTCCTCCATAAAAAGAGAATAATATTAATTCCTGCCTCCTAAAATACGTACGAGGATTAAATAAGCCAATATCTGCAAAATGTAACTACTTATGGTGACTGTCACATATCTATGTGTGTTTGTATTTATATATACGTATATTAATATGTACGTGTATATATAGTTGCTACTAAGAGTTTGCAAAATAAAGTAATTGTGTGTCCTCGAAGTTGGAAAGGAAAACAAAGACATCATTACAGAATGTGATACACAGAATAAAAAAGGTTTGGTGCAAATATTTGGAGAGGGAATATATATATGAATAAAAGCAGATATTTTGTTAACATTTGTTATAACATTCATCTCATAGAGCCTGGTAGAGAGCCATAAAGAAATGTTAACGTCTTTCTCTTTCTCTTTTCCCACCAAATAATGTATTCTTGTTATGTTTCATTCGGGTTATTAAAGCCTTTTGACATCACGCCTGCTTGAAGCTCAGAATAATGATGCATGTGAATCATCAAAATAGCCAAGAGAAACATGTACAAGTATATTTGGAAGATATTTTTAAACATCTTTTTCCTGAATGTGGAATAAGGCAAAACAGTTTTCCATTAAGATAATATTATCACAACATTTGAAACTTTAGGAAGTTCTTCTCTGCAAATATATTTAAATTTTTAAAATTATTCATCTATGTAACTACATAAGTAGTTGTTAAAGATTAGGAAATAACTGATGATTCACATATCGTGGAAGACAGTGACAGAAACAGACACAGCCATAAGAAACCAAAAGAACCATTGCTTCTCCAGGAATAGAGATGTTTTAGTCTACTGACAAAAGCCTTTTGCTCAATGAAGATTCACATATGGTACTTCTTTATTTACTAAATCTCTTGATTTTTAAATTATTTTTAAAAAGTGTAAGAAATATTGCAAACTATGCAGCCTTTCTTCAAGTAGCATTCAAAGGCAAGACAGTTAATAACATTGGAAAACCTACTATCCATAATTTTAAATTCGGATTTGACTGTGGAATCCTTCTACTGGGCAGATTTGCTGATTGCAACAAAACGTGGATGGCCAATCAATATGAATGGAAATTTCAATAAGAATACTTTTCTACTGGTATGCAGTACTCTACTAGAGTTTCTTTGAAGAGATTTTAGTGTTGACATTCCAAAGATGCCTGCCTTCAATTTTGGCTTCTTTGTGAACATACTATTCTGTATTGTCTTAGTCATCCATTGATGGGGTTTTGTTTTCCCTCAAAATCTCTGGCATCTTACATTTTTACATTCTATTAAGGCTCATTTGCTTAATTTCTTCATTCTTTCTACTGCTATATTTATATCAAGAAACCATAAATGGCATGTAACTTAGTAGTTACTGTTGCTTTCCTCTACTTCCTTTGTCTAGCTGTTGGATCCTCAGCTCTTTTCCAGCCATCAGTTTATAGCTTATAACTTTTCACAAAGCATAATGCATTCATTTTCACAGTCCTTTTCTCCTCCACTGCTCTTTTTGTTGGTTCTTTACATGAATCTGCAGAGTTGGCATTACTTAGCTCTGACTCTGAATTAAACCTATCAGGGATTTGCTTATTTTCTGCTTCTTATTTTAGGCAAAACAACATCATGGGTTTTATGAATGAAAAGACTAATGAACCCATATGTCATATTTTGCAAGAATGTCACAGTGAATCATTTTTCTGGCTTGAACTGGCACCGGGAAATTATTACATGTAAATACACTCACTGAGATGTCAAGACAGGAGTGTTGCGTAAAGGAATTGCTGTATAGCTTCTCCACAATGTTTGGCTGGACTGAGAGCTTTATTAGACAATTGGAAGAAGTCTGGGCACCAGAATTTAAGCAAGATGTTCAGGATTTGAAAGGAGTGAAAAGGACTATGAAGGAGCTGGAAAATAGAATCTTCTCTCAAGTTAGCAGAGGTTATGATGTTTGGAAATTATTGCTGAGGTAAATGGAAGCCTAAGAATAAATATAGGACCTCCGATAACACTATGAACCTGTTGACAAAGAACATTGAAAATACTTTCTTTAGCAGTGAAATATAATGGCTTTCCATTTAAGAACTTATGAAGAAATTATCTTTCCTTTAAAATATTTAGGCAAACTATTGATGCCAGGCTGAAACTATTTCTTGTTTGATTAAAGAGGTTAATTTTAACTTTTTGTTTTGTTTTGTGATAATAATGCCATGAATTATTCAAGGCGTAAGAGGATGAGGATGAAGATGAGGATGACAACAAGCATCACTGTGGTCATAATGTCCCTGGCTTTGTATTAGACACGTTGAATGATAATCTGTTTATATCAGGAAAGATTTTATTTTATAGAGAATCAGTATCTTTGCTTTATAGAGATATGTATCACTGAAGGTTGCAGTAGGGAAGGACATGGAATAAGGAATTTGTTTTAGGGATTAGACCCTCCGCAATTATAAGAGATCCCACAAAAGGAAAGATGGGGAAGGGTTTGGTTGGAAGATAAGAGAAAAGTCACTACTAAGAAAGCATGGATTAGAGGCAGAGAAGTCTATAGACGACTGCTGCCTCTGCATTTGGGAGCAGACAGGTAGTCACTGCAGATAAGTAGAGCAGGCAATTGTAAATAAAATCTGTACCTAAAGTGAGAGAAATCAAAAACAAATAAGAACCCATGAGAACAAACTGAACCCATGAGAACTAATGGGACCCATATTTGGCATTCATTGCTTTTCTTCTTGTTTCTAACTCTATATGCTGCCTTAGGTGACCTGCCTTGGGTGACGTGCAGAGGAGGCCTGGGCCGTTCATCTTGGTGCTGTGTATGAGCCTGGCCTACAACTTAAAGAACCTGAAGGAACACTGGCTGGCTTCAGCCCCACGCCAATGAAATGAGCTGGCAGATCAGCAACACCAAAGGCCTACAGTGTTGCCTGGAGCACTGGCTTCAACTTCCTTGCTTCCTGGCTAACACGCCACCTTCCAAATCTCACAAATTTCTCTTGTGGCCGGCCTAGCTCAGAACCAAACAGACAAGGATATTTGAAAAACAAAGGTAGAGTGTGGTTAAATTGACACCTACAAAACCATTGAGTTTAGTGTTTAGATCCAGTCGACCTGAATTTATTATCTGAAACTGACACATGTTGACTTGGATACCTTAGGCTAGTTACTTATATGTTCTCTGCCTCAGTTTCCACATCTTTAAAATGGGAATAATAGTAGCACCTAATCCATAGGGTTATTGTGAGAATTAAATAAGTAAATAATTTAAAGTTCTTAGAATTACACATAGCACAGTAAATGACTATTTGATGTAACTAATTATTTTTACATGTTTTACTCCATTGTGTCCTATTTTCAAAATAATCTCCTGAAGTGATATCTTGAGATCTGCTCCAAAACTACATGCTTCTTCTCTGAACTAGAGCATACTGTGATTTTTAAAAATCATAACAGGACAAAATATCAAGACACTAAGGGTTTCACCTTTTTCAAAATTTTCTATTAAGGTTGATACATTGCTTTCAGCCCTCTGCCCAAAGGCAGGAACACCGATCGTCTGAGAAGTCTTTTGCCCAAAGCTGGCATTGTAATTTTCAGTGGACATAACCGAAGGCATGTGTCAACAATAATTTTTCTTAGGGCAGTGATGGTTGAACTTAGAGCAGATGATAACATCTACTTACAGTCTCCATGGGACTTAATCCATTATCTTTCCGGGCAAAATTTTATATCAGGAAAATCCTACTCAGACCCTAAACAAAGGAGCAAACCATTCTATAACTAGATTAAGTGCACTCAACAGACTGAGAATATAATCCCCAAACAGAGGTGTAGAAATTGCATATGTTATCTATTTTTCTTTAATGAAATTGTGTTGTTATCTTACAAAAAACGTACTGACATCTGGCATGCCTAAATTAAGAACACTAGGTATAATTTTATTAGTGAATGCTAAGAAAGGAAAAATTGTTACTGACCAGAGATAAGAATGTCTAGACTCAAAGGAGAATTTTTTGAAGCTTTCTCTTAACAGTTAGGCAATTATTATTCCTATCATATTGATGAGAAAACTGACATTTAGGGAAAATTAGTAAAAACTACCCACAGTTTACAATTAGTAACAAGAGGCCAAGATTTGAATTAAGGAGGTAGGACTGAACAGCCAATATATTCAACTTCTGCAAACTGCCTCTCCTCTAAAATCAGGAGAGAGCACTGAAAATTGTAACCATGGTCTTGCAACATCAGATTCCAGATTCCTCTATGCAAAGACCAAGAGTCCCTTCAAAGTGTGTAACATAATGCATAGTTTTTATATCATTGTAGGTCATGTTAATCCATATTATTGCTGTTTCCCAAAATTAGTATTTATTAGTATTAATATTCTCAATACTAGCCTTTATTAGTATGTAGTGTTTCCCAGTATTAGTGGTGTGGTGTTTAATGGTGTAGTGGTCCCAAGTCAGATATTTAAAATGACAGTTACAAAAGAGAATTTTTAAGTGTCTCCCTAAACTTACTTTTTGAAAATTCTGTGCTTTTAGAACTTTAATGTGCATATTAGTCCCCTGAGGGTCTTGTTAAAATGGAGATTCTCAGCAAATAATTCTGGAGTGATTCTCCATTTCTCACAAGCTTCCAGGTGATTTTCCGAGACCAAACTTTGAATGGCAAAGACATAACCTCTTCAGATCCTCTCTAAGATACCTCTTGCAGGGGGGAGGGAAAAAGCCCAGGCACCAGGAAACTCTTTGATTGTGTATTGCTGGGACTCATTGCAGTGATGTCGCTAATATGAATAAGATGCAGAGTGACGTCTACATGGTGAATCCCATTGGCAGTATCTTCCTTGCTGCCCAAGCCTGGCCACACTCTTTATACTTGCCAGGAAGTCAAAGGTCAAAAGCTTCTCTCATACAGCAGCAAGATCAAGTGTGCTTGTTATCAAAACATTACACGTCTTGATCCAGCACGATGTCATTAAGAATTGCTAAATTGAATTGCTAGTTATTTTAGCTAGTACATAGGCTCTACAATGTGCAAAGTACTGCTAGGGATTGGTTTGACTCCCACCACAACCTGTGAATTTTTATTCTACCTTTCAAATGTTGATCTTTTTTAACCACATAGAAATAGCAAATTCAATTGAATTGGTATTCTAGTCAACCACAAAGTACCTCCAGCTACCTAATAAAGAAATAAACAAGGGAAAGAGATTCCAGTAAAGCTAGGTAATGGTGTTAAGGACTGAAGGTTTGTGTCCCTCCAAAATTCATATGTTGAAATCATAACCCCCAATGTGATAGTTTTAGGAGGTTGGGCCTTAGGAGATAATTAGGTCATAAGGAAAAGCCCTCATGAGTGGGATTAGTGTTCTTTAAAAAAAGACTCCAGAAAGCTCTCTTGCTTTTTGTGCCACATGAGGGGACAAGGAGCCAGTGGCCATCTTCCACCAGGAAGAGGGCCCTCACCATAACTTGATCTTATTGACACCCTGATCTTGCACTTCAGACTCCAGAACGATGGGAAATAAATTTATGTTGTTTATAAACCACCCAGGCTACGTATTCTGTGTAGCAGCCTGAAATAAGACAAATGGTGACTTTAGCAATGCTATTTGGGGTTATTCTAATCATAGACTCAACAACGTTAAAGATGGCTAAAATTGTCTCATCCAAACCATTCATTGTATGAACATGGGGACTGGCACTCGAAGAATTCAGAAGCTGTTTAAGGTAACATTATTAGCAAAGTCAGGAAGAGAGCTTTAGATTTTTGACTTCTAGTCTGGTATTTAGGAAAGAACAGTCCACCATTTGCATACACATAATTTCAATATTACTATATCAGTCAAGATAAACTAGGTTACACTGCATTAGAAAATGACTCTCAGGTCTTAGTGGCATACAACAACAAATATCCCTTTCTTGCCCATTTTGCATGCCCATTGTTGATCAGCTGTGACTCTGCTTCACACAATCTTCATTTTGTGACCCAGACTGACAGAGCAGCCCTATCTGGGACACTGCTTTTCTCATTGTAGAGGGAAAAATATGACTTGCCTTTACTCATTTCATTAGTCAAGAGTATTACATAATGTGTCAGGATGTATTCTCTACCTATAGGGAGGAACACTGCGAGCGTCATGGCCAAGCTTGATGTCAATGAGGCAGAGAAGGATACTTTTATACCATAGTATTATAAATAATGTTTTTTCTTTTTTTTTAAGATTTTTTATTTTTTTTCCTTTTTCTCCCCAAAGCCCCATGGTACATAGTTGTATATTCTTCTTTGTGGGTCCTTCTAGTTGTGGCATGAGGGACACCGCCTCAGCCTGGTTTGATGAGCAGTGCCATGTCCGCGCCCAGGATTCGAAACAACCAAACACTGGGCCTCCTGCAGCGGGGCACACGAACGTAACCACTCGCCCACGGGGCCAGCCCCATAAATAACGTTTTTTCAATGATACAACCTTCTACAATTACAAATGGTGTGAATGCTGTTGCTTTTGCATAGATCTAGCACTTATAGCATATACTCAACAAATACCCGATAGCCCATTTTACTTCTCTGCTAGTTCCAGTTTCAACAATGTTTGCTGGCAGAGGTTGGTCAAGCTTATTTTGAAGTACTTAAATGAGAGTACTCTCTTCTGTGAGCTAAGAATACAGCTATAAGAAGAAGCTACATCATTTTATAGTTAGTTGATGATGGACAAAAATGATACATAGATCATATCAAAGAGATGAATGGACAAGAGTGTGGGAGTGAGAGATGGTTGAAGGGTTGCCATTTTCCCTGTACCAGCAAGAGGCCACATGTATAGCAACCCGCAAGCTCAGAAAGGCTGACTTAAGCTTAATGTTATAGCCCAGCCAGCTGATGTATACAGGTGGATAATTCCACTCTCACAAAGAAGTAACAACTGTTGCTTCTACATATGTGACTATGAAATCATTGGATTCTACTGCATGAGCTGCAGGATGACATTCTCATTCCAGTTGGCCACTGCTACAGTAGATAAAAGTGATGAGAGGCCCAAAGACCACAGAATGCTTTTCAGAATAAGGGACTTAACTGCCTCATGTATAATCCACAGAAGTGGGGTATCCTTTAGATTCTCTATTTGGGATATTGTCTACCAGCTAGTTCCAAGTGTTAAAGAAATTAACGGATAGAATGAAACCAGAAGGGAAGGTGTGTTTGAGAGAGATGGAGAGGAGGTGTCATTTCTTTTGTGTTAAGTGGTCACGGCTGAGAGAACAAATGAGTAGCACATCTAGCTACCTTTGAGCTGAAGAAAGAGACAAGGATGCAAAGTGGCTGCTTTTCTTAAACTGCTAGGCAAGCTCAACTTCTCCCAACAACAACTCTGCTAAGGGAAGGTAGGATCCTTAAATTTTTTCTGACAAATTCCTTGTGAAATGGATATAACACATTTGGTAATTATAGTCTCATTATGTGTGTGCGTGTGTGTGTGTGTGAATATACGTGTATTTGTTTTTGTATGAATGTGCGTGTGACTCTGAGTATGTGTGTGTATGTGTCTGTGTAGGCGTGTGTGTGTGCTTGTGTGTGTGACTGTATATATGTGTGTGTATGTAAGTGAGTAAGCTGTAGTTCTGACTGACATACCTAGCTGCTCATGATAGCATTCTCCTAATTATTTTTCTAATATGGATCAATTCACATTGAGCAAGATTAGCTCCTGACAATTCATTCGGATCATTTCACTTAAGAATTCATTTTATTTTGTAGATCAGAAACATCTAGAGGATACAGACATCTGAGGAGTTTAGGCTCTATTCTTATCGCAAGGCTACTGAACTTGAATTTAATTAGACTGTGAACATACCAAACCTTGTTCAGCATAGATACTAGCTTATGTGTAGGAGTCCTAAAATCTTTCAAAAAATAGCTTGGTTTTTTTTGTAGTCTCCTCCTATTGAAAAGAAATGCATTAGTTATTTTAATTGCATGCTTTGATTGCACACTTTAATTATTTAACTATGTTTTGGGATCTCTCTACATGTCTGTTTGTTCTTTATCTCCAGAGAACTCAGTCTGACTGTTATTGCACCTGCTTATTTGCTCTGGCAGAACTTTTTATATAAGGGAGACAACAGTAGGATTAGGCAAAATGCTAGAATAGGTTATTATTCCCTTCTTACCCTCACACAGCAGAGACTTTTGATTGAATTCTTAATAATATGTTTTTGGCGAAAAGGGGTAAAAGATAATTTCAAAGCAGAAGTGTCAAATAGAAGATGATTAAGCTTACATGTCCCAAATCTTAAAACTATTTTTCTGAGGCTTTTTATATAAAGCTTGGCTAACATGTTATAATGAATGTTATTTTTTTTCTACTACAGTTTGTTCTATATTCCCTCATTTAAAATTGCTACATCAAACATAAACAGTAATCTTATAATTAATCAAAATGTAAATTGACATGACCACTTTACCATTGTCTTTATAGAGACAAAGAGTTGATTAGCATGGCTAATTTCAAATCAATCTGGTCTGAGTTGATAGGCTTTGCTTCAGAACTAATGTCTTATAACCTCATAAAAATGAAACAAAGATCATAGAAAATGTGTACACATTAGATGAGTACATCTAAGGTGTTAGCAGGACATGACGTGTATATTCTTGAATGAACAAGTTTATCACGTCCAATAGCAAGAGATAAAGAAAGTCAAAGCCATGTGGATATTTTAAAGCCAAAAACAAACTACAGGGAGACTAATTTTAGAATATGCTGCAAATAGTTTGTGAATTTATAAAAGGACTTCACATTTTGACTCAATATTAGAATTCCACAAATTAAACAATACCATCTCCACTTTGTTAATGATGTAGATAAATCACAGGGAGCCAATGTCCGTAAGAGACCATTGCACACCAGGGAGATGGCACTTGGGCTCTCCAAGCAAGTGTCTATGTTAATAGTAAGTTCACACATTCCCACTGTCCACAAAATATTTAGGATGATCTGAATTTTAACCTAGAATATTCTGGAAAATTAAAAGTTAAAATAGTGTATAAATACTTTAAAATTATAAGAATTAGGAAAATTTTAAAAAGAAATTAAGAAAAAACCAAATTGACATGATTTCTTAATTAACATTCTAGTGGCAGCCTATTAAGTTCAGAACTTATATATTCCTACACTGGGGTAATTACTCATGGAAAAGAAAAATGTTATTAAAACATTATAATTAGGGGCTGGCCCGGTGGCACAGCAGTTAAGTGTGCACATTCCACTTCTGGCGGCCTGGGGTTCACCGGTTGGGATCCTGGGTGTGGACACGACACCGCTTGGCACACCATGCTGTGGTAGGCGTCCCACATATAAAGTAGAGGAAGGTGGGCACGGATGTTAGCTCAGGGCCAGTCTTCCTCAGCAAAAAGAGGAGGATTGGCAGCAGTTATCTCAGGGCTAATCTTCCTCAAAAAAATATAACAACATTATAATTAAAGAATTGTTATTTTTGAACAAACAAGTAAGCACTTTCTAAAGAAATTATTTAAAAAAATTGTCATAACGTGCATCATGAATTATGTTTAAATTCCTCATTAAAACTCTTAGTTACAATTTTACCATAAAAGTGAAATAAAGAAGTAATAAGTTGATTAAATAAAACAGATGTTTGTTTCTCTTTCACATAATAGTGCAGATATGAAGAACCAGGTCACGCGGCTCAGCGGCTCAGCTTTGCCATTTGCAACAAGCAGCTTTTAAGACTGCTACTTTTCCTCAATTTATAGCCTTCAGGAGGAAAGAAGAAAATTCCAGCAAGTTTCCTTAAGGAAATGACCCAGAAGTTGCACGTATTTTCTCTCATATCCCACCATCCTGATCTTGGTTGCATGGCCACATCTCAACTGAAAGAAGAATGAAAACTAGGGGCTGTCGCTGGTGGCCCACAAATAACACTCCAAGAATTCCATCACTGAATGGAGGAAGGGGAGAATGAGCTCCACCACAATTATGTTTATATAATATTTCTGCTATTTTTACACAACCGCTCCAAGGATCTAACGTAAGGAATTTAACTTAACATGTCATTATCCTGTTTAATTCCTTGTGTCTAACCAACTTCACCAAATTCGTATCTCTGTCATTGACTCTACTGTCCTTCAATAATGACTTAACAGTAAAGTTAAGTTCCTGATTACTGTGAGTTGTTTTATTTTTAATGATGCCAGTCTCATCTCTTAGCAGAACAGCAGCATTACTAGAAACATTCATTAAACATGTAATTCTGGGTACAGTACAAAATTGTTCAAGCAAAGCACACTGCATACCTGACCTCTTTCATCTAGGAACTGACACTCATAATAATAAAGGAGAAGCCAATGATATTCATATAGAGAAGCTATGCATTTCCATAGTAAAAAGTGTTACCCAATGGATGTATTCGGATGGTATCTAAAAAGCCACAGTCCTAAAAATGAAGGGCAAAATTTTACTTGGGAATTTTGAGGCCCAGACCAGGCTGGGAAACTTTATAGCTTCCTTAACTAGATGATCTCTGAATTAGATTTTATCTTTATTCTTTTAGTAAGGAAAGAAAAGAAGATGAGCTTTCTGGAGTTGCTTTAATGACAAGACTGTGGAAACTTAGCAAGTTGATGTGGAAAACTTATTTTTTGAAAAGATAAAGCTTGATGTAACACTTGGGTGATGATAGCAGAGCAATTAGATAAAAGAGCACAGAGAAAATTTGACAAGCGTGCTGACTCTCTTTCAGTATCAAAAATTTTTTTGACCTCCAGGCACTAAGATGATTAAAGTTAAAAAGTAACATGGCGAGAAGATAAATCCTGCCTGGGCTACAGATGTGGCTGGCACAACAATATAAAATCATGGGGTTGTGAATTGGTTGGGATTCTGGATACATAGGGGGTTTCTTTGAAAATGACCTAAACCAGCGGCTGATAGGGAAGAAACATGCTGATATTTTTTCAAAGCTCCTTACTAACCAACTAAGATGCTATAAAAAGTGTGGTAACCCCTACTAGGAAAAACCTATCTCTCCCAGCCTAGTTCATTTTTCTCTCCGGAAATGCAGGTCTATTTTTGAATACTGCCATGAATAGAGTTCTCTCCTTCGGAACAGTGAAGTGCCGTGCAGTTCAGCATGTTCTGGTATAATACCTTTTATTCAAAAGTTTCATAATCCACTTTACAGACAAACGTAGATTAGGGAGATATGCGTGGTGAGAGTGACTTTCATATGGCAAGGTAAGAAGCTGCATGTGGAGCAGGAACAAAGGATGAAGGGCTAGGAAGCAGAATTTGCATTTAGCAAAGGGAAAGTAAATATGGTTTCACCGTAGTCAGACAAGAGAAGGATAAAAAGAAGCTGCAATGAGAATGAAAGGTCAGTGGGAGATATGAAGGCAAAGATCTTAAGGAAATGTTTAAAAGACATTGTCTCACATAGGTGATTTTTAGGTGAGTATCTGAAAGATCTGGCAACGAAAGTCTTTTTAATGTGAAGAGACATAAATCATATACATATTTTCCTTTGGAAAGGACCATAAATATAATAAAGTTGTGAAATTTTAGAAATGGAAATGATTTTAAGATCAATAACTTTGTTCTCCAGATGAGAAAACTGAAGCTTAAAAAGAGTTTTAGTGAAATGCCCAAGGTTGCATAATAAGGGTCAATGTCTTTATGTAAAGATGGGTCTACTGTGTACATGTCTCCTGCTTTTCCACAACATCACACCACCTCTTCTGAATGGCAAATACATTCTTTAGCAATTCAAGGCGTGCAGTTTTGGAATTTTAAACAGAATTTTCCAGTATGTAACATCTTTAAGGGCTTTCTTTGCCATCAACCTTAAAGTAGTAGAGGAATTCAATTCCTGTTTGATAGGATTGCTATACAATGCACAAGACTACTTTTAATTGAAAGGGTTTAATCTGTACATTTTCAGTTGTCATTCATCATTCTGTAAAATAGTATTCAGCTGAAAATGTTGTACTTAAATGAGCCAAATAATATTGTCTACTCAGATGTTTTCAGAGCCAGGAAGCTTTGATATGACATCTAAATTAATTTTTAGGAATAGTTTCAGTTGAATAAAATTGATATAATTTTTAGGTTACAAATTACATTGGATGGACTTTTGGGTAAAACCTGAATTGAAGCTGAATCTTAAAACAGCCTTCTCTAGAATTTAATTAAATGAGTTATAAACTAGTCAAAAACTTACCAGCAACAACAGCAACAAAAAAGCAAAAAAGAAAAACCAAAAAGTTCATGGCATAAAATTTGTCCAATAACAAGAATATTAAGAGCTCAACGTGGCTTTTCTATCTTTCACCTAAAAATTCTCTCCCCCCCATAAGTATTGCTAGAAAGAACCCAAAAAAGTTCTTATTTTCGTTAATACCTTGCAATTTGTAGAAAGTAATACCTCAGGACTAGCTACTCTAATGACCAGTGACTGCACGGGATCTCAGCGGAGATGGGGGGAAACCAAAGGGTTTGTGATCTCTCAGTGCTACGCATCAACTGGTAGGGGACAGTATGCAGGCCAGTGGCATCCCACGCACATTCCCAAAGAGAATAAACCCCACATTAGTACAAGGGAAACTTCGTACAGAGTGTCTAACAAAATTGTAGAAAAAGAAAGGAATACAAGCCAGCATACAAGGGCTGTATATAGCCTTACATGAGTTTATCCTCCTCTCTCAGTACCTTCCCCCAACCCTTCAGTTTTCAGAAAAGAAAAAAGCATATAGTAGGCATTCCTCAAACTGGAACTCATACAAGTGCAAAGAGAATTGACTTGCTCTATGGGAAAACCATGGGAAAGAACTCAACCAGGACTATCTAAGAGAAGAATGAACCAGATGAAAAGTAATAGCACTGCAGCCATGTAAATACACCTCGGAAGGAAGGAAGAAAGAAAGAAAGGAAAGAAGAGAATAGTGTAGGAAATGCTGCCGAAAAACTGATTCTAGAAGCAAATTCAACAAAAGGAAAATTTTCTACAGTACTATTTATTGTAAAATAAGTTAAATAAAAACTGAGTTCAAGACAAAAAGAACTTAATAATAAAATAATAAGATTCTTTAGATCGAAAGATTATAATTAAGAAAACCAATTGCAATCTGAATCAACAGCATTAAAGATATAATCAATAAATTAGAAGCAGCACAGAACAGAAGATGCAGCTGAACGTTGCATATAATTAAAATATATGAGGGAGTTAGAGATATTGTAGCAATTAGCAGAAAAGTATAGATATAAAGAAATGGCTAGGGGCTGGCCTGGTTGCATAGTGGTTAGGTCCATGCTCTGCTTCAGGTGCCCAGGGTTCACAGGTTCAGATCACACGTGCGGACCTAGCACCACTTGCCAAGCCATACCTCGGCAGCATCCCACATAAAATAGAAGAAGATTGGCACAGATGTTAGCTCAGCAACAATCTCCCTCAAGCAAAAAGAGGAAGACTGGCAACCGATGTTAGCTCAGAGCCAATTTTCCTCACACACACACACACACACACAAAAATGAAATGACTAAAAAAATCCAACCTGAAGAAAATTGGACCCCCACTCCTGTAAGATATCAAGTAAATTGAATAACCACACAATTTAAAACTTTAATAAAGGAATGTTATTTTTTAGACGAAGGGGAAACTTGAAAAGGTACACCACATCTCAAGAAAACTCAGTTCAGAATAATCAATGCCAATTTATTCTCAATTGAATCTCAACAATGAAAAAAGAATTCTCCAGGCACTCAAACAGATATAAAACATGTCACATACAAAAGTAAGATAGTTAGCTTTAGAGATTTTCACAATTATGTTCTGTGTCATAAAAACAGTATTAGAAAAATATCTTCAGAATTCCAAGAAAAAAATAAATTTGTCATTAACCCATACATTTATCCCCTAGCAAAGTATCATTCAAGTACAAAAGAAAGAGGAAGATTTCTCACATATGAGTGAACTCAGGGACTATAGAATCTATCAGTCCTTCTAAAAACAATGTTAAAAAACCCAAACTGGTTGAAGATGATAAACATGCAATCGAAAGATGAATGGAACAGTCATAAAAGAGGGCTAGTTCAATACTCAATGTCAGAGAACAGCAGAGGAATATCTACAAGCTTCTGGGGGAAAGACAATATGGCACCAAATTTTTCTGTCTAGCCAAATTTTTCTTCAAATGTCAAAACAAGAAAAAGCAATATCCAGTAAGCAAATCTCTGGGATTAGGATCCTCACTGATAAAGACGTCTAATAACATTTAGTCTTTCTCCCCGTTTTTTCCCAACAAAATGTGTATCAAACAGTCCTCAGAAAAATTACTGTCCTCTTGTAATACCTAAAATATGAAGAGACTTACCAATTAGCTATTAGAATAATATGTTAAAACTATATAGAAAGTCAAAGAAATTAAATACACCAGACTTGGAGACAAGCAAATGTATATTTCTGGAGGTTCTGTTGTCATTGAACCATGAATGATAGAAGTAAGATGTGTTAATTGACTTATTACACTGGGGTATTTGCACACATTTTCAGAAAAAGACATCATCTCTAGAATCTCCAAAAGTATTCTTGATGAGAAGTATGTATTTTCTTGTTTTACATTAATTTTTTTAATTTAACCTTATTCGAGAAATTTGTCTGATAACAACCCAGTCACACAAGATTATTTAAAGGTGACAGCTGTCAAGGATTTCTCACATTATGTTGAATAATGAAAGAAGTTTTCTATAAATGATCATGGTCTTAATCTCAGCAATTATTACTAATACCTAGTACAAAGCCACACATTTGTCAGAGTACAAAACCACATATTTGTTGAGCCAATGAATAAGATTTTTAACCCTCTGGTCCTTTTGTTTCAGTGACATTAACAAGAGTTTATCAGACTCTTCGATTTGTTAGCTGTTCTATTCTCCTTTCACTCATTCTAGGCTAAAACAGTTATAACTCTCCCTCAGGAGTCTCCAAAAGTTCAGCATGGGCTCTACCTACTCCATCCCTCGCTACCCTCAAGTCTTCCTACTTCATTATGCACCTAACCACAATGTGTCATTCCCATCACCAAAATAGCCACAATTTTTATTTCCTCGCTGAAAGCTTCATTAAGAGTATTAGTGATGCTTACCATCCAGAGCTATCTATTCTCATCATTCACCATCCCAAATATATTATACTTATTTGTTTCTGCTTTATCTAGATCATTTAAGCTCATTTGATTAAACATCTCAAGCATATGTTTAAAATAAATGTTTTACTCTCCTATGGACATCCAGTGACTTGAGAGGTTTTCTGTAACTTCTGCATTTCTCAAAGTAGAAAGTTCTATGCATAAGATGTCTTAAAATTTAATGATTATTGAGTAAAGATGAACATTAATATCACCAGGACTTCAATCATATGCTGCCATATGTGTATATATATATATATAAACATAATGTGTATTTTTACCTCTTATACGAAAAACATGAAGAATAGTAGATAACTGATACATAGATAGGTAGATACATACACACACATACACACATACATACATATATATGCATATATATATATGTATATAGGAAAAATGGAGAATGCTATTAACTCACATGTCTTAATCCTCTAACTCTAGCTCTGTCAAAGTTAACATGGTTCATTAATTTATTTCAAAAATTTTAAGCGAACTAATAGACAAATACAGTCAAAGCTCCCTTGGTTGGCATTTCACTCCTATACCATCCTCCTCCCTTCCTGCTTAGACATGGCCACCAGAATGAATTTTCTATTCATCCTTTTCATGTAAACTTTATTACATATAACTGCATCACTAAACAAATGATTTTCTTTTTTGACTTTAAGCATTGTCACACCACATAGATCCTTCTGCAGCTCGTTCCTTTGTGTAAAAGTATGTTTTGCTATTTCCAGGCCGATACATCCAGCTCCAGTTCATGCACTTTTAACTTGCCTATAATATTTTATTGTGCAAACACACCACCATTCTTTTTCCTATCAATGGACACAATTTTTACCTGTATACCGTGGGGTTTAAAATAGTGTTATAATGAATATTGTCTCATTGCTTGCATGTGCTAGAGTTTCTCTAGGATGCATAGCTAGAAAAAAGAGTTCTGGGGTCAAATTGTAGGTGTGTATTTAGTTTTGCTAGATATTACTAAACTGAACTTCAGTATGATTATTTGAATCTTCATTCTCACAAGCGATGAATGCCACTACTTAGTAATGCTAAAGATTTTCGTTTTCACTGGTGTGTTTGAGGGCAGTAATATCTCATTTTTTATTTTAACCGGAATTCCATAACTACTACTAAAGTTGAGCACCTATAGACATTTAGGTGTTTATGTTTTGTTTCTTTATTGTTTGCTCAGTTTTGTGTTTTTATTAATTGCCTGCTGTTTGTCTTTTATGTGTTGATTAGTAGAAATTCTTTATAAATTCTGGAAAATGTTTTTCAGTTGTAAGACGTGCTCTCATTCATCTCTGCCCGCCAATGTCGGCGTTTCGTGAGTGTTCTACTGACACTCAGGGCAAGCAGAAAGTCAGAGTTAAAGCCCCAGAAGCTACTCACAACCAGTGAGCATGGCTATTTGGTGCGTAACCATCCCTGCTTCCTTGCCCCTTGGTTGGGATGACTCTGAGGACCTTCCTCACTGCCTCAGACGGTCCCCAGTAGGATTATGATCCCGAGCCTATGTGGTAGTTGGCTTGATTACCCAGTTTTATTGGCTTCATTTTCCCCTGTTCACTTCCCAACTCCTCTGATGGACTTTCCTTGGATTGCCTCCCAAATAAATTTTAGAAACTCATGCAATAAATCTTTGCCTCAGTTCTGTTCTATTGTAGCCAAACTAAAACATATGGAATAAAAAAGAAGGAAAAAATTTTCCAGTCTATGTCTTGAGTTTTTACTTTCTTTTTGATATTTTCTGTTTAAAAAAAAATCAGTGTTATTATTGGTTAAATTTATCAATATTCTCCTTCCTGGTTTGTCCTTTCATTTTTCAATTCTTTCCAAAGAACTTCTTCCATACCCTATCATCAGAAAGACATCTTTCTATATTTTCTTCATATTTTTTCTGTACTTTTCCTGTATGTTTAACCCACCTGGAATTTATTTTTCTTTATAGTGTGAAATACAAGTCTAATTTTATTTACCCTGAGGTGGGTAACCAACTGACCTAGCCTCGTTTATTGGATAGCCATCCTTTCCTCACTTATTATTAGTAACATTATCTTTTTTATTTCATTTTATTTTATTTGAGGAAGATTGTCCCTGAGGTAAGATCTGTGCCCATCTTCCTCTATTTTATATGTGAGATGCCTGCCACAGCATGGCTTGATAAGCAATGCGTATGTCCATGCCCAGGATCCGAACTGGCGAACTCCAGGCCGCCAAAGCGGAGTGTACAAACTTAACCACTGCGCCACCAGGCCAACCCCAGTAACATTATCTTTTTGATGTATGAAGTTTTCATATGTGAATCAAGTTGTTTGTGGGCTCTTTATTCTATTGCACTGAGATATTTTTCTATCCTTGGACCAGTAGCACACACTCTTTATTATTAAAACTCTGTAATGATAGGGCAAGATCCATTTTATTTCAGTAACTCTTTTAAATTTCAAGACATGTCATGTCTTCTTTTCCACATTAGCCTGTTTGTCTTATTTCAGTCTGTCCTTCATAAATTGTTGCCTTTTTTAAGGAAAGCTATTCTTTCACTCATTTATTTGAATATTTTAATGTAATTATGTACTTAAAATATATAATTTGAGGAGGATTTATAATATGAATGCTGCTTTCATTTATGAATCGAAGTTTTTTGGTTTGCAATCATATACTTAATATATTATTACACTGTGCTTGGAGCAGAGTGTGTGAACTCATTTTACTGTCTTCCCTTTCCCTCAAATAAAGTCAAAAGAAAAGTTCTACTTGATTTTCTGAAAAGCAATTGCATCTGCGTCAGCTGTAAGGAGGAAAACAGTCATTGTACTTCTATCCTCTTGGATCCCCAAATTCCAGAGTCGTTCTCCAGGCTCCAATTTATTGGCACATCTGGCCTGTTATTAGAATCATCTCTTAGAATATAAGTAAAATGAAGCTCTCCCAACTCCATCAATAGTATCTCTCATTTCAGGTATATTTTAAAGTGTTTAACAATACAATTACTATTAATTCAGTTAAATAAAAAATACACATATGTTCCATGCCATACATTTATTTATTTATATTCTACTTTTTATCAGCAAGAGTTTCAGAGCGCAACATGCAATTCTCTTCTTTCAAGGCTATAGAAGAAGAAGCAAAAGTGGCCATTGCTTATTTTAGCCAATTATAATATGTCACAAGCTCAGTGCATTGAAGGCTGCTGATACAGTACTTCCTTATCTCTGGCTAGTTTTGCCTGCCAGAACAAGATGCATATTGGTTTACTTCAAAACAGGTTTGGTTTTATTTATTAATTTTTAATTCTAGACTCATTGCTATTCAAGGTGTGGAAGTTCCAATGGTAAATGTATTTTAATTACCAGACAACAGTCTTGATTTTCCCACAAAGCATAGGTCTACTATGAGAGTTATGAGAGTGGTTATCTTAACCTGTTCTCTTGTTATAATGAGCGTGTTTAAAAAGATAAAGTCCAGGGCAAGTGAGTAATATCTTCTCCACCCAGAACACTTCCTTAAAATAGAAACAAGTGCTTCATTTCTCTCACGGCACCTCCTCCCATGCATCGATAACTGCCCAAGGCCATAAAGAGAAGCCATATGATGCCTTGTTTAAGCGGACTTTCCTTCAACTTAAACTAATACTGCCTTACCTTGTATAAGTCTGCATGGGTGATAAAATGAAGCTTATAAAATTTTTGACTATTTCAATTTGAAAAAATAGAGAGGGGTAGAGAAAGAGAGATGCACGTATTAATATATGTTAGATTTCACATATACCAGTGCATAAAAGTTATTTTTAGAATAGAACGGGAAGAATGCCTTAATAACGACCTGAGTCAGAGGGGAGAAGGTTGATCTGTTAGGAACTCTCTGCAAATACCAAGTGCATGTGCCTAATGACTAATTTATCTGACTATGAACTTGATATTTTTCCCAATAGTTTTTTTTAAATGATAGTGTCATTTTTGTTTATAATATGCATTTAATTTCATTCACCTCAACAAATGGCCTGTTCAGGTGATTAACATTTACAACTGTAGGAATCTCCTTTACTCATTAATATCTTCTTAAAGATTAACTGCCCTTTTAAAGCTACTTAATGCAGAGAGACATAGTGCTGCCAAAGGGACATAGACAACTCATTTACATGGACTAGGAAATCTAGTGTAGACCTACATTGTCGCTTTATAAATCTTCTTGGAAAACTTGAGAGATTTTTCTCTCCAGTTGGTGCAGGTTTTTATATTCTTTCACAGTTCTTAGATTAGCATACCTTCAAAAGCCAAAAATGGTGTCGAAAAGAAGTGTACCTTCAAGGCACTGTTCTCTCAGCACCTATGAAGTCATGTTTGCGGTTCTCTTTTCCATTTTGGTGATCGTCTGTGCTGGATTAATTGCAATATCCTGGCTGGCAATCAATGATTCAGAAAGAGGTAAGTCGTACGGACTTGACTCCTGAAGGCGCACTGAGATGCACGTACACACTTTAATCTCAGTTATCCTGCCAGTGCATTTTATTCATTGTTGTACTTTCATGCCAAGATATTCATGTTGCATTCAGATGCTTCATTGTAGTTCACTTCACAGATTAGAAAAATTAATTGGTGTATAATTTGAAATTTAATCCAGAATTCAAGCATGAGACTAAGTTTTTTAAATAAAAAACATTGTTTCTCAGTTTCAACATACAACAAAGTAAGTTTCATAGCCTGTGGGTTTGTTCTGATAGAATTTAAATCATAACCATATTAAAACATTGTTGATGATACAAGTTGATACATAGGCAAAGTTAAAGAAAAAATATTTCTAGAGAATGATGTCTGTATTCTATTATTAAGCCAACAATTTTTTGTTGGTTTTTTTGTCTGTCTTTTGTGAGGAAGATTGTCCCTGAGCTAACATCTGTGCCAGTCTCCCTCTATTTTGTATGTGGGATCAAGCGTGGCTTGATGAGCGATGTGTAGGTCTGCTCCCAGCATCCAAACCCACGAACCCTGGGCTGCCAAAGTGGAGCACATGAACTTAAACACTCTGCTACCAGGCCACCCCTGAGCCAGCATTTTAATTGCCAAAATATAAGGGATCTTAGATGTAAATGGAGACTTATAAAGATCTCAAGCTTCCTGAGTAGCAACTTGTCATAAATAGAGAAAAATAAGAAAAAGTAACAGTTATTTAGAGCTAAATTATCTGTACCAACAGCTTTTCAAAGATCGTCAAGTGTATTCTACTTGCTATAAGCCTATATATATAAACCTATGAGCTAGTTGTTATTGTTACTCCCATTTTATAGGTGAAGAATCAGAGCATGGAATTTAGGTAACTTGTTCAAATTTGCATCATTACAAAGTGGCAGAAGATTCCAAACCAGAAAATCCAACTCTAGAATTTGTGCTTTTATTTACCATGGATTCATTTATAGGATAATTTTTTTTTAAATAGCAGCATAGCAATAACCTGGGTATTGAGTTTATTTTTTCTGAGAAATTTTTCACATTTTTTAAATGATGAATTATATATGGACCTGTTAATTCTTTCTGAAAACTCATGACTAAAATATGTTAATGTGATTGATTTTGGTTTTACCAAGAAAATTCCCAGCCTCTGAGTTAGCTATTTTCCTCTAGTAAATAAATGTTAAACTAGATATAATAAATATAATTTATAATTTTATAAAATAATTGCAATATAATCTCTGGCTTATTTAAATATTACCACCATATACAAGTGATATATTTTAAAGAGAAAGAAGACTTGTGGATATTTATATGACTATATGAACAATTAAATAGACTTTAGAGGTTCACTCAAACTTTTAGAATAACAGCTGCTTTGGTCTTATTTAAATGCTGTGAATAACTTCAAGGATGTATAATTATTTGGAAGTCCATTGGAATCTCTGATGCTCCATAAAGATATAAAAGTTAGTTATTTTAAAAGTAAAATAGAAAATAAAAATTTATAAATGTTAGTATGATTTAATAGTGAATAACTGAGTGTAAAAAGGGATTCAAGTTAAATCCATGATAGAACTCTAGAGGACGTAAGACATACTACTTTGAATACACATTCTTTTACTTGTTATTGGAAATCATTTTAGACTTACAAAAAAGTTGCAATACTGTTGAGTTCTTGTATTACCTTTGTTCAGCTTCCCTTAATGTCAATATCTTGTGTATCTATTGTACAATTGTCACAATCAAGAAATTAACAATGGTACAATATCATCAACTGGATGACACATTTTATTCAAATTTCACCAGGTTTTCTTCTAATGTCCTTTACCTGTTCAGGATCCATCAAAGATTTCTACATAGGATTTCGTTATCATGGTTCCTCAGTCTTCTCCATTCCATCACATTTCCTCAGTCTTTCCTTATCTTTTACAATTAAACATGCAGATCTAAATGTAATTTTGAGTATTTAAAAAATAAATGAAATAGTGTAAATAACAGTATGTTACATAAATTATGCAATGATAACTATTTAGACCAAATGCAAGTTTATTGCTTAAAATATTATTTCTAATGTTTCTTCTGGTCTGGGAAGTTTGGTGTCAATATATGACAGATAATGGGTTTTAAAGTCAACCAATCCTATGTCCAAATTCCAGATCTGTCACCTATGATCTTTATCACCTTGGGAAACTTTTATAGTGAACCTAAGCCCCAATTTTCCCACCTGGGAAAAGAAGAAATAACATCTTCTCATATCAGGTCAATGTGAGAATTACATATCACTGTTATTACATTCACTAATGATTCCATCATTGTGTGAGTTTCAGTTGAAGCATTTTATTTTAAATCTAAATATGTATCAAAGAAAATATTCTTACAGGGCTTAATGTGCTGCACTTAATGCACATTTTATTACCCATGTTTATGTTCAATTTATTAGCTTATCCCTTACATGTTTTCATATTGAGTTAATATATTTTCTACAGCATTCTCAATAACTTCTCCAATAACGACAGCCACCATCTAATGGCAAAAGGTCGTACATACCAATTTTATAATTATTAGAATGAAAGAAGTAGCTTCAAAGCTATGTTTCAAAGTAACACACACACTGAAGTCTTCACAGCAATCCGCATGTAGAAAACCAGCAGTGTCCCTGGATGCTAGGTGTTCGAGAAGTATCTGAAAGCAACTACAAAACTTTTAATGGTCCATTTCTCACCATGCTTCCCTGAATCAGTTTCCAAAATTGGAGAAAGTTGATCATCCCTGTCTCTTCCAACAGGATTCTCAACAGTGAAAAAACTAGGAAACTTGGAATGTGGGTTGTACTTCAAAGAAAAGAGAAAAAATTAGCAGGTTAGAGAATAAGTTTATTTTTTAAGCTTTTAAAACAACCAGATAGGTAAAGAAAAGAAAAAAAGCAGCTGACTATGGAACATGAAGACTGTAAAGAGAAAGCAAGAGCTGCAGTGCCAAGAAGCAAGAACTTCTTGAAGCGAGAAGTTTACTTGTGAAGCAAATGAAGTGAGAACTTTACGTCTGGCTTAACCAGAGTAGGGGAGAAATTTTACTCCCCCTTTTTCTAAATTCTTCTTGCTGGTCGAAGAATTAAATTGATATGAAACAGATTAACAGAAGAAAATCAAATTTAATTTTGTACATACAGGAATCTTGAACATATGAGGTTCCTCAACAGTCAGGCAGTTGAAGTTTATAAGGCATCCTGAGCTATGGAGAAGGGAATAGGGTCCTGGGACTTCAAAGGGATGGTGTTGCTGCCCTTCCTGGACTAGGCCCTCTATCTAAATTATTTTGGGTAGTTAAGGGGGAAGTAAAGAGCAAAATTTCTTGAGTCTTTCTGTTAGTTAAAAACAATTGGCCTAAAATAATTCTCATACCAAAGAGATGCATTTAGCGGTTGCAAATTTTGTCCCCCAATATTGGAATGTGTATATTCTCTCTTATTCATAATTCACTTTTTCAGTATTTTATTTCTTATTAATTCATCTAGATGCAGAATTTGGAAACAGTCATGAAGCCAGAGGGACATTGAAAATAACATCAGGAGCTACATATAATCCTAATTTGCAAGACAAACTCTCAGTGGATTTCAAAGTTCTTGCTTTTGACCTTCAGCAAATGGTAGGAGTCTGTCTCTCTTCAGCTGGTTTAAAATTTCATGACATAGTTTCACTAACTACTCGCCAAAAGATACATAGATCCCCTTTTCTAACTTTGAAAAACCTAGTACATAAATTTAACATGCTCAGAATGCTTAAATGTATGAGCCCCATCACCACAGAGAAGGAAATTGCCCTTAATCTAGTTCTAAGCAGAATATAAAGATTGCTTTGTTTAAGATTTATAAAAAAAGTTTAAATCTTAAATTGAATATGCTTTTTTTAACCTTTCCTTTTTTAGATAGATGAGATCTTTCAATCAAGTAATCTGAAAAACAAATATAAAAACTCAAGAGTTTTACAATTTGAGTGAGTACAACTCAAAAGTTTTCTACTGATCGAACGAAAGAACAGACTAGCAAAATAGCAACCGTTTTTGCTAATATTTGTAAAGTAGTGTCATTGCTTTTAGGAGAAAAGGGAATATTTTAAATTTTCAACGTTCTTGTGACGATTGAGAAAAGTGGAACAGCATAAACTTTCATATTAGTAGCAAATAATAATAACAATTCCGGATAATTGATATTGTGTTAACATGCTTCTCTCTCCTGAGGGTAAAGTCTTGCAGAGACACATGGAGGGAGCTGAGGTTGAATGTATGCAGATGCTGATAGTGGTTGGTTTGCTGTGAACATGTGGCAGAAGTTTGCTCATTATATTTCATTCACACTGTAAGTCATAAGAGAGAGGACTTGTTCATTCGTACACTCAGAGGGCATAAGACTGTACTTGGAGCAAGAAAGTGCTCAAAAAATGAATGAATCTTAGATTAATAGGAGAGTGATGCAATTTCACTATTGATACTTGAATCAGGAGTTTTCTTAACTGCAAACTACCATTAGGCCTTTGGAATAAAGATATGAATCAGCAGGAAATAGTCATGCCAGTTAGAATCTATAAAACTAAGTTAAAAGGGAAAAAAGCAGAGAGGGAATTCCATTAAAAAAATAGAAAAGTAGAAAAAGTGAGAGCAATCAAGACCTGATATATCTGAAAAACAGGAGAAGGTAGCAAAGCTTATAAAATAACTCAGAATAAGAAAGCACTGGTGGTAAGACCGTATCCCAGAAGTTTGGGGAAAATACAGATCCTATGACACATGGTAGTAAACTGAAGGAAACTCACTGGTTGAGCGTGTGCTTTAGGCTAAGCATTTTGTGATGTAAGTAAAATGTATTATCTAATTCATCACAAAATGACCGTGAAAGAGTTGTAAGTATTCTGATTTATAAATATGATACCAAAGCTTGGAGATATCAAGTAATTTGCCTCAGATCACTCAACCAGTAAGTGTTGGGGAAGGTATTTACACTCAGTTTTGTTTTTCTTCTGATTTAGCATATGTCCTCCTTCATATCAGGATGCTATAGTGACAGAACCCAAAGAGGACAGCAACTCATCACAGGGGTGGTGGGGATAATTTTAACTGTAAAATAGATGGGTGGACTCAAGATGAAATAGAGAAAAGGAAATTTCTATTTTCTACGGAAATAAAATGGGAGATACCAAACCTGGACAGGAGGAAGACCAAACAATGAAAGTCAAGATAAGCCTGGGGCAGCCTGAGTTATGCCAGTTAAACCCCTAAGCAAACTGGACTCATGGCAATATTCCTTAGTTACTCATGTCCAACTTTCCATATTGTTTTTGCCACGGAGGTAAACAAGTGTTAGTTGTTAGTCTTTTGGCGCCCTGCAATTGAAGGTGGTTATCACATTTGGGAGGATGGACAATGAGAAAGCTCCAAGCCCACAAATTTAAACGAAAGCACAAGATGTGAGCTCCAGAGCAGAGAGCAATGCCCTCTCTATATGTCTTCAAGACAACATAAAGTCACTACCTATGATGTGTGAATATCCATTAATTTTACTTTTATTCATTTATTGGGTAATACATGTACATCATTTATTGTGTACTAGCTAATGTACTAGGTAGTACATGGCAAGTTGTATATACAGTTTGTGTAATGGGAATGCGGGAGACGGAAAGATTTTAAATGATGTAATCTAGCCTTTGCTTCCCTGCTTTGGGCTGGAATGCCCACAGCCTGAGAAGGAAGTTCATTCTCCTCCAATAAAAGAAATTCATGCTACTTAAAATGGATTACTTCACATAAGGATATCTGATAAAAATTGGGAAGCCATCTTGCAAACTGTCTATTGAAGAATCATTGTTATTACCGTGTTTGGTTTATTTCTTTATAACTTCAGTTGCTAGAAAATTCTTTTTTATTCTCAACCAAGTGTTTATTTCTTTGGCTCTCGTTGACTGATCCTGCTTGTAGTTATTAATTTTTTATAGAGTAAATATATCCCTATCTTCATCTCTCAGTCTTTCAAGTACCTGAAGACTGCTTCTAGTGTTATCATCCTAAATGCAGGTATTCTCTGGGTTTCTGTCTCTGAAACTCACTCTGGTCTTTTTCCGTTTTTCCTTCCCCACTCCCCATAGGCATCTGCACCAAGCCTACCATATTATCTGTACACCCCCCCAAAGAATCTTGCCTTCTCTCTTTTGAATACTTTTTCACTGTTTGAACTTCCATTTCTCCCTTACTATAAATATAAATAACTCATCCATCCTTACAAGCCATTAAGAATCAGCCTATGTCACCTCCTCTTGGGATGCTCAACTGATATTCCGGTCTGGTTAAGTACATCCCCACCTGCTCACTTAGCACCTTGTTCTTACATATAAAGTGACAATCTAATCCTCGTTCTGTATGTAATTATCAATTTGCCTATCTTCTTACTAGACAATGAGCTCTCGAACGACAGA
The DNA here is from genome assembly GCF_021613505.1 of Equus quagga. NCBI lineage: Eukaryota > Metazoa > Chordata > Mammalia > Perissodactyla > Equidae > Equus > Equus quagga. Next base: position 16,379,514 of record NC_060287.1, on the reverse strand, counting down.
AAATCTGTCTTTGACATCTGTATTTTCAGAAACTGGTTAAGGCCTAGTTTAGAGTATATGCTCCATTAAGTCCTAGCAACTGAGTGAACCATTTATGTAACATCTGCTGTTGATGCATTGAGTAGTACATTAGGTGTTAGCATGTTTTCCTTTAACCCTTGTCTTACAGATATAAAAATAAGCATATTATAACTATGGCTTTAGCTTTCTGTTAGAATAGAATTTTAGTTAAAAAATTCTAAAATAGTTCTCTGGAAGCTCAGATGTGCTAATGTATTAAGGAGCCCCTCAGGTTGGAAGGGTGGGTCATGGAAGATTTGGTGAAAGATGCAGCACAGTATGAGAAGCATGGGTAGGGAAGAAAACGGAAGCCATTTCTGGTAAAGAAAGAATTAGTGTAGCATATTGAGGATATGATCTGGCTGGCTGTCATTAAGAAGACACCAAGACATCAAGAAGCTGCTGGATACAAGCCTAGGAGTCTGACATTTAACCTGTGTCAAATGAAAGCCATAGGGGACTGTAGGTCACTGGAGAAAGACAATAAGCCTGACTCTATAGAAATGCTAATCTTTTGTCTTAGATCAGGAACAACGGAACCAGAGAGCCTGCAGTTTCGTAGATGGTCTTCCCAAGAGTCTTGATATTAGCAAAAGAGTCCTTAGGTCTTAGTGACCAAGTAGAGGTAGGAAGGTTAAGTCAAAGGCAGAGATGATGCTTAGAAAAACAATGACAGGTCAAATGAAGATCATTTAAGGCGCAGAAGGAAATTTATTGCCTTGCCAATTCCTGTTGAAACCAAGCTAATCCTATCAGTGGATGGCACAATGAAGCAAAACATAAAGTTTCATCTTTTTATACCAAAAAAAGTTAAATTTTTATGTCTTTATTTTTCACCTATTTATCTATCCCTATATTTATCATTACTTATCCCACTGTACCTTCATGACATCTTAGTCTCAGGAGCCGGCTAGCCCTACCCCCATCTACTATCTTCATCTCTATCTACAATACAGAGGCTTCTACTCCTGTTTTCCAGGGCTTATTATGTCTGATAACCTCTTTCATTGGCCCAAGATCAGGACTAGAAGGAGACAAGGACTCTCAAGAAAGGTTAATTTCTTTGGTCTTTTTCAAGGTACAATTTTTAAAATGTTTATTCAATATTTACTCTGCGAGAGTAAAGCCATGCATGCAAGGTATTTTTTTTTTCCCCCACTTTAAGCTATTTTTCTTCTTTGGAGTGAGTGGAACCATCTTCTCCTTTCCAGTTTTGTAGAGGATTGACTGTGGAGATCTGCATTAAAGCAGCAGTTCGGATTTATTTCTCTATGTTTTCCGCATTCCTTAAGGAGAAGTATCCCAGATACCTGCCTCACCTTCATCAGGATCTGCCCAGAGAAATCCAGACAAAGAGCAGTATCCACTGCAGAGTTTATCAGGATAGTTTTGCTAAAGGGACCCTTCATGTTTACATGTTTACAATATGCAGGATAACTTTATTTTACTAGATTGGGAAAATTTGTTGAATATAGACTTTTACATATAGGCCTGGTGGGTTATCAAAACCCCAGCATTTTCTTTGATATTTAATAAGTAATCTTTTATTTCTGTCGATGGTAAAATCACTATGAAATTATAGATTATTTGAGCTGAGAATTATTTCTTTCCCTTCCTGTATAGCTACCTACAAGATCAATGGAGCCTAAACCTTGATACATATTTTATCATGATTCTCAAATAATATACTTCATCAGTGTAGACATACTTTCACCTAGCTGTGGCTGAGCTACTTTTAAATCAGAAGTGGGTTTTTGAAAGATGCAATACAAAGGAAGCATGAAAATGTCTGTACAATAAATTACAAGTGGGTATTTTGGGAGACTGAGAAGAGAAGGATAGGAAAAGGAATTTAGAAGCAGGAAAGAGAAAAACAAGCAAACATTTATGCTTAAACAATCACATATAAAAAGATAGACTCCATTCACAGGAAAAAGTGGCAGACTCTTAACTCATTTTTAAAATTATTTTAATTTAAACTCCAATGGATAAAATCAGGAAACAGAAGTAACTGAGTTCTCAATTAGATAACAATATCCTCACCAACTGTGAAAAATATATCTAAAAAAACTGATACCACATGAGTTTAATTATGTATATGGTCAATTTATAGCACTAAGCTCAGTCATTAACATATCTTTTCTTCCTTTTACAAATATTATTTAATGTCAACTCCTGGCCCCCTGCTAAATTGTGTGTGTGTGTGCATGCATGTGAGTGTGTGTATGTGTTTAGCCATTCTGCAGGACAAGCAAATGGTTTGCTCTCCTGGGAACACTTTGTTATTCTGCTTTGTGGAAAATGCTTTGACTCAGAGAGCATTTAGCAATTGATTCTTTTCATAAAATGCTGTTTACCCTTTGTGGCAATATGCAGCTCATTTTGCCCTTTGAGTACAGATGAGTCACAAAGTTAGGAAAGACTTTTGTTTGCTCAGCAACCCTAGAGGTTATCAATATCATTAAAGAAAATAAGAGATAAGAAACATTTTGATTTATTGCACACAGGCTCTCTGTACATTGATAGGATTTATCTGCTTAAAAAAAAAGCCTCAGATATTCTATTGGAACAAGCACTTTGAGATGAAAATGGCCATTGTTTCCTTTTTTTTCCTAAAGGAAGAACTCTCATTTACCTTAATAAATAAAATCAATTTCACAGCAACAATAGAGATCATAACCAAACTACTAAAGTAACAGCTGAAGCTTTCTTATTAGGTGAAACACAAATGTTCATTATGGTTTTCCTGATTTGTACTATATATCTCTCTTATCTCAAAATTTACTGTGAATAAGAAAAAGAATTTTTAAAAATACAACCTTATGTGGATACAGGATATATAACTCTTGTCCTTGTAAAGTATAAATTATTAAATGCAATGTATAATTCACAACGAAGAGCTCATCTTTCCTACAAAGATGTTTTATGCCTGAGGATGAACTAATGCACTTACTTTCAACTCAGTGAAGGAAAATTCCAGATTTGTACTTTCTCTACCAAAAGTGCTCGACCTCTTCTACTCCCTAACCCAAATAAAATAAAAGCAAGCGTTTGGCCAAATTAAACTTGTGGAAATTACTAAGAGCAAATGCAGATTTAATCAGAATTAAAACTATCTCGTGTGCAATTAAGGAAAAGGTGAAGATGTGGAATTGAAGACAGAAAAATTAATGGATACTGTTCACTCTCACTTTAAATATACTTAATCCTGTCCGTTTCACTACTTTGGGGAGGAGGGTTGTTAAGGAGACAAAATTAAGGGAGGAGGAAAAGAAGGAGAAAGAGAGGAAGAGGAAGAAGGAAAGAAAGAGAAAAAGAGTAAGAAAGGAGGAAGAGGGTGAGGAAGAAGAAGCGGAGGGAAGATTCTATCTCTTGAAAGCATAGAGAGAATAAAATATTTTCCCTTTCCCTCAAAAATCCAACTAGCTATTTTCCCCATCTATTTGAATATAAAGTTGTGCTAACAATGCAAGATAATAAAAGCCTGGGGATGCATATAGGTAAATGTGTTGTATTATCTTTCCTATTGACAAAGAGTTCATAATGGTATTGACAGCCTTGGTGTTGGGGGTTTGGGGACAGGAACTACATGAAAACACCTTTGGCAGACAGGGGCTCTGGGTTTCGCCCCCACGTCTGACACTAATAAGCTGTATAACTCAAGGCAAACTTACCTACATTACTCTGAGCCTCAATCTTCTCATTACTAAAATGACAATGCTAGCCAACATCAGATGCAAAATAGAGTAATCTCCCGCTTCTGCAGCTTGTGTTTAAATAAATATGGGGTGGGGCTTGGGAGTTATATGCCAGTTAGAGTTTTTTAAATTGCAATGAACACAACACATGACTAAAAGTGCCTTAAAGAATATGTGTTTATCATCTGACAGCACAAGAAATCTGGAGGCTTCAGCAGAGATTAATTTGGTGGTACAACTCTGACATAATCAGGAATTTAGGTGCTGTTCTTTTTTCACTAAGCTAACTTTAGCTTGTCAACTGTAGCTTGTCTCATGGTCACATCTCAAAGATGGATGTGCCAGTTCCAGCAATCACGTGTGGACATAATAATGTTAAACAAAGAAGAATAATAGTCTACTATAGGCCTTTCTTTTGTTAGATATGGAAAAGTTTTCCAGAAGTTTCCCGTTAGTGTCCCCTCAGATTCCAGTGACCAGGGGCAGGTTATATGCCCATGAATAAAACCATCATTTATATGAGAAATGGTTGGAAGCCATCACTTTTCCTGAAAAAACAGAGTTACTCTCAAATAAAATTAGGAATTGGCCAGCATGGAAAAATTAACAAATGTGAAAGAGTAGATATAAACAGTGTCTGTGACAAAATATATCTTTATCAAAGACAGCACGTGATTCCTTGTACAGGTAAGTTTGGCGAACCCTGAACTCAATCGTTATTAAGGAGCCTTCTCCTTTACAAAATTTGGTTACAATGATTTCAGCAAATGATTGGAAAGTTATAGATGCTAACATTTCAAAATAATTCAATAAAGATCAAGCAGGAAATTAGCATATCAGGGTATCCTGTTCATTTAAAAAATGAAAAATCAGCTATATAGAAAGGAATCACCTGCTAAACTGTGAATCTGAATAGTGGCACAGACATTAAGAGGAATATCCTACCTAAAGGAGAGGCTGATCTACTACAATCTTTCAGGAATATTCTGATCCTATAATATAGACATAGAGGAAAAAAAGAACATTTATTTTAGGTCCTATCAGAATAGTTATATGGACAGATAAATAAAGAATTCTTTTGGAGTTGATGAAGTCCTTCAAGAATCTCATTAACTTATAGAAATCACAAGGATATGAGTGTGACTTCCCAAATTTCAGAACCAGCAAACATAAAATTTAAAATTTGAGTTTCCCTAGTCTGCCTCTTAAGGATCCAAGTTTTCTCTGAGTACTCCCAGCTTACTGAGGGGTACAGAATGAAGGTCAGAGCCAGAGTTTTTCTCCCAAGAGATTGTATCCTAAGAGGATAGCGTGAGGCAAGTAGAAATGTAGGCAAGCGAGCAAAAATCTTTCAAGTATCCCTATTGGGCCAAAAATGTATTAATTTTTATGTTTCTTCAAACTGTGAACAGTGGCTGGCCCAGTGGGATAGTGGTTAGGTTCCTGTGCTCTGCTTCAGAGGCCTGGGGTTTGCAGGTTTGGATCCCGGGCGCAGACCTAGCACGACTTGTCAAGCCACGCTGTGGTAGCATCCCACATAAAATAAAGGAAGACTGGCACAGATGTTAGCTCAACAACAATCTTCCTCACAAAAAAGAAAAAAGAAAAGACCCTGAAAAAACCACCAATGAAGAAAATTTTTTAAATGCATGTTTCAGAGCAGGGAATAACTAAAAGGGAAGATGATTCGGGCCGTATCTTTGAACTCTAATGCTGTGGTCAGAGATCCGAACTCTTGACCATGATATTGAATACCCCTGAGTCCCAAATAATCTCAGGGATGCTCGTCTTCTTTCTATACCTTTAAATCAGGGCATATTTTGAAATTTTATATTAAAAATAGAGAAGAAACGTAGATATAGATCAATTGCTATCAGGCCTTCATAAACTATACAGAAAAATTTTCTTTGAAATCAGTAAAACTATCTTCCTACTTAGAAGTCCTCTGTGAAAAACAGCAAATCAATACTCTTAATTCCCTCAAACAGTAAAATAAAAATAAATACCATGTTACCACGTGGTTATGTTTAATTTCACACAAGTGACATTGGGGAACAGCCTGGCCTAGGGATTAGTGTGTTAATGTGGAACTCAGAAAACTCAGATTCCAATTCTGGATTTGTCTTTGTGTTCTTGGAAAAACATTTAGTCTTTCAATTACTTTTTCTTCCACCTATAAAATAAAGATAATATTTGACATAACCTAACTTGCACAGTAGTAATGAGGATTAACAAGGTGATAACTATAGAGAACTTCAAAGACATCTTACATGAATTGAGCACAAGTCATTTGAACAAGACTGATTTTTTCCTCTTATATCATCTTTTGCTCTGCAGAAATGGCAGCATTACAGTCATATTTGACCTTTTCTTTGCCCAGTGGGTGTCAGATGAAAATGTAAAGGAAGAAATGATTCAAGGCATTGAAGCAAATAAATCCAGCCAACTGGTCACTTTCCATATTGATTTGAACAGCATTGATATCACAGGTATCTGTGAACATTATTTAGTTTCTTTGAATCATTAAGCTATGAAATTAAAATTTGAGCTATATACCAGGAAAGCAGTGGGATCACTCTTGACTTTAGGAACATGTCTTATTGCCTGAGGTAACACATTTACATGAAAAATGTGAAATACCAAGAAGCTGTATTTGAAGAAAAATACCAAAGAGAAAAATTTTGTAAAATATCAAATAGCAAAAAAGTTCTGAAAATACTGGCATGCATAAATGTTTGTGGGTCTTACACATTCTTGGCATTGGTCAAGCACACTCTGATTTTTCAGGTATCCTCCATCAGAAAGTGACTCTCTTTTCTTTCTGATAGAGTCATAGACATTATTAGATTAGAGTCAAACATCCAATCTCTAATTAAGAAATTAAAAGAAGAAGAGGAAGAAAAAACAGGAGTCAATGAGTTTGATTCATCCCGATTACTTATTTATAGAGTAAAACTTTATTCTTAAAATGATAAATAATTTTAAGATAAGAATAAATCAAAAGGGAAAGAGATACAGGGTATCAAAAGTAATAGTGGGACAATGTCTATCAATGCTTAGATTATTCTAAATTTTCCATTCTAGTCACCCCCCATTCAATTTAATTCAATAAATATTTACACTCTGTGCTTATTTTGGTTGAGAACAATAATAATTTTCCGGATCCACAATCCCGCATGTGTCATCCTTGGGGACATTTATGTTTTGGAATTTAGAAATCTTTGGATGTTAGAAAGCTAATCAAAATATCAATATCCACATCAAGCGCAATAAAGGCAAACCACTAATGCCCTAATGCCAGGTCAAACAGTTCTGTTACAGAATGAGATCAGTCAGACCAGGTTTGCCTCTAAGTCAAATAAATAAAGCATATGGAAGTGTCTTGTTTTGTTTTTTGATTTTGTAGTAGTAGATAGGAAACTGTGGACCTCTCATTGCTTTTCTTTACAGCAATGGTTCATCAAGCAGTTTTCTCTTTCATTAAGTCTCCTGTATATCCCATAGTACCAGTTCAGTGAGAAGACAGCTGACGTTCTTGGTGCCTCCTCTACTGACAGTTGGGTCCCCTCTGGCACAGCTGCCAAGCAGAGACTGTTTGTTTTGGATCTTTGTCTGATTCAGAAGAGCTGAAAACTACTAGTAACTCGTATTAACTAGAATAGATGTTCTACCACCAACACATTTACTCCTCACATCAATCTTATTATGAGATATCTTTACTACCCCCATTTTATGGTGAGACCAATGCACAAATAATATTGGTAAATTGTCTTAAATCACACAGCTATTTAGAATTGGGTCAAGGGTTCTGACCCAGGTGGTCTGACTCTGTTGTCTGTGCTATTAACCATTATACGATAATTTGTTTCCAATGGTTTTGTCATTGAGTGATATTGATTGATTTGTTTTCAATAGTCAATTTTCTTCCAGAAAGTTGACTTCTTGCTCTCTTTATTTGAATATGCATCAGTTCCCGAAGGTCTGTTATGGCATATGAACTGACAGGTGTACTGAAAATTATTTTCATGACTCCCTAAAATTGGGCTATTTTGGGGAGGGAAGTTTGTGGTTTTAAAAATAATTTACTTATTTAATAAAACCATATCCTTTGAGTTAACTTAGAATAAGAGTCATGAATGCAATAAACTTTAACACAACATCAACTCGAGAATATGCTCCATAAGTTGAAGTTACATTTAACTTGTTGAACTATTTTAAAACACATTTACAAACATGATACTGAGATTAATTTTAGGTATCTAACATTCACTTGTATCATGTGAATTTTGAGATTTATAACATTTTAAAATTGGTTAAGAATTTCATAAACACCTTGGATTTTTGTATAGTACACTGTCAAATCAAACACAATACAAATTAAAATATCTTTATGAAAAAATATTACTAACCTTATTTTGTTATCTTCTTCATTAATAATCTACCATATATCATTTATGAAATTGCTATAGATCTCGTAGGAACTAGACAATGTAGAAATGAAGAAATACTGAAATAACCAAGTTAGTAGAAAAGAATGTACTTGTTAGCCTACTTACCATAAATACAATTTTGAATAAAAACAAATTCACTAGATGAAGGTTCTTCATAAGATGTGCTTTTGTTTACTTTATATCTTGCCTAGTTGGGTCATTATATTTTTAAAACTATTGAACATGTTAAATGTTGAGGAAAATAGCCAGTTTTTAATCATTTATAAAAAGCCGTTTCTACTTAAACAGTACTTAATTCCCAGTAGATATTATTATGTGCAAGATTATTTTGACATCTTTCATATATTTCAGTGTAAAACCATTGGTTCTAGGTCTGATGAGATCTGGTATGTGACGTTACATTAGTTGTCTTAAATATAAATTATTCTATATAACAATGATAAATAAATATCTTTCTTAAATGGGTAAAATAAAGCAAAGCAAACTTTTTGTATAGGTAAATTATATAGGGTGGATATACATAATCTGGAAATTCATGAAATGTATCACAATCAAACAATAATAGACCATTCGGCATGAAATGGGATACAACGTGAACTCTAAAGGATCAGATGCACTTTGAGTATTCAAACTGCACTTAATGTTTTGTAAAATACTTGTTTATATTACAAGCCCAAGCTTCAAATGAATTTTGCTTTATTCCAGCATCTTCGGAGAATTCCTCTACAGTAATCCCTGCAAAAACTTCAGGTCAGTACATACAGAATTTTTGAAAATATAACTTGGTGACCATCAAACTCCATGATGTTAGGGAAGAATTCATTTTTTCTGATAGCTCTTTCTGATACATTTATTCTTCATATTAAAATGTAAAATGCATATATTTGGTTAGGAATAATGTAGTTCATAATATTGCAGAGTTCATAATGCCTAATTACATATGAAATGGATATGCTTTTCCAATGTTCCTTTCATATTTTAAATTCTATACATCATGTATACATGTATGATGTGAGAGTGTGTGTGTGTGAGCCCAAAATATGGTTCTGATCATGCAGCCTAGGAGATGACATTATGACATTTGTAAGGTCACTAGAATGAGGAAAAGGCTATTTAAAAGATAAGCAAATGATAACTTTCAAAATGTATCACTCTCTTTGGAAAGGAGAATCTGACTTAATGTTAACTTTGCTCTATTCCAGCATTTTCTTCACCCCATCTTTCTAACTACAATTGCTTGCTACTGCTCATAAGATTACAACTTCTCTTTGTCTTATCAAGATCATACTACTATCAAAAGAGTTTGTTTGGGGAAATTATCAATAATTTTCTGATAATTTATCAAAAATTTTCAATGATTTTCTGTTGTAGAAAAATAATTTAAATTGAAGTCAGAAGATCTGAATTAATCCTAGTTTTGCCAACCACCAGAATCACTTCTCTTTACCCCTCTGGGCACTTCCCTTTACCCCTCTGAAAATCTGCTTCCCATAAATTGTAAATAATAAAATTTTTATGAATATTTCAAAAGTCATCCCAAATATCAAATTTATATATAAATGATTTTAAGTGTAAATTGTTATAAAACTATAAAGATATTACTTTTGGTATTATAATCATGACCATTTTTATCATATTTGAAAGATCTATTTTTTTTTTAAGTATCTTCTTGGGCCAGGTACTACATTTTTCAAACATTACCTCGTTTAATTCTCAGAAATATGCTGCAGAGAGATACTGCAGATGCTGCTTTCTTTTTCCACTTAAAAAGAAATAAGTAATAGGCAATGTGTCCAAACTCACACAGCTATTCAGTGGCAAACTCAGGAATTACAAGCAATTCCTTTAGACTCCAAAGTTCATGATCTAAGCAGATCCCAAGCTTCTATTTCAAATCATGTCAGATTAACCTAGCACATTTAAGTCTATAGTCATTATGAAATCAATGAATCCTTTTGTTTAGTTATTGATCATCAAAAAACGTCATCTTCTTTAACTGAAAAAGCAAATGATGACAAAAATCTAAAAACCTCTGCATTACAATTCTGAAAATCAACAAAAACATAAAAGATTTATCCTTGGATCCAGATACAAATGACATATTCTTAAGTTTATAGATACTAATGATTCACAGTAAATTAAAAAATTCTCTAAGGTTAAACATTAAACAGAAGGAATATACAATAAATTCATAATAATCAGTTTAAAATGTAATAATCATCTCAATGTCATTTATTTTTACAGACAAGCTAACAACCAACAGTCCTACTGCAAATCCAGGTCAGTTTTAATAATAGCATTTGTATCGTTTTTAAAAAGTTTTCACTTATATTTCATTTTAGGCTCCTGAGAATTCTCTGATAACATAGCAGTTAATATTACTCCTATTATATAGACAAGAAAATTAGAGCATAAAAGTTCACAGTTTTAACTTAAACTTTCACTAAAAGTGAACAATGCATTTGATACTAAGGATTGGATCATCTGACCTCACTCCAGTCCTCTGTCTATCGGAACTTTGATTATTATCTGCTGCTAAGAATCCACAAAGAGAATCAAAATGTTTTCCAGAAGGGATGCAGTTTTCATCAAATGTGAGGGATTTCCTCTTTGATTTTTCTCTCTCCATGCAAGTTAGACATGCTTGCTCTCTCCTCGTAACATGGTGCTGGTGGTCAAACCAGTAATGTAGCAAAGTAGCCTTGGATTCATCCATTCAACAACTTTTCATTATGTCCCTACTTTGTGCCAACTCCTGGTATATATCTTTGATGCACAATTTCTCTGGATTCCTAGTAATTGTCCACTGTGCTTCTGTCTATCTGCTGGTCAGCCAAAGTGCCTTCTCTGGTCCTAACTTAATCTTCATGTTGAATGACCTGGGTGTGCCTCATCTCTTCAGGTAAATTCAATAAAGCCCATATTGCATAAATCTTCAGCTCTTAAAATAATACTTCCGTTTTTATGTGTTTAGAGTTTACATCAAATATTATAAACATACCTGGAAAAAACATTTGTGGAATTATAAATGTCCTTCTGGGTAAGACTTCATAACTCTTGGACAAAATAGTTGGTGTAATGTTTGAAAAACAAAGTGATACATGAATCATTAATTAAAATGCATTGTGAAACAAGCCATGACACCTCTAAATCATAAAGGTCTTTTTGGTGGGATAAGACAGCCTGGGGTTGTATATGGTTATATCCACGTGGCAGCACAACATACAGAAAAATAAAACTGCTGTTCAGCCCATAGTCCCTTCTCCAATGTGGAAAACTATTTACAGGATCTAAAATCACCTTTCAACACACCCTCAGAAAATACTTGTAGGATTGATAGTGGCTAATTCCTTTAATCTAAAAATAAATCGAAACAGGAATTTTAATATATTTTTGAGAAATTTACTTCTCTAACTTTGAAAGTCAGCAAAAAATATCAAATTAGTGTCCTGTTTTCTATTTGTCTGTCTGTTTATTGATTCATTGAGTGATTCATATAACCCGCAGTTATTGAGGATCTCTGAGGTGTATAAAATGTCCTAAGAGAAAAATGTGGAATGACTTAGGGGGAAAAAATCAATGTTAAAGCAAGAAATCCTTGGACTTAAAACAAGTATTTTTCCTTTATTATCCTGAAGACAAATGTATCAAAAACATACAGAAATGGATGAACCATATGCCCTATTTCCTTTGGCCGTAGGAGATGGTGAATGAGGGGACAGAAAGCATAGGGTAATATTCTACCCATGCTTATCTCTGCTTGGGAGTGAAGCAGAAATCTCCTTTGCTACATGGAAACTATAGGAATGAGATCAGTATATATTTAGCCTCACCTTTCACACACTGATATTCAAAGTGAAGACCAAAAAGTGACATACAATTCACAATCATTGAAAAGGCATGAATCTATCTACCATTAACTAATTCCACTGATGACTCAGTATGCAGTGTGTGGTAAGCTAACCACTCTTTTTAAACTTTATATTTCTTGTCTGAAAGATAAATATTAAAATGTATATCTTAGAGAGCGGTCATGAGAATTAAAAGAGAAATAATGTAGATACCACTGTATTGTCTCAATTCATGACTGGCATAAAGAAGAAATACAACCAATGTTCAGTCCCTTCTCCCTTCCTCCTTCTTGCTTAGCCAGGAAAAAAAAGTTATTGGATACTTTTTTAGAAAAGATTTTTTAAAAATTAAACTAAGGTTAAAACAAGAAAATGGTACTTGGTAATGCTCATTTTAATCTGATCATTTACTTGACAAAAAAACTCCACTTCTGAAGCTTTCCTGTTATTGGAGATTGTACTGAATAAACTTAAGCAGTCCTCAAAGAATTATGATAAGGCAAGTAAGTGGCAAGATATTATATTCCCTCTTTCCATGCGTTACATGAGTCCCCAATCATCCTTCCTATTTTTCCCTCTCATACAGCAAGATACTATAGATTTATGGAGAGGAACGAGGCAATTAAACTTGAAAACTGCAGTTTCCAAGCAGTAATTTATTATGAATATGCCTTTCAGGGATGTTAAGTTTATTCTCATTTTTATATGTCTAGAAGAAAGAGTTTGAGAAAAATCAACAAATGCATGCATCATATACCTGGCATTAGTACTATTATAAATTCTGCCAAAGAGGATTTTTGTATGATAGTGGGTACAAAGCTCAGGAGGATTGTGTTCTATTGTTCAACTGCATTTGTTGCCAATTACCGTAAAGTTTTACTAGTCCATTTGGAACCCTAGAAGAGAGAGATGGGAACTGAGGTCGCCTTATGCTGATTGATTTCTTGGCTACTACAGAGTGCCTAGAGGGGTTGTTTTGGGCAATTGCTCACATGCTTGAAGTGTTTCTAGAATACAGTTTGTTCTAGCCCTTTGTTGCTTACTGTGTAGGCAATGACTTCAGAAAAACAAAAGTTTCACTATCATGGGCTTTCTCAACCTCATACAAAACGCAATCATGCTACAATTCCTCTATGTGGAGGGGTTTGGGGATTGAAGAGAAAGAATTGGCTGATTTAATAAAGAACACAAAATTGGGTCAAGAGAAGTAAAGGCAGAATTATTCTTCTCAATTGAATTGTCCCAGGACTAAAACGCAGAGACTTTACTCAGCCCCAAATATATTGTGACTTTAAGGATTTTTTTTTTCTCTACCTTTGAGAGATCAACATGTATATATTGCTGAATGCCCTCCACTAATTTAAGCCATTCCTACACACATGATATCAGAACTACGAAAGCATCTTTCCACTGTAATTTCATTTGGATTGACCAGCCATAGTCTTACTAAGGGATTAAATTTGTTCTATCAAAGTAGATGATAATTTCTGTAGTGTGATGGCTATTTTTCCAGTACAGTGTAGTGACATGAACTTGGTCTCTAAAGGCAGGCATTCATGGATTCAGATTCTACTTCACTACTAAGTAAGCTATAAGGATCTTGGCTTAATTTGTCTCAAACAGCGTTGGCTATCAAGAATTATTATTCCCATTTAAATAATACCGAAAATAAAAATCTAAGATTTTCAAAATATGATTTTCAAATTATTATCTTGTCAGTGACACTTCTTGTAACCAGCTTGGAAGAAAAGAAATATAATGGATTTCAGTCTTTTTATCCTCCACAATGTCTAGCACAAAGTAGGCACAGAAGTTCCTTATCCTGAATCACTGGAAATTGCTCAGATTTTGGATCTTTCTGAAGTAATCACATTTGAGTTTATACTGAATATTTTATGATATGAATATGAATGGATAATTAAAAATTTCCATTTGCAGAATTCTAAATAATACTAATTACTAGTGGGCTTTCATAATATGAAAAAAATTAATATACTAAAGATAAAATACCATATAGATATAAAAACGTGTTCTTTTTCCCACACAAGATAACAGTAACTAATATTCAGACAATTCTATCAGCTTCTAATAAACAGAATCAATTATTATTCTCTTGGTGTGCATTTCTTTAAATAGAATTTCTCAACTCCTTCCCTCAAAATTCCCTATTGAGGAGTACAGTACAGACTTCTCAGAAACTGAGATATACCAGAGAAGAAATTAAAGAATAAGAAGGAAGACAAATTAGTCCACAAGTCGAAGAACTCTAGTTTTGAGAATGAAAAGTCATTTTGAAACCTGGTATCTGGCTAAGTTCTGTAACAGTTAATGTTTAAATGAATGGTTTTGTTGTAAAATATCATCATAAATGTGTATGTAATGAGATGAGGGAGAGACAGAACACTCAGTAAAAATATAATCTGATAAAATCCTAACATGCACTACCCTTATATAACAATTATATTTATATTTTCCGTGTTAGTTTTAATTTGAGGAATTTCTCTTTCTTCGTAAACCAAGACAGCTGAAGAGTGTTTATGAAACAGAATCTGGAGAGATAGAGAGTATAACTCAAACTATAGTACCTAATATTTCCCCCTGTAAATCAAAATATTCAAACTAGAGTGATTTTCTAATCCCACCCTCCGTTCTTCTTGTAATCACTATCGTTACTAATGACAATTAATAATTCAATGGCCATTCCAAAATTGTAGATATCATTTTTAGTCCCACTTCTCCACCTCTCTTTGATCAGGAGCACATTAGGTTACTAAAGCTCATTAATTCTACTTGTAAAAAAGCAATTGAGTCCATGCCTCATCTCCTCTGCTAGTGCAAGAGTTCCAACCCTCATCAACTTTCACCTTGACCATTGAAACATCTTCTCAACTGGTCTCCTCTCTCCACATAATTCTTCACATGGTCCCAGAATTGTCTTGAAACATAGACTGGTCATATCATACACATACATAAGAACTTTCAGTGCAATTGCCTGCAGAAAAAATATTTCTAATATTTTACAAAGGAAAAAATGTCCTCCAGGGTTTGGAACCAAACTCTCTTCCTGCTATGGTTTCTGCAAACATACTGCCATCAAGAAAGTTAGACTCATCTGTTTTCCATATATTAGTGTGCTCTTGTCACATCACCATGTTTATATTCTATATACCTCTCTTCCCAGTGCATTTCTAGGCATCCTTCAAAACCTAGTTTATGTGAAGATATTTTCAACTCCTGCCTCAGAAGGAAATGAACTGCCTAATCCTTGGTGTTCCCATAGCACTTTTTATACCCTTTCTTTAAAAATAATTAGTGGTAAACCAGTCTCCCACTAAACTCCAAGCTCCAATCTCCATAAGAATAGACACTCTGTCTTACTCATTTGTTTATCTCCATCTCTTAAATATGCGTGATACAAATAAGATCACAATAATTACTTGTGGAGAGAATGAATGATATTAATGAGGTTAAGGATCCCATGTGGTGTCACTTACCAGTGTGGTTTTAAGGTTCAACCTATAGAGTTCAATAGGCAACAGACAGAAAGGTGAAGCTTCAGGAAATAAAGTTCCCATGGAAAGCATCAGGAGCACCAAAATTATACATCTTCTTAGCTATATCCCATAATCTATTCTTTCAAAGGCTGAATACTTAAGATTCTATTGATTACTGTAAAATAGACACAGAGTTTCTAGAATAATACTATTTTTTAAATGTATTTATTTATTAAACATTTATGAAATATCATCGACGTTATGTCTTTCGTGGATTAGGGACTCAATGATTAAGCACTCTCTTGATGAGTATCTCATATATATATCAACAATTATAATACGCATTTGGGTTTATTCAATACCATTTTTATCATTCTTTTTTTATTCTCTTAAATGGAGGTCTTTGATTTGGGAATGGCTCTAATCTTTATCCTGTCCTATTTTAGATGTTAGATATCCATATATTTCCCAAGAGTTTATATCCATTTTAATTAGAGCTGATTACAAAAGTCTCATTTAGTTGTATATATACCCAGCAACCCTGTCTATACACGTTCCTAATTAAGTATTGCCTTAGTTGATTCATTGACACAAGCACTTTTATTTTCTCTGTTAATTTCGTGGAGCATGAGAAATTTCAGAATCAGATATATTTTTAAAACCCAGCAGATGGCAGTGCAGTGCTGGTTTTAAGATTAAGAACAATAACAACAAAATGCTATTGAGCTTAACGATTTTTTCAAAAACTTTAAACCATCATTGTTATTCTAATTGTAGACAAAAATATTCAAATAAAAATATTTGAAAGTTAAAAAGGTGTGTCTTTATCTAGTTGGCATATAAGAATATCTTATTTTTAGAATGGCACCTAAAATTTCTAAGTTATTTTCTAGAAGTAAACTGTGTTTCTTGGTGCATCTCTATACTTAGATATGTGAAAGAGGAGCAGTGAAGGACAGGACAGGCTGAGTGGTGCAAATTGATCAGACCTGGCCAGAGTACAATTCGGAATCCTTCCAGGGTGTGTTTACATCTTCCCCGCTAAGAACCTCTGACCCAAGAAGCAAAGAGATATTGAACGGAACAGCCATTGCGTTTCTCCACTGCTCAATATAGCGATGTGCTGGGAATTTTAAGTGTTTTCCTTTACTATAAAATGGCTTTCGTTAACAAACTTTGCTCTGCATAATGCAAAGCTTGATTTTAGTCACTATATTTTCAACCAATATGTTTATAAGTTAATGAAGTGGCTACTAGATACTGCAGATGATGGGATAAACCCTCCAATATATTGCCCCATATGACACATACAACAGCCCCAGGAGGAGTAAACATTGGGGGATAAATGGCCAAACTGTAGTATTGACTTATCAAGATGGAAATAAAATAAATATTCCTATTGAATATCTATGAGGAAATATATATCTTCTTTTTCAAAACTTAAAATTCTACATTTTTACAAGTGATTGATTCATCAAATGAAATAGCTATTTCTATCAGAAATTGAAATATATGCTTATAAGTAAGGACTAAATGACAAAAAATACATAATAAATATTCAAGCATTGTACATATCTCATTGGTTGGAAATTAAATCTACTATGCAGCAAACTTATAAAGTCAATCTTTTTCTCAAAAGGAAACATCTCAGTAGAGTGCCTGCCTGGTTCAAGGCTTTGTGCTGATGCTCTAAAGTGTGTTGCAATTGATTTATTTTGTGATGGAGAATTCAACTGTCCAGATGGTTCCGATGAAGATAATAAAATCTGTGGTAAGTAACGTCCTCCCTCACTCTTTCTCTCCTCTCTACTTTTCATCTTCCCTGTCTCTGTACACACACACACATGCACACACACCCCTCAGATACCAGAAACTACTGGAGAATGAAATATCCCAATAGCCACGATCATAATTTAATACAAAATTTAAAAAATAATTATATTAATGTTTTCCTTAACTTTATTATACAATATTAAATATGAATTAATTACTCAGAATTCCATTTGATGACTATAGAAAGGATGCTGTGATTAACAATGTCTGCCATGAGTGGGGGAAGAGAGTGGCATTATTTTTCATCCCTTATTAAACTACTCAAACCATTAGGAATTTGAATTTGAATGCTTTTTCATTTTTTTTGCCATCATATTGTAATATCAGCCTTTTTTTTTTTGGCTATTTTAATGATTCCTAACTCAGTAAGCATCACTCCTTAATTTTTACAGTTGCTTTTATTTGCCTTTTGGGAGAGAAACAACAGATAACAAATGTACTGGAGTTGTAGTTCTGTGAATAATGGAAACCAGTTTTGAATAAGATCTTAATGTCTGATGAATAAAACACCATATTTTGTTTGTAAATTTTAGCATCTGTTTTGAGTGTTAATAATAACTTTACCATTGTTATTATTATTATTAGTTAACACTTAAGTAGTACTTACTATATGCCGAGTATGGCCCCAAGTGCTTTAAACATGTTTGTTCTTTGACCTATTTCTTCATTTTTAGCTTGGTAACATATATATGAAAGATTATCACATAATTATGCATAAATATACATTGATAAGTAATATGAAGAACTATTTGAATAATTCTAACCTATTATAATCTGTTCTTTAAAAATTAAACAGAAAGCATGAATTGAACAACTTTTTGGTGTGTTTTAGGATAGGCTTTGACCATGAGCACAATTGGTTCCTGAAATGTGTAAAGGCTGTAGTTACAATTTGTTTCACTTTGCTTTCCTATTATTTGTTGCACTTTGCCCTTCTTGCTTGATATTAATTGATAATGAATGCTCCAATAACAACCAGAGATTAAAAAGTTGCCTATCCACTCCGTACATACTTTAAAAGACAGGCACTTGGTCTCTTTCCCAGTACCAACTCAAAAACGGCAACTCGACTAAAGAGGCTTCTATTAAGCAATCCCAATTCAAATGTTCTTTGATAAAATGCAAACCTTCAAAATTTAACTATATACTTTGAAGTGCACTCAGAGCATATTGGAAGAAAGTGCAGGCTACAGATATTTTTAAATCTATTTTATATAACTAAGTTACTCAAAGGAGAAGAAAGCCACATTCTTTTTTGCTGTGGTTTTCAGGCAGTTTCCAAACCCTTTTCAGGGAGAATATGATACAAGTGTGCCATCAAGAGGTAACAGAAGTGATGTTGATCTATACTTCAAAAATAACAACATATGTCAAAGTTAGACACGCAGCTTTAAGCTTATATCATGATCAATAATCTTAAAGGCAGGGAAATATATGAGTTGAATAATCAAAAAATGTACTATACCTCTTATTTGGTCTATACTGTCATGGAGTTAATAATTTTCATGATAAATTAATATCAGTGCATATAAGAAAATAACCATAGAAGTATCTATAAGTGTGACAACTTGCCCTAAGATAAGTTGTAAGGCCATGAATTATTTTTCTGAGCCACTATAAACTCATGACCTAAGCCTCAGTATTAGAACTGAATTAATTCTCTAAGTTTACCTTAAAGACGTAATCAAACTGCATTATTACTTTTTAATGTTATGCAGGTTTTGTGTTCATTGAACCTTAGTATCAACTGGTCATCTAGCTTTCTTAGTGTCAATATGTCACTAACTTACTTAAGCCTCTCGATCCTCATTTTTCCATTTTTCTTTACTCTCTTCATTATTTGTATTTTAAAGTTAACATTGTATCTATTTTGGAAAATAAATTTAAAGCCTTGTGGAATAAGGAAGTAAACAAATCAATTACTCTGCCCATCATTTAATCATTAATAATGAGGAACCCAAAAGCCAAGTGCACTTGTCAGCACCAACTCGAACTTGTAATAGCATAATTTCTATATGAAAGCCCTTGCCCATCAATCTACATTCACAGAAAAATTAACTTAGAATTCTCTCTATATGAAATTGACCTTTGTGCTCTCTTTTTTCTCCAGCTGTGAGCTCTAGTTCTAGTTTGTGTTATTAATAGAGTCATTAATGTTGACTTTCTCACACAGCTTCCTTTTTTAGTCTTTACTTATTTAGGTTTGCACAACTTATAGCTGACTATAGCTGAACCAGAAATTTCTTTAAATTGTTTTTCTCTTCTGATTAGAATTGCATCAGCAAGAAAGTTTACTTTTTAGCTGAATTATGAGAAAAAAAGATGCTGACTCACACCTTTAGGGCAATGTTCAGGCCTATTTAGAAGTTGGCAAGTGTCTCCATAGGTTGCTTGCATGCCTCGTGTACGTGCAATATACCTGGATAGATGGGCATAGACTATGTTTGATGTATATATCTGGAGAATTCAATGCTGTGAGCAAACACACAGCTGGTAAAAAGAGCCAGCAGAGGGAGCTCTCAGTGGGTCCTCAGAAGACCCTTATGAATCACATCCTACTACAGGCAACATTTTGGATAGGGCAATAGAATGTCTGGTATTATTTGACAGGCTCATTTATCTCTCACTCAGAATTTCTTCTGATGCTGCACTGGAAAATACTGTGCAGTCTACAAAGTTATAATCCTGGACACCCAGTAATCCTACTCATCCATGGCTGGGTTGTATGTGTTTTTCTGAAAGGCTATTCTGCCTCATTGTCTTATGTAAAATTAGGTTCTCCAGAAACATCCTGAAATTAAGTAAAAGAATGTATGAGAAAGCCCCTAGAACAAGCCTATATTTTTAAATATTATACTTTGACATTCTGAACCTTGTTATTGTCAGTAGTTCAATACCATTATAATTTTATTTTAGATTTCTTTAGAAGTATTCTTCTTAATCTTTACTTGCTTGCAGGAATTCACCAAAGGCCCTTTAGAGTAGAGCTAGACCTGTAGATTATCCATTCTGACAAAAACTCAACAACTTCATAGAAAACTAGACAGGCAAACTGATTATATTCTTTAGGACAGGCTAAATACTACAATAAACAACCTTAGTAATAGAAGACAATAAGAGTTTATTTATGTCACAATCCAAGAAAGATGACAAGGGGCTGTGATCTCTGTAGGCATTTGGGATACCTGCTACTTCCCCACCGTCCCTTCTTTCCCCAGTGTCCTCCACTGGATTCTTTGCAACCTACTGACAGAGAAGAAAAGAATGTTATGGAAGATCTTTTTAGAAATCATATCTGGAAATAAACACAATCGCTTCCTTAATAGTTTATTGACCATACTCAGTCACAGGGCCCCACTTTGGGAAGTGCATTCCAGTTATGTGCCTAGGAAGGGACCAAAAAAGGGTATGGGAAACATGCAACAGTCTCTGCCACCAGGGACATAACTCAGCTCTTTGGAGAATTATGGCTCCTGCTGTGCAGCACAAAGCTGTCCACACCTTTCCCCCAAAATGTAGTGAATGGATGTGAAGAATTACTAAAATGTGATCAGCTTTGCAAATAGATTTTACAAATTCTTCAACCAGTCTTGTTTTGTTCTCTTTTTTACTCCATCCTTTTTTGCTTCCTCCTGTTGGTTGTGGAATGCTACTGCAAACATGATTTATATTCTAATTTTAAGAATGCTGAAATTCTTTTTAAATTTCTTGTTTCTTCTTTCATTTACAATCTCCTCCTCCACTTCTCAGCTCAAACAGTGGATGATGTCATCATGGTAGTTCTATATATTGTGGTATTAGGAAGCGTAACCCAGTATACTCTGGAGTAAGACCTGACTTTGAACTGTCACATATAAGCTGGGAGAACTTATGCTAGTTACTTAACTTCTCTGTGCCTCAGTTTCCCCACCTGTAATTTCATAAGGTTGTTGTGAAGATTACATTAATATATATATAATGACTTTAGAACAATGGCTAGCACACAGTAAACACTCGATCAATGCTAGCACTTACATTTTAGGGCTGGTAGGCTTGATTGCTCTACCTCAGTAAATATAAACTATTGTCCGCGGCCATACCACCCAGAATGCATCTGATGTTGTCTCAGCTAAATACAAACTATTTACTATAACAATGGATTTTCTTGCACTGCTTGTAATCTTAGAGTCCATGTGTTTCTTGATAGACTGCGACTAAAAGTCTCTGCATATCACATAAAATACAAGCAGATACTATTCTTACTTTTATGGTCATTGACGCAAAGAGATTAATTGTCCCATACATTTGGCAGAGTTTGTGTTGGGCAGAGTTGACAGTGAAGAAGGAGATTTTCTTTGCCTTTTAGAAAATTATTTAGCGCTGCATTAAAAAGTCACATATTTTACTATTTATCTTCAAATCATACAAATTAGCCTTAATTGTTTTTGTTTGCTCCAGTATTCTACATAAAGAGATTCAGTGACTCTCAACAAGCCACCATTTTCTCTATTTCCTTTCCTGAGCTCTATGACAGATTGTTAAGAGTTTAATCCTTGCATCTTGGGTCATGATCTTTTCTGTTCTCAGTTTTTTGTTTTATTTTGGTTTGGCTTTTGCCTACTGCTGGGAATCAGTCTATCGAGTCATAATCCAATGCAATGAATCCCTAAGCCATTGTTCACAAACAGACTTTGAATCTTAAAATTTATTTATCAAAGTGATTTTTATGCTTTTAAAAGAATATACCAAAAATTGCAAAAAGTCAACCAAAAACACAAGATTTTTACCAAGACTTCTATGTGCTGTTCAATTTTGTAACTTGATAGAATCGCTGTATAGCATTACAATGGGCTTTTACATCCATCAATTTAGGATTAGCTTATTCTAGCATTTAGATTACAAGAGCAGCAATCTAATTTTTATGAATTTCTTTTATTTTCCTACCCTCTGTCAATGCTTCTGACATATGAGGAATTAACAACCTACCAGGAGAAAAAGGATACATTCTAGGAGCCATTATTTCAAAATATGTTATCAATAGAACTAAGTGTACAGAAAATAATCTAATAAAAACTAGATTGTGAAAATCCAAAGGACTTTGTTTTTTTTACCATATACTTTACGTAGCAAGTGTAAGAGGAAGATGACAAGCTATAAGGTATAGCTCCTGGTTCGTGCCTTCAACACGATTTTAACCCAGTTGAAAATGATTCAGATACAACTTAAAGACAACTACTAATGCATGACATTAAGAGAAGTATATGAAATAAATATGCTGTAAGGGTTAAAAGAGGAAAATGAGTAATTATGGAAAGCAAAAGTCATATACAGGAATATTGAATGAAAATATTGAGCTATATAGCAAGTCCATACAAAAGGAGCAAGAGCAGTGAGATTTAAAAGATGAGTGCAGTAGACTGAATGGATGAAATTCTCCACAGGCCACTGGCACCGTACATACCATTTGCTGGCCATGCTCTAATCATTTTCAGGAGAACATAGCATTTAGTGCACATACTTGAAATTCATCCTAGCTCCAATTTAGTGGGGAAAATAAGACAAAAAATTAGTACTTATTTGTCTACACTGGAAGTTCACAATTTAGATATTTTTGTTTCCTTACAAATATGAAAGATTATTCTAAAAATACAGCCTCAGTATGAGTGTTTAGAAATGAAATGTTTTTCTAGGGAAGTCTAGGATGGGATGTTCAAGAGTATTTGAAAATAGCTAATAGATTTTAAACATGAGATCTACTCTCATTTGATCACTTCAGTTTTGTAAACTGGTCTCATACAGATTCAGTCATGAGTGGGCTGTGAAGTGTTCATTAGCCAATTTAAATCCCATTCCGTTTGAAAACTTTCCAAGATCGTTTTTGTCTAACATTAATTGTCATTTTTTCACAGCCACAGCTTGTGATGGAAGATTTTTGTTGACTGGATCTTCTGGGTCCTTCCAGGCTGCCAATTATCCAAACCCTTCTACATCAAGTGTTGTTTGCCAGTGGATTATACGGTAATATGCCATCTTCTATTTCCAGTTCTTAAGTCATAAACTCCCTCTCTGATGCAATGCCTTACTACTTTTAGAAGTGTGTTTATTTTTTTAATAATAGTTTTCATTAGCTATGAAGCAAAGACTTCCTAACTGATAAACCATGCAAGAAGTTTCCCTCTCATTCTTAATTTTTTGAAAAGGTATTCTGTCCTGTGAGCAATGCTGTCTAATAAATAAGGCCATCTCATTGGGCTCTGTAGTGACTTTTTTTTCTGTGGTTGGCACAAATCAAGTGCTGCCAAGGTGAACAGCACACCTCTATATCTGTGTATCACAAGAAATGGTATTTCATGTCACCTGCATCCTGGCTACAGAATAGTTCCTTTCTCATTGTGCCAACGTCTGTGTGAAAATCTTCAGTGACTGATTTAGTCACTGCAGAGTAAGAGCTGGGAACACGCTCTATGTATATCCTTTTTGCTATATCTTGAATAACGCTGGAATCAGTTACTATATTTGACTTCCAAGTTCTTAATTCAATTGACCATTCCAGTCATTATGATGATCAATAATCAAACTGCTCATGGCTGATCTACCTTAATGTTTACTTAAGTATTTTTCACAGAGGAGTAGTATCTGTTGTTCCTCCCAGCTATTTGAAGGGAAAAATAATTTTTACTCAAATAAATATAAGGAATACTGAAATAAAATCATTACAACTTAAAAAGAAAAAAGTATAGGACTTCTCATAGCCTTAAATAAGTTAACATGTAATGTAAATCTCCCCCAAAAATATATTTCCTATTAAGCCACTGAACATTTTTCTCCCCCAGAGTATTCAGTATAAATGCTCTATGAAATTCACTTTGGGAAATGACATTCTAGTTAGATCATTTCTCTTCACAGCTGGATGGGATTATGGTTTCCCAATCTGACCTACTGTCTAATAGTTTTAATCGTGGTGATGACTCACAAGAAAACTAGAGGAATCAGCATAACAGCTGATTAAAAGAAGGTTAAAAGAAGGAGCCTCAGGTTCTTGCCAATTGGCAGGAAATGGCCCCATAAAGATTCACGAGGTTGTTTTCCTGCATAGACGTAGCCCAGAGATGAGATGAGGTATGAAGGGAAGATTGTCCTAAGCACTTTTACTTGACATTATTCAGAGAAAGAAGAACATCCTGTTCTCCTTGAAAAATTTCTATTTTGGAGTTCAGTCCCATGCAAGTTACGTGATCACTAGGAGGATAATTTCCCCTGCTTTCATGCTCTAGATAACATGTTAACGTTTGTGCCAAAAATAAGATTTTGCATTAAAAATGGCACCTCACTTGCCAAGTGAAAAATTAACCAATTTAAAGGATATTGTTTCCAATATAATAACATCAAATTTAAAAGGAAGCATCTATAAATGGCTATTAGCATTGCTCATAAATAAAATGAAAAATAGTCTATTCCTTATTTAAAATGTCAGCAGAAAGCCTTAGAGAAATCTTAACTTGTTTCCCCTAAAAATGGAAAGAACATGAATCCTAAATGAATTCTTCACATAATCATTGGAATTTTATTAATACCAAATAAAGATAATTTAATTGTTAAATCCACTTCTTAATAAAGCAAGGTGAAACTTACAGGGAAGCCTTATAAGCAGAACACAATAAACTTTTGTTGTAATAGTAATGTAATTTATGTAATAATCACACTGTTAATTAAGGGTTTATATAGTTCTCTTCCTTTTTTCTTTTTACTTCCTTTTCCATTACTTAATTTTTGAAACTATTTTAAGAAATCCACCATTAGTGCAGGGATTATTTTTAATACCCAAAGAATCTGAAAGACTACCCTAAACAAATACTGTACTTCATGATGAAATTATGATTTAATCAAGCATATAAATAATCTAAGTATTTTTTCTTCTCAAAACTGATTATTACATTACGGATGCATTGTAAGTGATAGTTTATTCTTCCTGAAGATGATCAAAGTAAGGATAAAGACAAAGATGTTTCGTACAAGTTTAGAAGACCTATTAAACAGTGGAGAAATGTTTAAGATGCAATGAAACTATATTTTGGGCTGGACCAGCCCAGCCCTGGAATTATATGAAGACCACATTTAGCAGAATGTCAATATTAAGACTGTGAGTAATGGAGACAGTCTGTGTGAGTTCAAATCCGGCTTCTTCAGATTTAAGATCTGTGATCTCAGGTAAATGACTAAATCTCTTTGATCCAAAATGTCTACGTCTGTAAAGTTCAACATCCTGAACTTCAAGGTCAAAGTCATTATTAAGAGCAATAATGAATGTAAAGTGCTTAGCCCCTTATTAAGTGCTCAAGAAAAGTGGGCTATAAAGATTAACTACGGATTCGAAAATGCAAAATGTATAAACTACATTTAGAAACATACCATTTCCCTTCAAAAAACCAGGATCTAACCATGATGTCTAACATTATAAAAACATCAGATATTATATCCTGTAATTAATCTTACCTTTATAAATTCCTGTGTTTTTACTGAAAGTTGGCTTTTCTGAATGAGAAGAAAGTAGAAAATAGTATGCATGGGTTTCTTACTTCTTCCTTCAATTGTCTATTTTGAAAAAGTAAAGGACTCCTGAACATGAAGGATCCTGGGGAGCTTCCCTCACATCCCTTAGTTTCATACCTTGAAAATAACATCATGTGAAGAAAAACTCATAATATACTTGCCTGGAGACATCAAAACTTAATTGAAACAGCAGAAATCTTCCCAGAAGTCTGCTTCATTTCTTCTTCCTCTATCTTCTTCAGCTTTGACACTGGACTCCCTAAAGGTCTCACCAACAGAATCAGTCCCCCATCCTTGACCTGACCTAACAGAGATGGAACTTATGTAAATGGCTGCTACCATCATCTCCCTTGCTCTCCCTCTCTCAATCTGGGCTGGGAAGATCTGCTGCTCCCTCATATTAATCTCTTTTTACCCCTACCAACCTCCCGTGGTTACCAAAGAGAGCTGAGAGTAGCTCTTGAGTGTGGCATACCTTGCATTTACTTGTCTGTCTCCAGGGGCTGTCAAATATGAGAGCACATCACAATCACTCTGGAAGTATTTAAAAATTTACATCCCATAATCCACTCCAGAATTTCTGAATCTGTTCTTCAGGGTTGAGGTCCATATGTCAATATTTCTTTAAAACAAACTACTACTGTTCTAACCTTACCTTCCTGGAAGCAAACACTGGTCTGGTCCAAAAACCTGGGTTTCTGCTGAGATGTCTTTTAATCCTGCCCTGCTAGGAGCTGCCATTCCAATGTCGTTGAGCCTACTCCTTGGATTCTAAACTCCAGCCCTGACCAAGATTCTAATACAGTGTTTGTCAAAAGTGAGGTCTTGCTGCAAGTGGATGTTTCCCAACAATGATCTTTAGAATTCCAAAATTAATGACACTTGCAATGAATGTCCTCAATTTCCAGATTGGCCAAGGTATTACTGATAACTTACCGAAAATCCAAGTTTGTCACACCCTTGGCAGGGTCACTTCATCTCCTGCTTGGCCTTGGAGACTAGATCTCTCCCTATTATCAACCTCTTCAACCCTCGGCCAGCTTAGACGTCATCACCCAGGCCTCTTCGTTATCTTTCAGCCTCTTCCCTTCTGAGGAGTTCAGGGGAACATTGCACCTCCAAGACATTCAGGAATTATTCACATTTCTGATTCTACCACTTCAGTGGGACAGTGGAGTTATAAATAGAAGTTGCCCAAGGCACCTTTTCCCCAAACTTAACATCTGAAAATGAAAATTTCTATTTCTAAATATGAAATTAAAACTTTCTGATGAATCTGTCACACTTTCCTCCTATTCTTTTATAATGGCAGCTACATAGGTTAAATTTTTTTCCATCAAAAAGCATATAATAGTTTCTACAAAGTATCAGAGAATACAGGATGAATAAATTAATCTCATCTTTAAGTCACACAAATTCTGGTAAACAAGATAATTAAGCTTGTAGTTAACAATTGCAATGGTATGGATAACATGGTGTTTCCACTCTATGGAAAGGGGCGGTACCTGTTCAAAACCCAGGTCCTTTAAAAAGTCTCTTTATCTAATCTTGCTTGTTTTAAAAAGTAAATGTATACTGAGATTTTTTTAAAAGGTAAGTAAGTAAATACAGTAAGTGAATATAATGTATGTTATAAGTAATTTGATTTAAAACTGTTTCAAATGAGGAAATATTCATGTATCGCCACACTGGCCTGTTTCCTAAGTGAAATTTTGGTCTTACTTCCCCAAAATAAATTAAATTAAATTATCCAAATAAAAATTAACTTTTGAGAGTATAATGTACATATTCTTTCCTTTCTGCTATGCTGCAGATAAATTGATATTTTCACAGTATAATTTAAACATAAGAATTGGACCTAAATTTATCTGAAAACTAATTTTAAATATCTATTAAAATACATTCAAGAGTAATATAGCAGAATAGGAAGCCACAGCTTTTTCCCCCGACAGAAATACTGATTTAACAATAATAATACCTTCATGAGAAATCCAGAATCCAGTTAAGAAGTTGCAGTACCATAGGTGAGCATAAAGCCAAGAACAGGTGCAGTGAAATGGGCGAGAAGGTCAAGTTCATTGTATTTGTGTGAGCTCCTCCCCCAAGCCAGTAGAGCTCAGCACCAGGAGAATGTCTGGTCTTAGCTCATTACTTGTCCTTTGGAGGGAAAGAGAAGAGTGCTGTGTGCATCCAATGTGGCAGTTTTTCCAAGGGCTGCCTAGGGACTAGCTTCTGTCTCGGTTCATTTGGAGCACTGATGGAACCATAGTTCGGATGCCTGAGAGGTACTGAGAACAAAGAGGAGCAGGATGGCTTGCTGTGGCCAGCATGGCTTGACATAATTGGGAGACAGTGCACAATTCAAGGCTTCTACCTCAGGATGGAGGGAAAGAAGTGCAGTATGTGTCCAACATTCCAACTGTTCTAAGGGCTGTCCCAGGGACTGATATCTGTCTGCCAGGACTTGAGGAGCAGATAAACCTGCACGCTTTGAATGCCTTGTGGACTGCGGACAACAAGGGAGAATGGAGTGGCTTGCTGCTATAGAACAAGAGAATTTGCAGTGCCATGTACAGACGCCAGCATGATCCAGAAATTAGAAACTCTTGAAAAAGAAACCTGCAAGCCTCTAATTGCTCATGAACAATCAATGTCTTAGAAGAAATCAAAAAGGAAATTAGAAAATATCTTGAGACAAATGAAAATGGAAACACAGCATACTAAAATGTATGGGATGAAGAAAAAGCTGTTCTAAGTAGGAAGATTATAACAATAAATGCCTACATTAAAAAAGAACAAAGATCTCAAATGAACAACCTAACCTTACACCTCATGGAACTGCAAATAAAGAACAAACTGAGCCCAAAGGTAGCAGAAGGAAGAAATAATTGATATTAGAGTAGAAATAAATGAAATAGGGAATAGAAAAAAATAGACAAAATTAATGAAAGTAAAAGTTGTCTTTTTGAAAATAAAATTGGCAAATATTTAGAGAGATTAAGGAAAGAGATGACAGTCAAATACATAAGATCAGAAATGAAAGAGGAGACACTGATGCCACAACTAATTACAGATGCTACAAAAATTAAAAGGATCATAAGAGAATATTATGAATAATTTTATATCAACAAACTGGATAATGTAGAAGAAATGGATAAATTCCTAGAAACATATAACCTATCAAGCTTGAATCATGAAGAAATACAAAATCTGAATGGGGCAATTACTAGTAAGGAGATCAAATCAGTAACCAAAAACCTCCCAACAAAGAAAAGCCTATAACCAGATGGTTTTGCTGGCAAATTCTACCAAATATTTAAAGAAGAATTATTACCGATCTTTCTCAAACTTTTACAAAAATTGAAAAAGAACGCTCACTTTATGAGGCCAGCATTACCCTGATAGTCAAGCCAGATAAAGCCACCACAAGAAAAGAAAACAACCAAACAACAACCAGGCCAAGACTCCTAATGAACATAAATGCACAATTCCTCAAACAAAATACTAGGAAATCAAATTAATAGCACATTAAAAAGATCATACACTAGCACCAAGAGAGATTTATCCCTGAGATATAAGGATGGTTCAACACATAAATAAGAAATCAATTTGGTACACCACATTAATGGAATGAAAGATAAAAATCACATGATCCTCCCAATAAATGCAGAAAAAGCTTTTCACAAAATTCAGCTCCGTTTTATGATTAAAAAAATAAATAAATAAGCAATCGAAGAAAATTTCCTGAACATAATATAGGCCATGAAATATAAGTCCAGAGTTAATATCATACTTGATGAAAGCTGAAAGCCTTTCTCTAAGATCAAGAACAAGACAAGGATGTCCACTCTCACCATTTTGATTCAACATAGTACTTGAAACACTAGCCAGAGCAATTAAGTGAGAAAAATAAATACAAGGCATCCAAATAAGAAAGGAAGAAGTAAAATTATCTGTTCACAGATGACTTGATCTTAGTTGTAGAAAATGATAAAATTCCATAAAAAATACTATTAGAACTAACAAAAGGACTCAGCAAAGTTACAGGATAAAACATCAGCATACAAAGACCAGTTGTGTTTCTATACACTAACAGCACATAGTAAAAAAAGGAAATTAAGAAAAGAATCCCATTTACAATAGCATCAAAAAGAATAAAGTAGTTAAGAATAAACTTAACCAAGGAGTCAAGAGACTTGTACATTGAAAACTACTAAACATTACTGAGGGAATTGAAAGAAGACACAAATAAATGGAAAGACACCCCATACTTATGAAGAGGAAGACTTAGTATTGTTAAAATATAATAATGTAATATAATAATGTCGATACTACCAAAAATAATTATGAATTTAATGCAGTCCCCATCAAAATCCCAGTGGCACTGTTTTACAAAAATAGAAAAAAAGAATTCTAAATTCATATTGAACCACAAAGAACTCCAAATAGTCAAAATAATCTTGAGAAAGAAAACAAAACGAGCAACATCACACTTTCTGATTTCAAAATATATTACAAGGCTACAGCAATGGGACTGGCACAAAAACATGTCGATAAATGGAACAGAATAGGAGCACAGAAATAAACCCACACGTGTATGGTCAAATGATCTTTGACAAGTGTGCCAAGACTACACTACGGGAAAACAATAATCACTTCAATGAATGATGTAGGGAAAGCTGGATATCCATATGCGAAAGAACAAAATTGGAACCTTATCTTATGCTGTACACAAAAATCAACATAAAATGAATTAAAGACTTAAGCAGAAGACCTCAAACTTGGAAACTCCTAGAAGAAAACATGGGAGGAAAGCTTCATAACATTGGTCTTCACAATGATTTCCTGAATATGACACCAAAAGCACAGGCAACAAAAGAGAAAATAGGCAAGATGCATTACATAACATTAAAAATCTTCTATACAGCAAAGGAAACAATCAACAGAGCACAAAGGCATACTATGGAATGGAAGAAAATATTTGCCAACTGTATATCTGATAACAGGTTAACATTCAAAAAATATAAGGAACTCCTACAACCCCAAGGCAAAAAAATAAATAACTCGATAGAAAAGTGGACAAAGAACTCGAATAGATATTTCTCCAAAGAAGTCATACAAAGACGCTTTCAAAAATGTGCTCAGCATCACCAATCATTAGAGAAATGAAAATCAAAATCACTATTGCCATTATCAAAAAACAGAAAATTAAATATTGGTGGAGGTGTGTAGAAATTGGAATCCTTGTGCACTGTTGGTGGGAATGTAAAATGGTGTAGTCACTATGTAAAACAGTATAGAGGTTGCTCAAAAAATTAAAAATAGAACTATCATATGATCTAGAAATCCCAATTTTGGGTATTTATTCAAAAAATTGAAATCAGGATCTCTAAGAGATATTTGCATCCCCATGTTCATTGCAGCATTATTCACAACATGCAAGATATAGAAACAACCTAAATGTCCATTGGTGGGCAAATGAATAAAGAAAATGTGGTATGTACATACAATGGAATATTATTCACCCATTAAAAGAAGGAAATCCTGTCATATGTGACAATCTAGATGAACCTTGAGGACATTATGCTAAGTGAAATAAGCCAGTCACAGGACAAATACTGTATGTTTCCACTCACATGACACATCTAAAGTATTCAAACTCCGAGAGACAGAAAGTAGAATGGTGGTTGCCAACGGCTGGGGGAGTTTGAAATGGAGAGTTACTGTTTAACAGGTATAGAATTTCAATCACACAAGTTGAAAAAGTTCTAAAGATCTGCCCTACAGCAGTGTGCTTACAGTTAAGAGTGTTGGTCTCATGTTATGTGTTTTTTTACAATTAGAAAAATGCATTCAAATTCTAGAATGCATTAGGAGTTGTGACAGCTATTGACAGTGTAATCTTCTTTTTGCTTTTACTTTAGTGTAAACCAAGGACTTTCCATTGAACTGAGCTTCGATTCTTTTAATACATACTATACAGATGTATTATATATTTATGAAGGTGTGGGTTCAAGCAAGATTTTAAGAGGTAAGTTAAAACAAATATACAATCCCTTATCAAAATGAAAATATGTGGGAAACTTTTTGGAGTGGTGTTCTCCTTTTGATTTTGAACCAAATATGGACTTGAACTTTAAATTACTGAAAGGAAAAAAACAAAACTGGTCCTCATTACACAATTAATAATTTAGTGCTCTATGTAATCAATCTTCTTAGTAATAAAATATTTCCTATTTCGCATAATCCTCTTTTAACTGATGTTTTTAAAATCATGTGGAATTTTCCAGAGAAATGCAGTTATGTCTTTGGTTACTCTGCTTTGTTTGTTATTCTCCACTAAGCAAAATTCAGACAAATACTAAAAACTATTGTTCTTTTTTTCTCTGGTATTGCATGGGTTATAAACTCACAGAATCTCTTTTCCTTTTTTAATATGCACTCTGTTCCTCAGTTTATTACAGGGCTATTATTAATAAAGTAGGTAAAACAATGACTAGCAGGATGTAGGCTCAGTAAATAGTCGGTGTGAGTGTTATTGTCATTACATAACCATTTGTCTTGCGTGCATGGACACTCATGGAAGCTGAGAAGAGCGCAGGGAATGCACTAATAATATACATGAGCCCACCCCACTTTATTCCATCTGGTTCCAAAATGCATAGACCTATTCATGGTAGCCAACAAACATAGGAGTGAAATTCCAGGAGGAAATGAAATAAGGATAAAGAAGAAAAAATGGAAATGGAGTCAAGGGAATAATTACTTTCCTTCTCACTTTGGAGGAGTAGTCAAGAGCTAAGATGAGATTGCAAGTGGCACCTGTTATTAAAGTTAATAAAATAATTACATTTATTTTAATAATTTTGGCTTTTAATTGTACCTGTGATCTATTGGATCCTATCCAATAAATGTTTTTGGTTGATTTATCGATTTGAGGAATATTTAAGTATATGATAAAAATATGTATTTTTATTGGGTGCCACTGATGTGACACGATATTGAGTGCCTTCTGTGGATATTCTTATTTCATCTTTTCAATAAACCTGCCAAGCATGCGTTACAGGAGAGGAAAATGAAATCTAAGAAGGTAATGACTGAGAGTCCACGAAGCTAGTTAGTGTTTGAGGCAAAAATCAGACCCAAAATCTCTGACTTCGAACACAGTGCATTTATTCATTGTGTTTTAAAAGATCCGAGTATAAATATAATAACAAGCATACAGAAAAGAGAGGAACTCATGGTAAGTCACATTTTCCTTAAATAAGTGGGCCAGACATTTCATACCACTTATTTCTGTAGTTGATAGACCTGGTTCCTTAAAATTATGTCAACATAAATATTTACACAAGTGGACAAATAATCCAGTTCACATAAATTTCTCCAGGGGCCAATGTGATATTGCTAATAAATTTTAGCATACATTGATCAAGTAATGCTCTCAGCATTTTAACTCGATAAATGCTCCCCCAAACCATATTATGTAGGTGCTGTTTATAATCTCTACCGATGATGAAAATTAAATTCTTAGTTATTAACTGCCTAACAGTGACAGGTGTAAGTTACCCTCATGTTGCTTTCTCTTCAAATACCTTGATTTCCCTAAATGCTATTTTCACTCATATGCTTAGATTATCAGTAATCCATAAATGAATCTTAGAATCACTAGGCATAGGGATGTGAATAATGCACAAATAATTGTCATAAAAATACAATAGGGAAACTAAATATCCAAATAGAAAAAGAGCTATAAAAGTACGTTTAAATTATAACAAATAGGTAGTTGTTTAATTTTTACGGCCTTTTTGAAATATAAATCTATTTTAAAATTTTTTAAATTAAATATTTTAATTTTAACTTGAGAAAATATGAGAAATGGCATTGGCTGTTAAAGTAACACTTAAAAATTAAAAACAGTATCCTATTTTAAGAAAAGTAATAATATCTTACTCCAGCATCTAGCACAATGCCTGACATATTATAAAAACTCAGTATTCATTGATTTAAATTTAAATTAACAGGTTTATATATTATGGTATTATAGTAGGTAATCAATACAGACCAATAGCATTTCTCATAACTCTAAAGTTATTTTGTTTTGGGAAAAAAATCCCAATACTTTCATTCTTCATTCACAATGCCATCTTTTTCTAAATAATTTAACAAGTTTCTGTCTGTGAGAGATGCACACAAGATTTGTTTTCATTAAACACCAATTCAGAATATATATCTCAATTATTGTTATCTTTGTCACATTAAAATATATCAATATTTTAATTAAATTAGGTAAAATAAGATTATCTAGAGAGGTTGCAAGAAAATAAAAGTATCCAGTACCACAAAATAGTTCTTATCTACTTGATTAGGGGTAAGTCAGTATAAACAAATTCTAAAGGCATTTTTCAGTCCTTTTCATATACATGTAAAGCATATCTGTAAAAGTTCTCTAACTGGTAGAAAGTGCCAGAGGAAGGTGGGCATTACATAAAGAAAGATGATATAGCATGCAACAGGGTCTTCTCCAAATAATTATGGGAATTGAGGTAAATCAGAATAGACTCACAGGAGAGTTAATTCAAAAATGTTTTCTTTAAGATACAATGATAAAGGTACAATATTCAATTCAGTGACGGTAATAATTGTCAGTACTGGTATGGAAGTGGTAGAAGCTGGTGTGTGCTTATTTAATTTTTTGTTCAGAAAAATACATAGATGTTTTTATGTATCCTCAAAGAAAGACAACAAAAATAGCCTGGGTGAGCACACTGAAACTGATTTCAAGCTCCCAAACCGAGAAAATGTCTTTCTGAATGAGTAGTTGTTATGCCATTCAGTCTATCCCAATACAGGACTGCTAACAGCATATCCCTAATATTGTGGCTTAACAGTTCAAGGCCATGTTTTTAGAATTGAAGCATACAAAAGCGTGCATCGGTATAGCCAGACACACAATAAACATAGAGGACCTTTCTGAAAGTCAACTTACCCTACAACAAAAAGAATCATATCATGGACGTGGAATTGAGTAATACATGCAAATATTATTCAAAGTAAAGCATTTTGATAAACTTTGTGCTTTTATTAGAACACTTTTTGTACACTTAGAAATACCCATTCACTCACTTCGGCTGATAGGATTACATTATATGGAAAAGTCTAACAAGCACTGGCTTAAAGTGTTGGCCTTTCCGGAGACTCTCAAAAATTTTCTAATCGAAGGGCCCAGAAAAATTAAAGATTACTTCCTCATATACCTCCTCAATACCCCCATGGCATTTCTCCCATATAGATTAATTCAAAAGTTTCTTTTCTCCCCTAATAGGGGAACCTGACTATTTCTTCTCCCTGTTATCAGCACTTAGCACCATACCAAATTCATAGCGAGCACTCAATAAAATGTGTTGAATTTATCAGAACTCCTTTACAACACAAAGATGATATTCTAATGGCATAATTTCTTCTCTTATAAATTGGATAAAATAAATAGTTTTGAGCTAGAACTGTTGAATCATACTCTGTAGAAAGTCTATCATCTCTGCCCATTGCCCTCCTCCCTCCTTCCAAATTTCCCTGCATTTTAGTCATGCTTCCGTGTTTTCCTAATTCACAAAACCTATTCACCGGAACCCGTGCTGTTAGAAGATGAATGATGAGTTAATTCACATTTAAGTGTGACTGCTTGGCAAGTTTATGTAAATTAATATTCATAGAAGCATTGGGTTCTTTTTAGTAGAAGACACTGGATTTTCTTAAATAATTATTGTCTAAAAATTTATATCAGTTAGAGAAAAATCCAACCTTTAAAAATTACTAGGTAATCCTTTTTGCTTTGAACTCTAGCCCTGACTCTTTTATGTAGGAAAACTCTGTTACTCTGTTTACTCACACCTTAATTCATAGACCTAAATATTGATTAAAAGTTTCCCATGCCCTGGCGCAATGGCAGTAGTACAGAAAGCATTAAAAATTATCTCTGCGTTTTTAAGACTTACAACCCAGCTGCGGAGATGGAGAAACAACAGATAGCATTCAATGAGCATTTACTATGCACAAGTCACTGTATCACATCGAAATTACTTATTTACTCCTTATCACAAACCTTTATGGAAAGGGTTATTATATTAAAACAGAGGAAACGGAGACACAGAGGAGTCTAGAAAGACATGGAGTCAGAACTAAATCTCATGCTGACTCTGGAGTAGCCACTCAACCACTACCCTCTACTACCTTCCTGGATGTATAAGATACATGCCTTCCACTGGCTTTGTGGTTCTGGTACTCTAGTCAAGGAGACTTTAAGACTGATGAAAATTTTACAAAGTCTCTACAGATGCAAATAGTCTACTCCATTTCCAGAAGTTTGTGTGTATCTCTGAAGCATGTTAATGGACCTCAGGACATAAACGCCTGGACTATCTAGACTAGGGCAATAACATCAGACAGCACAGAGCTCCAACACAGTACAATCATCAAGGATGCCACTGAACCAGTAGCCACATTCAAATCCAACCAGAAGCCATTGTCCAAAAAAACACATTGCTATAGAAAAGAAAGCAAGAGAGAGGTAGATCGGTTTGAAGCCAATTTTTAGAATGTTCCCATCCTTTAATTGACTAGACACTTATGGCTACAAAAATTTTCAATGTGAGAATCATTTGGGCTGCACTGCTGGTGGGAGGAGTCTAAATAACCAATGCGGTTCTTCAGGAGAAAATACTGAATGAATGACACACAACGTTTTGAGGGAAAAGAGCAAGATGAGAATCAGTGCTTGTTCCTGATGCTCTCTCTTTTAGCTTCTCTTGAAATTGTCATGCATATAGCACATTTTTTGATAATTTCTACATGATAAGCACAGAATTTTCAGCAGTTCGTAGAAGTATCTTCCTTTAGAAGTCAATAAATAACAGTGGGGCTTTGTTTCCAACCTGCAATGTGGTACTTTTCATAAACCTGAATCAGATGCACAGTTCAGATTGCCAAACTAAAATGCAAACCATTGTTTCTTACTCCTTTTTTCCATTATCATTCCCACTAAGGAACCTTTTTAAACCTTTTTTCTCCTAATTGTTCCCCCAGAAAATTTCACTATTCCAAATATTCTGTATATCTGTGTATGCACTGTATGCATATCTAGGCTTTATACACTTAAACATCAAGAATTTGGGGGCCGGCCTGCTGGCATAGTCGATAAGATCGATGCACTCTGCTTAGGCAGCCCAGGTTCATGGGTTCAGATCCTAGGCACAGACCTACACCTCTCATCAAGCCATGCTCTGGCAGTGTCCCAAATACAAAAAAGTAGAGGAAGATTGGCACAGACATTAGCTCAGGGCCACTCTTCCTCAGGCAAAAAGAGGAAGATTGGTAACATTTATGAGACCAGGGCCAATCTACCTCACCAAAAAAATAAAAACTAAAAATAAAATAATAAGAAATTTTTTTGTTCCTGAGAACCAATTTTTACCCCCTTGGAGGTAATATCACCCCCTTTGAGAATGTATATGCTAAATTATAAGTTTTTATAAAAGCCAATTTCATATAACAATGATGTTTGCAAATCATCATGTGAGTACTTCTTATATCTCAAGCACTATACCAACCCTTGAGAATCAAAAGCTGGAAAGGTATCCGTT
This sequence comes from Equus quagga, assembly GCF_021613505.1. NCBI lineage: Eukaryota > Metazoa > Chordata > Mammalia > Perissodactyla > Equidae > Equus > Equus quagga. Next base: position 16,341,962 of record NC_060287.1, on the reverse strand, counting down.
AACGTAGCCTAGAGTCAAGACAGAAAAGAAATAGCATCAATGTAAAATTCTGTATAAACAAATCCTTAAGTCACCTGATATTATTCTGAGGTCCTACTGTTATATGAGTAGAGAAACAAAGAAATACTCTTGTTTCTATTATTGTGACTGAGTTTAGTCCCTGTAAATGGCATGGGAAATACCTGGTAGAGCCAAACTAACTTTTAGTTTCATAACTGTCTTATCTGCATGTTTCTTAGAGGAACTTTTTAAGTAAAGAAATGCATCTTTTCTTTTTATATGTGTATATAGTGTACATATCTAATAACTAAAATAGAATATTTTTTCAAGCCATAAATATGTATAATAATTCGAAAATTTCTGATGCGTAAGAGAAGAGTCCTTTCAATTAAAACAGTTAACCACAGAACTAATGTTTTTAGTTAAGTGAGTGATATCAGCTGGATTGACTGACCTATCAATCAATAAATCAATGGCTGGATGGATGGATGGATTTATTGATAAGTGGTTGAATAGATAGATATGTACATATAATAGTCATTCATTTTCTTTTGTAGCTTCTCTCTGGGAAACCAGTCCTGGAATAATTAGGATTTTTTCCAACCAAGTTACTGCCACCTTTCTTATAGGATCTGATGAAAATGATTATATTGGCTTTAATGCAACGTACACTGCATTTAACAGCACAGAGCTTAACAGTGAGTATTGTTTATTCTTTAGCCTTTGTCTCGTCAGATGCTTTAGTATTGCAATGGAATTTTAAAAGTAGCAGAACCTAAAATTTTAGAACAAGATCATAATCTGTTTCATTATGCAAGTTCTGTAATGAATATCTCTTATGTATAAAGTTCTGTAATGAATATCTCTTATGTATACTGCTCTCTGCTTGATACTGGGAAAGAAATGAGAAATTATAAAATAATTCATGTCCTTCAAAAGAATCAAGTAACCAATTTGAGAAAAGATATAAGTCAGCATAACAGTTAAATTTTATAAACTACAAATAAATATCCAAAGTAAAAAATTAGCATAAAACTGACTCTCTCAATACTCCACATTAACTTAATTTTGACCTAAGTGTTAAAGTTAATAATGGGCGGAAAGAAATATATGGGACAAAGTTTCTAGGGGTAAACCAATGAAGATAAGATGTAAAACTGAAGAACCAGAGGCTTGTCTTTGCTGAAGACCTCAGGGGGGTATAAGAAACATTTTACATTAATACAGTCGGCAACAAAATAGGTGTTTTTGACTAAATGGAATGAAGCAGAGGTAAGACGAGTAAAAACAAAGATGTGTGTGACACTTAATTATAAGCTGTATAAGGTTAGATTATTTTCGATGCAAACTATTATAACTAGTCACATTGTGGACTAAATTTGAAATGTTTTCTCTCTTTTTTTTTAAATTCACAGATTATGAGAAAATTAACTGTGATTTTGAAGACGGCTTTTGTTTCTGGGTCCAGGATCTAAACGATGACAATGAATGGGAGAGGGTTCAGGGAAGCACCTTTCCTCCTTTCACTGGACCAGATTTTGACCACACTTATGGCAATGTTTCAGGTATAATTCATATTTAATTCATAAACCAAAAGGAAAGTGATGTGTGTTGTACTGCAGTTTAAAGTGAGCTGTATTAAATGCAAGACACTCTTTTCAGATTTTCTTCTTTTAAAATCATGGACTAATAAATGCATTTAAATGAAAATGGTGTTCAAATAGGTAAGTAAAAGACAGTGTTTAAAAATTTATATATTCTTTTACCCTATATATGTACAAAATGTTGAAAAGTACTCAGAGGCCATTAGAGACGAGGAGACTTGAGTTGTGGGCCTAGATCCAGCTCTTATTATTAACTAAGTGGGCCTGTGGGAGGTAATTAACTTTTCTGAACTTTGGTCTACTTTGCGTTAATTTCAGTTTCCAATTGTTCCTTGCTAGTGTATAAAAATACAATCGATTTTTGCATATGGATTTTGTACCCTGTAGACTTGTTGAACTTTATTAGTGCTAATACTTTTTAATAATTCCTTAGAATTTTCAATATCCAAGATCACGTCATCTTGAAATAGAGATAGATTTAGTTCTGAGAAGCTGTCTTAGTCCCTTCGTGCTGCTGTAATAGAATACAATAGATTTGTTGGCTTAAACAACTGACATTTGTTTCTAACAGTTCTGAAGGCTAGAAATCCAAGGTCAGGGTGCCAGAATGGTCGGGTTCTGCTGAGAACCCTCCTCCTGGTTTGAAGACAGCTGTCTTCTCGCTGTATCCTCACATAGCAGAGAGACAGGGGTAATGAGGGGAGAGGGAGAGAGAAAGAAAGCTTTTTCCCCGTCTATTCCTAAAGGTCATTAATCCCACCATGATTGCTCCATTCTCATGACTTAATTACCTCCCGAAGGCTTCATCTCCAAATACCACAACATTGGGGATTAGAGTTTCAACATATGAATGTGGGACAGACACAATCATTCAGTCCACAGCAGATGGTTGTGAAAGATTCTGATTCAACCATTCAGTCCACAGCAGAAAGATGTGAAAGAGCTGATTCTAAGGCACAGTCCTACGAGAAGAGTTGTGGTTTGAAATTACATTTTTCATATAAATGGGATATTAGAGTTGGACTTCAGGTGGAAACATTAACATTGGAGGCAATAATATCTGACTGAGAAGACCAGGAATCATGGGGAATTATCAGAAGATAAGGAACTCATAGTGGGAAAACACTCATGAACACCTTGGAAGCATGTATCATAATACCCAATGTAATCACTGCGTAGAGAGTTACAGATCTAGAAATAATGTGGATCTTACAAAGTAAGGAAAATTACAAAAAGGACAGAATGGAAATTTGTGCATTTAGATCATTTTCTTAGACAAAATCCATCCTACAATATGACTCGTTGATAGGTTACTGATGAGAATATGATTCTATTCAAAAGGCACATATTAAAATCTTCCTCTTACCAGGTGTGGTTCTAGGTCTTGAGGACGCAAATCATATATTATCACTTCTAGGAAGTCTGTCCAGAACTCCAGGTTGTAACTTTCCTTTCCTTTAAGCATTATAAGCACCCCTTTTATTTATCTTATCATGTAGCATTATATTTCCTTCCTTACTTATTTTTTTTCCACCACAGTGTTCTCTTCATGAACAAGAACCTTGTCTTTTCATCTTTGAATTCTTAGTGCATTCTCAGTGACTGAATCTAACTAACATGTAAAATTATTTTTGAATATATGAATGAATATCTACAACTTTGAATCAATAAGCCATTTCTGAATAAGTGAGTTACTGGCTGAATGAAATTGTTTATAATGTAAAAACAATCTGAGCACATGTGCATTATAATTTATTATTAATGGCCACTTCTATTAGAAAAATCAATAGTCTCATTTTTATAACCAGAAAAGTAAATGACTGATTTAATGTCAATTGTGAATGACATCTGGTAAGAAGACATTGAAGAGTTAATTTTTTCAGAGTAGAAATGTACCTGGTTAATCCTGGTTCTTTAGACAATGGCATCTCTAGAATAACAAAATATGGTTCATCATACTATTTCAACTTGGTCAAAATATTTATTACTAAAAACTACTTTTAATCTAGTTCCATAGTCATCACTAAAAGCTCCATTCAAGTTATTCTTTCACTCCTTGATTCAAGAAGTATTTTGATCCCCAGGCTCTATTCAAGGCCCTCAGAATATATCTGTAAAAAATATGTCAGATTTTCTGCTTTCATGCAACACATATTTTAGGGGAAAAAACAGAAAATAAGCAATAAATATGATAAGTAATGACATTTTCAGTGTGTGTTAAATGTAAATGCATACTCTGGGAAAATATAGAGCTTCGTGAGGGCAATAGGAAGGGCAGGTGTTGAGGTGCTGTTGCAAATTAAAAGGGGATCAGATTAGGGCTTATTGGAGAAGTAACATTTGAATCAAAACTTTAAGGAGTTGAAAGAAGTAGACATATGGATTGTTCCAGACAGAGGGAACAAGCAGAGCAAAGGCTCTAAACTGGGCATACTTGAATAAAAGTCAGGAAGCCAGGATTGCTGGAGTGCAGTAAATAGCCCCATTAGTGTCCAGGTAATAACGGAATTTCTACGGCTTTGGCTTTTTTTCTCAGTGAAATCAGGGGCTATTGGAGGTTCTTGAGCATAGGAGTGATGGGATTCACACTGACTGGTGGATGTTTGTGGATGGGCAAGAGTGTAGTCAGGGAGACCAGTGGAAGGCTATCGCCCAACCCAGAGAAGAGATCATGGGACTCTCAGATCAGTGGGAGCAATGTGGTGAAAAGGTCAGATTCTGAATATAATCTGAAGGTAAACAGGATCCTGTTAAATTAGTTACCACGGTGGACCTATGGACAAAAATGTGCACTGTGTAGATGGCCAATCGCATTAGACCAGACATGTTTAGTATTAGAAATTATGACACATATAGTCTCATACATAATTATTCTTCTTTGAATAAATTACTTTTCATGGCCTGATCCTCTATGGATAAATTAGTAATCTGCACAGCTGAAGACTAACCCTTAAGTGATAATGACCTCAACCCTCGAAAGAAGCCTGGCTTAAAACAGTCAAATAATTTGACCACTTTCTTCCTTTATTGAAATAAAAAAATGTCCCTACCATATTTGGACAAGAGTAGTTAGAGGAGAGTGCAGAAAGCATTTATATCCATTGACTATGACAGATACCTTTTATGTAGTTGAGATCTTTGATGTTCAAATTATCATTTTTCTACTTTTATGTCATCATAATAAGAGATAAAATAATTCCACTGATATTTGAAGAATATAAGTACATTACAGGAGAAAAATGGTTTCAGCTTGCCAACAGATTAAATAACTGAAGAAATAAGATGAAACTGACCAAAGTAAAACAGGTCGAATGTCAGGTAGAGGTTTTAAATAGTTGGGTCGGAAATAGAGTCTCGGGAGAAAGTCGTGTGGCAGGAGTTATTTCAAATGAGACAAGTCAGAGCAGTTCACAGCCCACCAGAGGCAGCGGTGTAATGAGAATGGATGATAGGACTTCATAGGTCCTCTCCAACTCTCATACCAGTGATTTCATAATCTAACGGTCCTTCCCCCCCGAGGGGCATTTTTCTTCCAACCTGCTTTTTTATGTGTCAGATCATCCTCCCTCTGAAACGGACGAGAATTAAATCTCTCCCGCTGTTCCTCTTATCCATGCAGGGGATTTTTTGTTCTTTGCCTTCATTTTAAATGACTGGAAAGTCTAAATGAAACAGATAAACTTTGAATTAACATTGCTTTAGGGAAGAACATCTAAGCCCCTTCATTTTTTGAGTTCTTCTGAAGAACTCTCTCCTGGTGGAGCACCAGCTCCTAAATCTCTGCGCTGTCAAAGCTCAGAGCTCCTCTGTACCTCATTAGAAGCAAAGGGAATTGGTAGAGATGATGACGCTGATGCTGGGCAGCATCTTTGGGTGCTCAGAAGTGGCCCATTTGTTCATAATAATCGGGGAAAATGAAGTTAGTAACATGTGCAGACTTCAGAAATGTAGAGGTCACCGAAGAACTAGACAGACCAAAGGAAGTGCTTCATTGTTGGCCTTTCTCAATGAAATCCTAATTGTTTCTAAAGTTTGGAGATTAGCACAGTGCAGTAGGAAAGAGCATTATAATAGAGACCCTGAAGTCCTAGCTGGGTTTCAATCTCAGCTCTGCCATTTAGGCAAGTTATCTATCCTCTCTCTCTCTCTGCCTCACTTCCCTCATCTGGCAAGTGGAGTTGATGATAATTAACCTGACTTTAGAGGCATATTATGAACATTAAATTGATTATTATGTTTAAAAACAACAGAAAAATGGCTGCCACACGAAAAATGTTATGTAAAAGCTAGGTGTTAGGGGCCAGCCTGGCAGCGTAGTGGTTAGGTTCGCCTGCTCTACTTTGGAGGACAGGGTTTGCTGGGCTGGATCCTGGGAGTGGACCTACACACCACTCATCAGGCCATGCTGTGGTGGCATCTCACGTAGAAGAATTAGAAGACTTACAATTAAGATATACAACCATGTACTAGGGCTTTGGTAGAGAAAAAAGAGGAAGATTGGCAATAGATGTTAGCTCAGGGCCAATGTTCCTCACCAAAAAACAGCATATCTTTAAGAAGTTAGGTATTGGGGCTGGCCCAGGGTGGCAGCAGTTAAGTTCGCACGTTCTGCTTTGGAGGCCCAGGGTTCGCCAGTTCAGATCCCGGTGCGGACATGGCATCGCTTGTCAAGCCATGCTGTGGCAGGCGTCCCACGTATAAAGTAGAGGAAGATGAGCACAGATGATAGCTCAGGGCCAGTATTCCTCAGCAAAAAGAGGAGGATTGGTGGCAGATGTTAGCTCAGGGCTAAACTTCCTCAAAAAAAGAAAAAAGTTAGGTATTATAACTAGTTTTCTTTTCATGCCACGAAAGTATTCAACAGACACAAATCGGCTGTGGTATTATTCTAAGTAGTATGCTGGGGAGGAAAATAGTTGGATTGCTCAATTTTCAAACGTTTGTTAAGTCTTTTAGATATCTACGTTTCATTTAGCATGCAAACTTTCATAAAATAAGTATAATGTTAGTGCTTTCAAAGTAATACCATCTTTACTTCCATATGTTTCCCATGATGTTGAATTTTAAAGAATAATATTTCTTTCTAGCATTAATAGAATCTGACTGAATTTGGACCATTCTCCAGTTTAAAACTTTCAATATTTATCTACTAGATTCAGTTGATTTTACATATGCAGTCACAACTTACAAAGTTATTTAAATCAGTCTGTTTTCTTCTTGTGAGAGATCTCTGAGTTTGCAGAAAATTCTGCCTTCTTTCCGGTTGCTGCTGTCTCTACATTAGTATCAGGACATGTCCAGCAGTTTTTTTCTTTAATTTAAGTGTTGGGTTGGCGGAGGTTATGTTCAGTTCGTGGAGAAATAAGCCGAAAAAAGGGATAGAAGGTAGTTGTAATAAAATCCTAATGGCTTAGGGAAGAGAGCCACTGTGTGCTTAATTAGCAAAAGGTATTCAATTTTCGGGCTCTTAAGCTGACTTTGATGTCAATTCCAAGAGTTCTCAAACACGTTTCAAGAAAGTTGAAGGATTTTAAAATACATTGTCATTTGACCATATAAATTCCCAAGTGGTTGTGGAAAATATCCATTTAATCATTCCTTCTGTGTATTATATTAATAAATTTAAAAGTGTAAAAGCAAGTCAAATTAGTGTAACATGAATTTAACAAACAACACTCAGTTAATCCATATAGAGAATTCAAAAATATACCTAGTGCCTTTCTTTTTCCCAAAGTTCTAGCAAGTTTAAAAAGTCACATATGAACATAAATATAATAGACAACAGAATTTATAAGTGACATCAGGGAAGTACACGTGCAACTGAGAATTCAAAAGAAGGGGTGGTCACATCCGATTGGGAAGACCAAGAGAAGCTTTCCAAAGGAGATGGCAATTTGAATTAAATAACCTCAAAGAATTAGCAGGATTTGACAGGTACAATGTGAAGGGAAAGTGGAAAGACAGGAAAATAGAAAAAAAAAAAAAAGACCCCAAAAGTTATAAAATTTCTGAATACTCAAAAATTAAAATAACCTAATTTTGTAGAAGTGCCACATGTAAATAGGTGGATTATAAGAACTACAGCTGCAAAGTGATATTGAAGTCATAGTACAGACATCAGAGTGATTTGTACTTGGTTTAGCAGGAAATAGAGATGGGAAAAGGGTTGAAGCCAGCCCTGGTGGTCTAGTGGTTAAGATTCAGTGCTCTCACCGCCGAGGCCTGGATCTATTTCCTAGTCATGGAGCACACTTCGTGCTCATATTATGTAATATGAGCCCATATCATATAATAGCAGCTAACTAGAAATACTTCTGAATAGGTTAATCATTTCAGTACTTATTCACGGCATTCAGTGTTATTTTAATTATTTCCTCTCCGCCTATATTCTGAGCAACTAAAAGTAAGGTCAACTCCAAAGGGTTATGGAGTTGGGCAGATTGGATATTTTTTATTAGGTTGAATGATTGAGCACTAACTATATAGCTAAAATAAGTAATCCTGAAATATTACAGCATTATATAAAATCTAAGTAATGTGTTAAAAATATTTATTAATGAATAATATTAAAAATGCATTCATTTCCATTTTACGTTTTGTAATGTAAAACCAATGAATGTGCATATACTACATTTATTAAGATATTTGATCATGATTTCACCTTGATAAAATACTCATTTATTCTGAATAATCTTTGCTTCACTGATTTAAATATGCAGTGATGTATCTATTGGCATTTCCACCAGCACTTTTATTTATATCTTCTCCTTACTCTGTGGGTTATAAATGAATGAGTTTGAATTTTATATGCAGCATTGCCTATAAAATATTCCATTGGAAAGAACAGGAGAGAAGATGCTTGATTTTAAATAAACACTAAATTTTAGCACTTCATAAAGAATTATATTCAAATAAAATTAGATTTACCCAATATTTCATTTGCTTCATATTATGTTTTGTTACATGATTCCTGGTTTTTGTTATAATATATGAAGTGAAAACACAAAATAAATTTAAATTATAATAATTCCAGACCAGAGAGCACTTTGTGCGGTGGCTTGGGTTATTTAGAAAGATTTTATGTAGATTTGCATGCTACCTGCTCCTATGTGATAGGATTAGTTATCATTCAAAGGAATATGAAAGATGAAACCATAATGGTAGAAAATCAGGTAGCTTTTTATGTAAAGAAATGCAGTATAGTCGATGGAATAAAAACTGACGGTCTTTGAAACTCTTATCTTTGCCTTCAGATTTGTATTTGAATACTTGCATATACCATGAGTTAGGCAACCAGCATATCTAAATACCCTCACGAACTGAGTGTCTCGAAAGAAGTGAATTAATCAAAACATCTAGTAAATGAGAATTATTGTGGTATTTGGGTATGATAATATGATGAAACAATCATGTGGACTCATAATAAGTAAGAATTTGATATATCCTTAGTAATATTCCGGTTCAAGGCTCTTTTTTTATGAATTGAGAGGTCCCAAGCTGAGAAGTAATTTTCCTAAATAGCAATTTGTTTTGGCAGAGATAGTGCCTTCCGGGTTCCTGTCTTACCACCTTTTCACTGTACCTCGATATGTTTCCTTATATTTTCATCTTAAAGTTGTTCTTTTCTGATTTTGAATGGTATATTCACAATGAAAATGCTAATATTTAAGTGAAGTAAAAGTTTTCTGTTGTTTTTACAGGATTTTACATTTCCACCCCGACTGGACCAGGAGGGAGACGAGAAAGAGTAGGACTTTTAAGTCTCCCTTTAGATCCTACTTTGGAACCAGTCTGCCTTAGTTTCTGGTATGTTGTAGATACATGTTAAATATCGTATTATTTAAGGAGTAACATTGCCTTTCTCACAGTGCCAGGCTCAGCTGTCACTAAGATGTTGTCCCAAGTTTTAATACATTTAGCGTTACTTTTCCAATTGATAAAGTAAAGTACAGTCATTTGTCACCTAAGACAAGGATATGTTCTAAGAAATGCATCAGTTAGGCAATTTTGTCATTTTGTGAACATCATACAGTGTACTTACACAAACCTAGGTGGTATAGTCTACTATAGACGTAGGCTGTATGCACTAATCTTACGAGTCCACCATCATGTATGTGGTCCATCCTTGACCAACAAAACCTTGTTATGTGGTACATGACTGTAGTAAAATGCTGGGTGACTGCCTGTGCCTTCTCTAGCAAGGGAAAAGGAGGCATATCAAAGGCAGTAAAGGATTTAGAAGAACCTTAAAATGCGTTTATTCTAATGTTGTAGGAATGCAATCATTTTTGCTTGTTTCCAAACCAGGTATTACATGTATGGTGAAAATGTCTATAAGTTAAGCATTAATATCAGCAGTGACCAAAACATGGAGAAGATGATTTTCCAAAAGGAAGGAAATTACGGAGAAACATGGAATTATGGACAAGTAACTTTAAATGAAACTGTGGAATTTAAGGTTGGCAAAATACTTTGTTATTTATAGTCATGTATTTGTATTCTAAAAATGATGATACAATTAGAGTTTATGATATATGGTGAAAAAAATTATTTTCTGAATATAGCCAAGTCGCTTTCTCTACTTTCCTAATCTACTTCCTTTTTTTTTGTCTTTGAGTGCCTCTATTTTCATTTATTCATTGACTTATTAAAAACCACTTATGGAATAACAATTTACTACATGAAAGTACACTTATAATGAGCCATAAAATCCATAGAAACCTTGCAGGATATTTCAGCTTTATTGAGCAACTTTCTAGCACAAGCCACCATGTCTTCCCATGTCCCCTGCCTAACTAGGACTTCCAACATTTTACAAATACCACCTGGATCAACCCCATACATTTCTAGGAAATTATCTGCTCCTCTTAGAACGTCCATGTCCACAAGTATCCATCTACCCTGCCCCACTCTAACTTAATCTCCATATGTTTCCTTTAGAAACAAATTCTATAAGATGTATCATTGGAAGTCTCTGATCATTTATTTCACATTAGGGGGAATTAATTTTTTAGGTAACAGCTTAATGTGTTCTCTTCCTAAGAGTGATTGCAATTGAAATCTAGGATAATATAAGCTAATAGTTTGACCAAATTAACAATATTTTAATTGGATAATTTCAGACAAGAGAGTATAAACTTTCAGAAGATGCGTATTTGGATAGACATTGTCTTCAGTGAAGGCTTTAGCTCTTTCTCATGACTTGCTGTAAGGCAGGCAGTAATCAATGACCGTCATCTGTATTTCTCCCACCTTTCTTTCTTTCCTTCCTTCCTTTTTCCCTTTTTTTCTTCTGATTCTATCCTTCAATTCTGTGAAGTTTTCTTCTCCATCTTCGTTTTTGATAATTCAAGGGAAGGTAAAGGAAAATGGAATGTTAAGAGAACAGAGATGACAGAAGCAGGGAAATTAGTATTACAGTGGCCAAATCTGGCTCAACTCACTGAAGTTTTTTCTAAAGTAATAAAATTGCATCCACTTTTTCAAAGTTAGCTCATCAGGCAGAGTGAAAGTGTTGAGTTCTAGAAATATTTGCACCTTGGCTTTGCCACTTTGTTGAGAAATCTTGAACAAGTGACTTTAGTGTCTTTGAAATTCCGCTTGGGCATACATGAAAGGGAGAAAATAATCCTGATTTGGAATAGTGCTTACCATGAAGTGGGTGGAATGAATGAACAAATGAGTGAATGGATGACTATAGAGTAATGTGGGAAAAATTAAATGAGATAATGTGTAAATGTGCCTAGCGTAGCAAATAGCCTAGAGCAGGTATTTAGTTTATGTCTTTCCTCTCCTACAGAACAGAGGATCCACGAAAATCCAGCTAAAGTGCCCACTGTCCCTACGAATTTACTATGTTTCATTTGACCACAGGACCTTTCTCCCAAGCCTGGGTCTGCGTCCTCTGCACATCACCCTCACAAGAATCTCACCCAGCTCCCTGGGTGAACTGTTCCAGCTGGCCCCAAATGATCATATCATACTCATATTTTCTCTTGTTCCCTTCTTCTCCCAGTTAAATTATCTAATCAGTCTGTCTTCCCTTCAGGGGTTATATGCTCTAAGAAGGCAGACAGCTACCTGTATTTCTAATATTATTGAGAGAAGAATCTGGGAAAAGGTTGCTCTCCCTGCCAGATGGTGTGTATGCATCCCAGAGTACAATGGAGTATGACAATATAGTGAAAGAGAAAGACCTAGAGAGAAACTGTGACAATATTGTCTAACTCAGAAGGAAGACACTTACGAAAATTTAGACTAGTATGAACATATAGTAAGAGAGTTAGGTTCAGCAGAAGGACCTTGAAAAGCATGATCCAGCAATGTTTCCCTATGCATTCACTTGTCCTCCTGTATTTGGAGATGGCAATGCTGATTCTCCGGAGACTGTTGGGCCACAAGAAGAATCAAGTCAGAGAAGATTAGAGGAGAATCATTTCATATGCCTCTCTGAATTACAGGTTGCTTTTAATGCTTTTAAGAACCAGCTCCTGAGCGACATAGCATTGGATGACATTAGCCTAACAAATGGGATTTGCAATGTGAGTCTTTATCCAGAACCAACTTTGGTCCCAACTCCTCCACCAGAACTTCCTAGTAAGTAACCTTAGCGTGCATTTTCCCTAATTAAGTCATTAATATTATCAGGTAGGTCTTTATTTGGCTCACTTTTTGTTTCTGCCAAATATTATTTTTTCACTGAAAATCAAAGACTTTAAAATATAAGTAAAATTGAAGCCAGCAAAATATTATATGTTATACATGAATTCACAAAGAAAATCACTTAGTACTTTGCTATGCATCATATTTATGATAATTTTAGCATCTTTTCATTTTTAAAAATAATGCAGATACTGATTTCCATTTTGTTTTCACTAGAATACAAACTAACGCTATACTGACAGTGTGGCATGGCCTATAGTCTTTTGGGAAGCAGCCTTAAGAATCTCATAGCCTCCTTAAGGAGTGATGTTAGGCTCTCAGGAGGAGTTTGATTAAATTTGAAACCTACTGAGCCCATTTCCAGAATAATTTGATAGTAATGATTGGGCCTGGACTTTGAATATACAGACCTGGATCACACAAAATATTTTATCCTGAAATGGTGCATTTGTGAGGTCTTGCAATGTGCTCCCCTCATGGAGCCACTAATGAGCTGCAGCTGAGCAGCGACCGGCTTTCCGGGTCCTACGGGATCTGGGCTCTTTAACTCAAAAGAGTAAAATAGAGGCTGTGTCTACCTGTGCTCTTGAGTCAAAATGGAAACACCACATTTCAGAAGTAAAAGTGACATTACCATTTATTTTATCCGTGTCAAAGGAGATAATGACTTCATACCACTTTCAGACTATGGGATTTCACAGAAAAAAACCAGCCTATAATGATAAATGTTATCAAACACCTATTGTCCTTCTATTGGGATGTTTTCACTACATTGTAGTTTTGATGCAAAAACATCCCATTTGTCTTTGGATTATGTTGCTTGGAAGCTGATCTAGCTCTACAGGTTTGCTTGTGTCAAACCTTCTGGATGTTTTTGTTCTGTTGTGGATCTGAACCCACAAACAGAGCACTTTTTCAATTCCCCATTTCCTTCCAAGCACACCTGAAACTTCTCCCATGTTCACGTCAGCAAATCAATTTGTTGGACCTATTCAAATTTGGTTTTATTTCCAAAACTATATATTTTCCTGCTTCCAATCCTTAAGCTAAAAAATAAAAGCAGACTTTTCAGCTGAGTGGCTTAAACAACTCAAAAGCTCTAAAGATAAATGACTGGTGTTTGAGAACATGCAACAAATGAGCTGCCGTTAGGATGAGGATAGAATTATATTGTCATATTGGTGCCATATTGAATGTGTACTTACAGCCAACCAAAAGGTTTATATAATTTTATAATTAGCATCTTGTGTATTAACATGTTTAGATGTTTATATGGGTTATACATAAATTCCTCAAGATTTCAAACGTTCATTCAAATTTTATAGATATCTAGTATGTACAAAGCACTGCATAAGAAATGTAAGATGTGGCAATAATCATTGACACGTGGAAAAATAAATAAATATAATGCATATAAATAAATACTAAAAGCAATATACAACTATATGCCCCTAAAAATAATAAATGAGAGAAGTAAGTGACAGAGGACTTGGAAGAAGAGAGCATGAACTAGAGAAAGCTTTAAGGCAATGTTAAGATTAAGCGACAGAATGACGCTCATAAAATTGAAACAAAAGCAGGAAAGTACTGAACATTCTCGTGTAATAGTGGCCACGAAACTGTGGCAAGAAGTGAATTTCTTAAGATCAAACTCTGAGTCTAATTCACTTTGCTTTGCCCGTGTCTTACTGGTTCTTAACATCATATAAATGGATGATCAATGAACATTGTTAGATACGAACTAAGCCTCTATCTCTCTCTCTTTATTTTTATCAAAGAAAATTTTTATACCAGAACTAAAGCTTGAAAACGATGGTGGGGATTGGGGTGGAGAAAATACCAACGGGAATGCAATAATTTGGGATTTGGGGCATTGTTTAAAAATAATTGTCTCCTTCATTTTGTGTAGGTGCCCAAAAACATTTGTCTATTTTATAAAACATTTTCATGCAAAAAAACCCATAATCATTAAAATCACTGCTTGTTTGGTAAATAATTCCCATGAATACCAGATATTAGCAACATCTTGCTATTTTGTTATTGCAATCATTTTAAACGATAGATTTTCTTCATAATCTTTCCTGCCAGCGTATCCCCCCATTCATCAGTAAGTGGTCAAGAAGAAAAATTTTCTAAGTGGAAGTAACCAGTTTCACAGGCTTGATGTTTTAAAAGTAGCAAAATCTTATCATTATGTAAAATAGAAAATTTGAGATAATTTTGCACATAATATCATACATATAAAGGTTTAAATATGATTTCCCATACTAAATTTTTATCTATAAAACCCATACAGTCCTCATTTCTATTCCAGTCAGAAAGAGAAAAGCATAATCCCTCAATGTCAAGGAAGCATGTTCTCCTACGTTATTTTAACAATAGGGAAATTATAACGCTGGAATAACCCATCTGATTTTAAAATATAAATTTTAGAATTTGCCCAGAGTATATTTGTTCCAGTTTCCAAATGGTTCAGTTCAGGGCAATATTTAGCACAGCAGAAAACGTTAATTACCATCAAATGCATTCTGAGCAATTTCATTCTAATGCCATGTGCAATTGGTTCAGTGAAATTCTTATTTGAGCAGAGCTTTTCTGGTTCCAGATCACTGATTTGTTTAAGCAGAAATAAAAGGAAACCATGGCTGACTGGCTAATAGCCTTTCTTTGGCTCTTATAGAGCATTTAAATAAGAAAATGATCCCAGACAAGTAACTGACTAGCAAAGGTCAGTTTCCCCCCTTGTGTCTAGGGATCACACTGAGCCTAGTTTGGGGAAATATAAGCTCAGTTTTCATAATTTTGTGACTTCCGTCACTTACTGCAGCATCAGTTCTAGGATTGCTGCCCTGTGACACCAGCACAAATAATTTAAATGTGGGGACTGTATTGAGAACACTTTAAAAAAGGAAACTTTCCAGTATACAAATATCATGCCAATTTGCAACACAATTGGGATAATTCTTGACTAGATACCTACTAAATAAAATAGGTATACACAAAAAGAAAGCCGCATTTCAGGCGCCTAACTTATTTCTTTGACTATTAAAACTAGTTAAGAAAGAAAAAAACAAGCTACAGTTTTAGCTATTATAATAGTCATTCTTTATTTCCACAGTTTTGCTCTATTTGACCCTTGATAGGCCATTTTCCATTTCCAACGACAAAATAAAAGTTAATTTGGAGTTTCATAGGCATGACATTATACTTAGAGCTAAATAGTCTACTTTTAGTTCTTCATGTAGAAATGACTTAGTACCTATCTACCTCTCTTGTAATTGGTGGCCATATTCCAGTAGAGCTGCTTGCCTCTTGTATCATTGGTGTGAGTTGATATTCAAATCCCTAAAAAAATTAACTGCACTCAGTCTCAATGTATTTTTTATTGCAATTCTATTTTGTTTTCATCTTTTTTACCTTTAAAGCTAATAGCTTATTTATTAGAGCTATCATTGGCTATATTTCTGTTAATTACAAATAAAATTTAGGCCACAACGCATGAAAATTTGAACTTTATTGTCATAAATGTAATAATAATGTTAACATTATGGCTGGTCACTATAACCTGTTAATGGAAACATAAATTTTCATAAACTGAACACAAAATTTTCATGGGAAATTTCATTTTATATTACAACCTAAACTTTTTAAATGTTATCTGTAATACTGTGGGACCATGTATTACTAGGATGATAAAAAATAATTGCTGATTTTAAAAATTAGCCACTTTCAACATATTCAAAAATCAATGTGAATTACATCTCTTGTTTCCCTCAGGTAAGAGTACCAGTCAAAAATGTATTTTTACCATATCTTTATTTCTTGTTTCTTGTTTTATCAAATATATCTTTAATTCAAACCCTCTTATTGTAAATGAAAGCTGGGCTCTCCTCCTTTCCACCTGCAGTAAATGCCTTTACATTGACGCATGTTCATGGATGGCAGAGGCTTAAGTATGTATTAAAAATGACATCCACAAGGAAAATATCTATCCCTGACAACAACTTTGCAAAATACCACATGTTATGTACATAGCATATGTAGTGAAAATCCCCATTGGCATAGTAAGAAATTAACCAGAATGCAAGACTTTGAGAGAACAGCTCCAAGAAAAAGAAAAATGAAAGAGTTTAACAACTGTAGATGAAAAGAGTTCCCAGTACCAATTTAACTCTTGTTCTCTGGGTGGGGATGGTTTATCTAATGACACAGCACGCTTGCGACATCCTGAATTACATTTAATGAGTCTTTGGCGCTTCTGTTAAGAAGCACATGCTACATCTCCACTATAACACCACCACCATTAAAATAAATTGTGTCATCGTATTTAGAGTGGCTTAAAGTGCTTTCCCAATTCTTTGCAGTCATTTATATACAAAGAGTAAATGATATATCTTATCAGGCCCAGGATGAGAGATATGTTACTGGTCAGTTATTTGATATAAAATTATATTTGAAATACATTTAGAAAAGTACTTCTTAAGTATTTTAAAAGAATGAATTTTCTAAGGCTTCTGTTTAGTGGAGAAATGCTAAGTAAACTGCCTGCCTTGGTAGACGTAACAGTTATACTCAATATTTTGGTTCTGGTCGTGTGTTTCTTACAGTCCTACCTACTCATCTACAACAACATAATGTACTGTTAAGTGTTTGGTTATGTGAAAGTTCAATGTTCTCCAAAATGTTGGCTATTCCCACATTAAGAGTATTTGAGTTTGAAATTTTCCTATTCCTTGAAGAGAAGATGAGAATGATGGTTAAAAATCAATAACAAAAAGAAAAAACCCTGCTAATCACACTGGCCATGGCTAAATTTGTGAAATAGGAAGATCTGATTCTCCAGTCTTCAAACTGCAGTGTTGTTTTTGTCCCTGATGTTACATTTTTCCCTTCTATGTTAGTTTCATCGAGAATCAACGGAAGCATTTCACGGCACCCAGATTTATTAAAATTAAATGAATTGATGTATGTGGGAGTTGAGGAGTTGTAATAGATCCTTCTTCAGAAATCTTTGCAAGACAATTAGTCACATCATCAAGGAGTGTTTGCCTCAGAGGAGCAGCTGCTGTGACAGCAGACAATTCCCTCAGCCTTTCCCTCAGCTTTCCCAGTGGAGACCCGCCCTTCTTCCCCATTATCACTCTTTCTTTGGTTCAAATATCTTCTTTAGCACCCTCTGTACAGTGCTTTCTTCCTTCTAGATCTATCCATCATTGACCTTACTTGTTAGTACTTTTGCCTACGTTCACTTCGGTCCTGCTTCTCCTTGTCTATACCTATTAAGTATATGCGACAAACCCATCAAGTGCCACTTATTGAAACTTAGTCTAAACCCTGCCTATGGCTTGGACCAGATAGTGGAAATGATTAAGAGTTTAATCAACTCAGTAGGAGACGGTAATGTTCTGTGGAATGAGTTTGAGATTAACTGAGTGGAAGTCTTGACTTTGACACTACTGGATGTGTACAGTATTAGCAAATGACTGAATACCTCCAATGCTCCGATTTTCCATTTAAAATTGAAAGAATAATAGTACTTACCTAATCCACAAGTTTGCATTGAAAATCAGTACTGACTATGCCAGGTAATGTGTAGGCACTTTTCTTTTATTTTCTTTTTCTTTTTTTTAAGAATGGCACCTGAGCTAACATCTGTTGTCAATCTTCTTTTTATTTTGTTTTGTTTTTTTCTTCTTCTCCCCAAAGCCCTCAGTACATAGTTGTATATTCTAGTTGTAGGTCCTTCTAGCTCTCCTGTGTGGGACACCACCTCAGCATGGCCTGATGAGTGGTGCTAAGTCTTCTCCCAGGATCCAAACCAGGAAACCTTGAGCTGCTGAAGTGGAGCATGCAGACTTAAGCACTTGGCCATGAGGGCAGTTGCAGCACTTTTCATAAGTTATGTCTGATCTATACAACAATTCTGAAAATCTCTAATATCTATCTGTGTTTGAGAAAACCGAGTCTCAAAAAGACAAATAGCTAACTCAGAGCAACAATTTTAATTCACCAGCTCCAAGACGTCTTTTTTTATATACCATGTTCTCTCCCCAAATGAGACAATGTACCTGGAAACACTTTGCAAGTGATAAGGGTTTATAGAGGTTTTATTATTCTTGCTAAATTCATCCAGGTCGGGACATGCCTGGCCCAAGAGGGCGCATAAGGTGGACTGGGCCCTACCACCTTACAGAACAAGATAGATTGACAATGATATTATTGTCGAGCCACAGCACCTGCCTCTCTGTCCCATTGTATACATCATGAATTCAGGTCTAAGAGGCTTATTACATACAAACTTGGAAGGCGCACATGAATTTCAAAGGATCCTCATAAATAAGGCAGAGGACATTTAAAAGAGGGATCAAAGAAGAGCATATGACTGAAGGCACAGCTGTAGGTGTAGAGACATTTAATTATCTCTCCTATAATCTGATATCTATCTTATTGAGATTAAATAACTTCAGTATCATCTGCCTTTAATATAAGGAAAAATACATATTTATCCCAGTTTTATATATTCTTAAAATTAGATTATTTGTATTCTTTTGATCTTAAATGTAACATAGTAATAAAAATGAGATAAAGTTGGGATACTCAAAGTAGTTGATGAATTATTACGTTTCTTCAGAATTTTCTTCTAATAAGTAAGAAGATAACTATAAAGTAGGCTAAGAATTCCATAAGGTTAATCTACCTACTTAAAGCACCATACTCTTAAGTGGAAGATCTATGCTCTATTTTTCTAGTAAATTTGCATTAACCCGAGTCCCAACCTGACTCCTGGACAATGTTGGCTAACAGATCAGTCTAGAACAGTTATTTGGCAAGTGGGGTTTCAATTTGCCTCCTGTTGCTGACAGTCAAATACCTCAATATACAGGAGGATTAACCTTTCTTTCTACTGGAAAGAAGAAAGTAAAGAGAAGAAGAGAAAGAAAACCAGAAACGGCAGATTTAGTGATTTACTAGCCATTCCCATAAGAGAGTGGCAGATATAAAATTTGTCCTATTATAAAGATCCTTTGTTTTTTCTACAGCAGGGCATTGATACCCTATTTCATGATGTTTATTTGCAAAGATGCTCAGCAAAAGTGTCTCCTTGCCCCCAAAATTTTGGACTGCATACTATCATGTGTGCCGCACACTATTATACCCTCTTGGAGATTGGCAAAGAACATAAGAATATCTAAGGGTTTTTTTTTTAAATTACTGTAATTCTTTATTTTTTATTATATTCTTTTAATTTTTATTTTTTATTGCAGTAACATTGGATTATAACATTATATAGCTTTCAGATGTACATCGCAATATATTTCTAATTCTGTGTAGATTACATCATGTTTACCACCCAAAAACTAATTATAGTCCATCACCACACATGTGAGCCTAATCTCCCCTGTTGCCCTCTCCCCTCCCTCCTTCTGCTATGGTCACCACCAATCCAATCTCTGTTGCTATGTGTTTGTTTGTCATTGTTTTTATCTCCTCCTTGTGAGTGAGATCATATGGTATTTGATTTTCTCCCTCTGACTTATTTCACTCAGCATAATACCCTCAAGATCCATCCATTTTGTCACAAATGGCCAGATTTCATCATTTCTTATAGCTGAGTAGTATTGCATTATGTATATATGCCACATCTTCTTTATCCATTCATCCCTTGATGGGCAGCTAGGTTTCTTTCAAGTCTTGGCTATTGTGAATAATGATGCAATGAACATAGGGGTGCAAGAATATCTGTTTTGAGAATTTCTTCAGTAAAGAGACATGTTAACCTGTATTTTTCCCTTACTTGAGTTGCAAGGTTTTCCCTTACACAACTTAAAAATTTGTCTGTCAAAACAAGTATTGCAAGAAATATAATTGGAAATTTGTTGGTATATAGTATTATCTTTCTGAAATAAACATTATCTTACTAATGAGTTTTCATTGCTTTCCTTTTCAGCGGACTGTGGAGGACCTTTTGAACTGTGGGAGCCAAATACAACCTTCACTTCTATGAACTTTCCCAACAACTACCCTAATCAGGCTTTCTGTAAGTCATTTCTTTTCCAGGCCATAAGAAACAAATGTCTACATCAAGGTTAGATTCCTCTCTTGACACAGCCAAGCGGATTCTAAACTTGCCAAACCGGGATACACCTACCACATCTATGAGATTGCTTAATACAATGATAACAACAAGAATAACAGTAATAATAACTAACTTTTTTAGAGCACTTATTTCATGCCAGGCACTGTGCTAGTGCTTAACATATATTATTTCAGTTAATTCTTACAGTAATTATTTGAAGCAGGTGCTACTACTGTAATTCTCAATTTAAAAAGTTGAATAAAATCCAATGAGTCAGCGTTACTCCAGACACTGCTTTCTGAATCACTCCCTTGATTATGCATAGTATGTCTACAGTGCATATTAGAAGTTTGCAATTCGATAGAATAAAGTCAGTGGAAAGTATAAAAAGTAAAGAGCCAACTGTGACATCTACACTTTTTGTAGATATAGATGAGTGTCAGTAAAGCAGGCAGCTAGAGTAATGTGATTAGATTCTCAGTGAAAAGATGAAATAATAAGCAAGACAAAAAATCTGAGGCTAGAGAGGACTAGTTTGCTATAACTGCACAAAGCCTATCTCTAGGTCAATATTTCTAACATGAGAAACTTAGAGCTGCAGAGAGATTGCAGTAACATACAGATTCCCCAGCCCATCCTACACAGATTCCACATTAATAAGTCTGGGAAACAGACATGTTCCTCCCATGGTGGTACCTGGTCAGCACAGCCAATTTAAATGGAGAATTTGACCAGTGAAAGAAATGCTCCAATGACAGTGAAAAATGTATTGTTAGAAAATGTCAACTATTCTTCCTTGAAATGATCCAGAGATAAGTTAAGTATCATTTTCATAGGAGAATAAGTCACTATTACAGGGAGATATCTGATCCCAAAAAAATAAACAGCCATTAATCTAATTTGACTTGTATGGGGAACTAGAGATTATCATCTCTACTTTACATTGAAGATATCTTTCAAATTTATCACTAGAACAAAGTAATGATCTAAAAAATACAGAAATAAGTGCAAAATTCCGAGAACAATTTGGAGAAATTTATTAAATGTATTGATTTATTCAACAAATATTTCTTGAGCACTTTACTTGTTAGGCACTGAGTAAGTCAAGAGAAAGCAGACATATTGCAGTCTAGATAGAGATTCAGATAAGTTGTCAGGCATTACAAAATGTCCAAGGTACTGTTATTAAAAGGGCAAAAGCAGGATGCTGTGGAGGGATGTGAGAGATACTTAACACGAATGTTCTGAGATAGAAGATCTTGACTTTTTCTTCAGTGTCCAAGCAAAATTCAGTAATGATAACAAATGAAATTGGAGGCATGAAGGAATTTCACACCATGTTAAGCAGTTTGGATTTTATTCTGAGAGCACTGGGGAGACTTGGAATGGTTTACAGGAAAATAGTGATAAAATCAAGCTTGAGTTTTAGATGGATCCATCTGGCTGCAGGATCAGAGATAAGCGGCAAGGGAGCCATCAGCATCACCAATTAGGAGATGAGAAATAACAGACTTGAACTCAGATAGTGGCAAGAGAGACTGAGAAGTAAATGGAATTCAAGGGATATAGGAGGTGGTATTGACAGATCTTGGTGATTGATTGGATGTTGTAGGAGAGAGAAGGGCAAGAAAGATACCAGGGTTTCTGGTGGAGACCACTGTGAGTGGATGATTAGTAGTGCCATTTACTGAGATAGAAAGAATAAGAAGGGTAAGTTTAGGAAAAAGATAATTCCGTGTTCCCTTTAATACATGTTGGGTTTGAGATATATATATAACCATAGACAGTAAATAATTGGATGAATTTATCTGTTTGTTAAAAAAATGCAGAAAATACTTAGAAGTCATTACTATATTGATGAAATGATCTTCCCTAAGAGTGAATGAGATTGCTCATACAGAATGAGGAAGGGCCCTAGGATAGAATCTGAAGACTAAATTGTTTAAGGAATTAAGAAAGAACTGGAATGTTTATTGATACTAAGGCTAATAATTTTGTTTTGGTTTGATCTTTTCCAAAATGAGCTACCAGCATACAACGTGTGCAAATAAAGATAATAATTACTTAAAAAATGTTAAAGTTTACTTGCCCTACAAATTACATTTTAATGACCTCATTTTCCTCTAACTGTAATCATGGAAAATAAAACAAATGTAACTAGAATATTAATATCTTTTGATAGTCATAAATTTCAGATTGTAGGAGTAAAAGTCTATTTGCAAGCTTTGATTGAAATATTCCATTTTAGATAAAGAAGACAAATTCAATTATAGTAAGTTATTGCGAATTTAATTGAAATTTTACTATAAATATTCTTGACCAGATCAGTATATTTCCTCATACAAATATAAAAAATAACTTGGAATATTGGTTTTTATAAAATGCAAAACGATCTTTGAAAGTGATCAGAAATTCTCAAGAACGTGAAGCTTTTAACAAGAATCAAAAGAATTGTGCTCTAAATTAAACAAATGTGTTGTTCTTTCTTACTTCTAAGGTGTTTGGAATTTAAATGCACAAGAGGGAAAGAATATACAACTTCATTTTCAAGAATTTGACTTAGAAAATATTGCAGATGTAGTTGAAATCAGAGATGGTGAGGGAGATGATTCCTTGCTCTTAGGTAAGTCTGCAATCTAGTGTGAAAGTTGAATGGCTCAAGATGTTGGACTGGTGGAGAGAGCATTTCTTAATAAACGTAATCACTCTTTCTTTTATAACTAGCAGAAATGAAAACACAACAGTAGAGTAACATGTCAAATTTTATGTGGAGTCTTTAATATATGGAGTATTTGCAATGATGACGGAATAATTTTCTTCTTGAGCATTCTTGGCAAACCAAAATTAATGTTCTTGATCATTACCAGCCAATACCAGCCAATACTAATTCACTACAATAAGCATCATACCTTGGAGAATAAGAACTGAGGACACCTTTTATGCAATTTTCTATGCACTCTGTGTACATCAGATGTCCAAAGATAGCTATTAAATCAAGTTTTATTTCACTTCAACCTAACAAAATAGTGTTTGTTATATAAAATTTTTAAAGAATTTTTATTTTATATTTTATTATCACTTTTTAAAAAAATTATAGTGAGGTAACTTTGGTTTGTAACATTATATAAATTTCAGGTGTACGTCATTATATTTCAATTTCTGTGTAGACTAAATCGTGTTATTATTACTTTGATTGTCTGTGTGTCTAGTACTAGCTACCTCTATATAAGTAACTGAGAATGATTCAAAAATTGACCAAAGTTGGTTTTTCCCTATTATCTATTGATCATTGATTTTTTTAAATAAATAAGGGGAACAGTGTACTGTTCTAGGGGAAATTATTGTACCTAGATCATAAAATACATGTTAATGTAATAAAAATCAGTCAAATATAATAGCTAGTATCTTAGTCAACTACTACCAATTTTTAAGAAAGAAGTGTGTTTTGATAAGTCATACATTAAATTATGAAAATGAGTAAAGGGTCAACTGGAATGCATGAAACAACACACTTTACAAGTAAAAGCGTTTTATCTAACTGTACTTTGGACTCATATTAATCATGTCCTATAAAAATCTGGGCAGATATCTATGGAATCAGGATACGATCACATGAATGCTGCCACCAACACGCGAAGACTCCAGAGGGCACTTTCTATAGCAACAAAGGGCAGGGTGGTAGAGAGAGTTCCCCAGCCATACTAATCCACCATCCCTTATGTGGGGTTCTTCAGCAAACTCCCACAAAGATCTAGAGTTCCAGCTTCCTGGGAGAGGATTTTGAAAGCCACCCACAGAAGAAATAAACAGTGAAAGTCTCTGTGAGGCTAGGAGGCTAGTGCTAGCAAGAACTGAGGAACTTCAAATTTGATTTTCCAATACACAATTATAAACACCTTTCAAGTAGTTCCCCCATTTTCAGATTACATTGCCCTAATAAAAACTTCAATGTCCTCATGATCTAAGAAAAATCCATTTTCATCATTCTACCTCTTAGTATCTACATCAATCGTTGAAAAGTAAATAAGAATCCCAAAAGAATCTCAGAATCATAATTTTCAAATTTGTGTGCAAGAAGTTCTTTTGAAACAGAATCACTCTGAAGGATTCCAATATATAAAATATTTAATAAGATAAACGTATTTTTAATTATCTGAGTCGTTATTGTTGAGTAAAGAGTATTTCATTATTTCTGAAACCCCCAAAGCCCAGAAATTAGTGCAAAAAGACCACCATTTAGGTTTATATTATCTGTCTCTAATTAATCCATCATTCAGATTAGGTTAATGATTCAACTCACAAAAAATATCAAATAAATTTGGACAAAAATTTACTAAAGGAGACTATAATTTCTGTTGTTCTATAAAGGTCTTTAAAAGCAAGTAAATAATCATTTTTCCAGGACAACATGAGCTTTGAATAGTAGCGATGTTATACCAGATGATATTATGTGTAATTCATCATTATAGACCTTCAGAAACCTGAAGTAATATTGGAAAAGGTCAGTAGAGAAGTTGATTTTCCTAGGAGCAGTGTTCAAAATGTAAAAGAATATACACGTTTATTTACATGTGCTGCTTCATGAGCAACCATGCTGCGTGCTGTGTTCCTCTAAAAGATGGAAGTGAGAAAAAAGGTATATTTCCTTCTAGATTCAAAGTATCGTCTCACTGGTGATCTTGTTTTCCTTTGGAGCAGCTGTGTACACAGGGCCTGGTCCAGTAAAGGACGTGTTCTCAACCACCAGCAGAATGACTGTGCTTCTCATCACTGACAATCTGTTGACCAAAGCTGGATTTAAAGCCAACTTCGCTACTGGCTATCACTTGGGGATTCCAGGTAAGCGCACTCGAGATTGCAAGTCACATGGTAACTTTTAGAGCAAAAAGATAAAAGATAAAAGCCTATAGTATTTCAACACCTAAACACGATTTCAATGTTTGCATTCTAAGACACTCACTCTTCCTCAACTTAGTAAAGATTTTCTTCCTTTCTGAGTGCATAACCACTGTCTGAGTTGGTTCAAAGCAGGAATCCACAATGTTTTTCACTTGTCTGGTGTGTAAAGAATCGTGAATTTTGTTCATGTAAGAGGCCATTTTAAACGTTAGAAGTGGGATACTTGGCACTCTGAGGAAGGAGGACTGTCTGTCATGTTCCCTCTGCCAAGAGCATTTTCAGAGAACAGCAGGGAGGCAGACGAGTGAGCTGTTTGGATGCCAACAACATCCAATTAAAAAATTAACATCATTAACTTCTTGGAGACAGCGGGGTAAAGCCACTGCCATGAAGGATGAAGGAATTTGATGCTGCTATTTACTGGCATGTACAACCTTCTTACTGTATACTTTTATTATATCTGTGACATAATCAACAAGAAAAAGTGAAATTATTTTTTAATTTTAAACAATTTTAAAAAATTCTTTGTTTTTGTCAAAATTGCATGCTCATCATGGGTATATCTGTGTCTTTATATTTACATGTAGAGGATGTGATATAACTCTCTGTGTTCAAGATTCTACAGAGAATTTTTTATAGCTTCCTGCTCCCCTGGACTATGATATTTCTCACACTGCTGCCCCACAGATCTGTGGTTCTCTCTAGGAGCAAATGTGTCAGGAAGACAGAATGCATGCTACTTCCTTCATCTATCTTTCCCTTCCACAGCAGACTGTGGTTGTTTTGTCTTTAACTAGAATGTCTGGAAAAAAGGTAGGGTTGGAACAGTGATCCTCATCTGGTCTATTTTCTAATCCCACATCCATCTGTGCAAATATCTGTTCCACCAGTCAGAACATACTTAGATCTTTGACTCCATCCCAGAAAGCTGTACACTTTCAGATTTACTGCAAATATGGATGTTGATCCATATCTTGTCCGCCCTCTGGCCCTGAAAGTAAGCCACAGCAATTGTTATTATCCAAGCTAGAGGGGAGAGAGTGGTAGTCCAACCAACTAACTGCCCTTCTGGATTTTGTAACTGGTTTTAGAAACAGCTGCTTGCAACTTGCAAGCAACAGTGACATGAATCAATCAAAATAATCAATTAGTGAAGTAAACAAACACAAATAGTAAAGTCTATGAAAAAAATATAGCGTAAAAGAAAAGGAATAAAGTCTTTGAGATCTATAGAAAATTAAAATTTGCTTAGAGTACATGAAAAAGGAGAAAATGTAGAAAATGACATGATTTGTAATGATTTTTACTTTATAAATTAAAATGATTTATTTTTAAATTATATTTATTTATAATTATCTTCTAAAGTAAAAAAAAGAAAATTTATTGACATGAAAATATCAATTGATGTTTTATATTAACGTAAATGTATATGTATAAGTATCTGTGTGTATGATTTTATTTACATGTATATACTGTATATATATATGAATATGCATATCTATAATTGGAAACTAACAGAAGAGAATTAAATCACTGATTTGGAAAATATTAATTAAGATAATTTTGAGACTACCATTTTGAACTGAGTTACTCTGATTCTCTGACTTGATAATTACGTTGCTACGGATTTTACTATGATGACCTTGTTTGTCTGCCAATGTTTTGTCTACTATTTCAGTTTCTTTCTCTTTGTGGTATACCTATTATTTTAATTCAACATTTGATTTAACTTATGTTAATCATTTGGTTTTCTGATGACACTTTTAAAGTGTAGATGGGTAATGGACGTAGATGAGGAAATTTTGGTAGTTAGTGTTTAGTACTAAGAAGAAAACAGATTTTTGGATGTGTATTGACTGATAAAAGCAAGCTAATTGATTCTTATAGTTACATAGAAAGTAAATGACATAATAAAGAATTTGGGTAATAATAGAACACAAAAAATGGTTTCACTGTTATTTTATTCTTTTTTTTTTTTAGGAAGATTAGGCCTGTGCTAACATCTGCCACCAATCCTCCTCTTTTTGCTGAGGAAGATTGTCCCTGAGCTAATATCTGTGCCTATCTTCCTCTATTTTATATGTGGAACGCCTGCCACAGCAGAGCTTGATAAGTAGTGCATAGGTCAGTGCCCAGTATCAGAACCAGCAGCCTCTGAGCCTTGGAAGCGGAGTGCGCGAACTTAACCACTACACCACCAATCTGCCGCCTTCATCATTACTTTTATACCTAAAATTATAACTCAATTTTTTTCTAAAAAATTAATACATAATTTTTAGCTCCTGATAGCTTGCTGAACACCTGCCCCCCAAAATGATATTACAATTTGGAAAACCATGGTCATCTTTGGGCAGAGGAGTATTCTGTTGAATCTTTACCACAACCAGGTTATTCTTTCTGATTTGATTGGAAGTCTTTGTTAATGGTGTGAGCCGCACAATTTATTGGTCAATTGCATACCTATTCAAAAACTCTGGCACCAAAATATCCATATTTCCACAAAAATTGCTTCACAAAAGCATGATCAGGAATGTAAAAGCAATAGATAAAGAGATGGAAAAATGTGCGCGTCTAATGGGCTTGCAGGAAAAAACACCAAACCACAATTTCAAAATTATAGACATTCCCAAAGGAAAAGAACCCATCAAAGCAAATAGTGAAAGGTGTGATGGGGAAAAAAAAATTATATACTTTCCGGATCTGACTAAAGTGACCTAAAAATCATGAAGTCTTACTATTTTCTATAAAAAATTAATAAGCAGGAGTTGGTGTTATAATATTTCCTGTTTAAATCTTTAAATTTCAGGAGGAAAAATTTCCAGCAAATTCCTAATCAGAATAAATATAATCATTGTTCAAAGGTGTTAAAAATCAGATCACCTTTATATTTTACTCATTTCATGATGAATACTTGAAAACAGTGGAGTGATATCTGTAAGTTTTTGAGGAAAAACTACTGCAATAACAAATAAATAGGGATCAGTACCATCTGTATTGAACTCAATAGAATTAAGTGCCCAGTTCTGCAGAGTATCTTAAAGTAGAGGAAGCAAATACCTAATAAGTATTCTACTGGAAGGGAAGGCCTCCCAAACTTTTGAAAGAAGTATTACATTTTTAAAGAAATAAAGATGAATAGTAAAACCCACAAACCTATTAAGAGAAAAAATTAATAGCTCTAACCAATAAAGCTGTGAACTTATCCATAAAATCTACAATTGAAATAATTATTGGGCATTCCACCATTTTCAAAAGAGAAAGTACCATGAAACAAAATTTTAGAGACATAGTAAGTCTTTAAACCAATATTTTAAATTATAAATGAGAGGGCAGGAAAGACAGGGAAAGATATGAATAGGTTGTGAAAAGGAAGACAGCAACAAATCTATTCCATCAAAAATATTACAGTTGCTAGTGTTTATTAGATTCTTATAATGAGATAAATACAACATCAAGGGTTTTGAAAAATATTACAATTTCTATTCAAGATAAAAACTAAAATAATTTAATTTATTGCTTCCATAAAATAGATACCAGATTTATGGTGTAGGGGTTGATATGTTTGCTCACCTTTTCGCTAAATTTTGGTGACTACTATTATGTTCTTTAGGAAATAAATCATTTAGAGAAAACTCCCTTGATTGGAGCTAGAATGGAGTCTTCCATGACTGTCACCGTGTGGTGAATATGCTGGAATGTGGTTTCACATTCCTCCTGGACATGGGACAGATGCTGCTGGGGAGTAGAAAATGGAGTGATTGAGTCGTCATTGGCACAACCTTCTCCCAGCGAGATTTTTACATGAAAAAAAAAAATGAAAACCAATTACACAAACAGGGAATTGGCAGCAGAAGATAATCAAACTGGTAATGGAAAGAGAGATTGAGCACACATATCTGTCTATATTGGTGCTCTGCTTTGGTGATGATTTTGGAAAAAAGCATAAAAGGGATATCACAAATTTTCAGCATTTATGTGCTTCATTATCTTCTGAGATATTTTAAGGACACCTTCCAAATCATTTAACTGAAATATAAAATAATTGTAAAAGGTACTTTTGTATCTCCTTTCTTTATCCCTTTTTTAACTTTTCCATTTGTGTTAAATTAGAGTATATGAAATATAGAGTTATTGAGATTGGTCTATAAATGTCACTTCATTGCTCTTTTCTGATGCTCAGAGTCTTAATTTGGGATTCAATAGTGCTTATCAGGCAACTGTGGAAGTGGCAGCTGATTTCATTTAGGGGTTTAGAGCCCTCCCCAGATTGTGTGGCATGTGCCTTGGAGATCCATTCAGTTCCATTTAAAACCAAGCATATGTTGACTTAATGAGGCAGGGCTCCAGGAGACTTCACAAAAAGAAGAGAAAATCCAATTCTGAGCAATATTTCTTTTTCCTTCTCTTACCCTGGGCATAAAACGATCAGAGATAGGACTTCAGAGGCCACAGAGAGTTAAACTTTTGCATTAGAGACTTCTTAGTGAAACTGAACTTGTATATGTTGCAAAATATCGGAATCCAGTTCATGCATGTAAGGAAAATTTTGAAAGAGTTTATTTACACCTCTCATCAGAATTGACAATTTCTATTCAGTATAGCAACAATATCGTTTTGCCCCAGTCAGCATATTTTCATCCAGGGCATTCATCTTACAGACACAAGTTAATTTTTCTGTTTTCATAGGGTATAACCCTAAAACTTTAGCTATAGCACAAAAATGAATGACAATTTTCAGATATTTACACATTTTCATTCATATTTTTACTTAGGTATCTAAATTTGTTTCCATTGACAAATATGGGCTTTTCCAGTTAAATATAGCCAGATTACACTAGTTAAGGAGTAAAATTATCAATAAAGTTGTCTATGATTAAATTATTGGCATTGAGACTTCATCTTTATATGACCTTAACAAGCTATGAAAACAAAGTGATGAGATAATTTAAAAATAACTAGAGGCGACTAACATGCTATAAGTATATTAAGAATTTGATCATGGATATGTAATTAGTGCTGTCAACTTTTTAAATAAATATAATATATATTAAAGTCTAGATTTAAAGTAGAATATATAAATATAAATACAAACACATGTATACCTAGTTTAAGCCCTTCTATTTTCTAAAGGAAAATTAATACTAGAAAGAGAAAAGAAGAAGTCAATTACAATATTAATGTTTGCTGGTAGAATGTGTAGTTGTCTTCGTCCATTTATCATCTCAATAATCTGGTTAAAGAATACCTGTTTGTGAAACAAATTGATAATTACATATACAAGAACCTCTCTAATAGTATTATGGTTGATATATGTAACCTACTTCTCCCATGGGGTAGTAATTTGTAGAAACCAGCCCAACCACGTCTTCCTTACAATATTTTTTTATTAAGGTAATTTAGATTTGTGTTGAAAAAATACAGACTTTTTCAAAGTTTAAAGTAAATTATGAAAATAGGTCCAATTATTGTTGTAAGATATGCAGAGGAAAGGATTAGGTATGATTTCTTGTTGTTTACATGTTATCTGGAGGGGAACGTAGCACAACCAGCACATGAAAGTAAGAATGTTAACACAAAAGTATCAGTGAACAAGATAGTTTTTAAATGTTATTATTCTTACTGTTAAGAGTATTAATTTTTGAGCATTCAATTATTCCTGTTGGTGTACTAAACATATTTCATTTTCTTTAACTTACCCTCATGATTCACCTAAGACATAAGCAGTATTTATTCCCATTTGTCAGTCAAGGAAACTGAGTCTCAGAGAGATTAATTTATTTGCCCAAAGTCAAAAATAATAAAACGAAAGTGGCTAAATTGCAGATCATACCAAGGTCATATGATTCCAGAGCCTACGTTTTAATCAACATTCAAATTCAAATAAGTAAGCTTTATCTTCATAGTTCATAGAATTAATTTCTGTTTTTCAAATCAATGGAGTTACCATCAGACAATCAATTGCCTAATTTAAAAATATATTTTTTGAAATAATACTTTTAAAGATTGCTTTATATTGTGTCAACTCTAGTAATGCTCATACTGGTTTTTGAGACATCTTGCTCATTTAACACAAACTAATTCACTTAACATTTAACAAATATCTACTGATTTCCTACTTTGTACCAGGCATTTTAAATAAGAGTGGCTAGAGTGGGCAGCTTTCAGCTTTTCACCATTGAGTATGTTGTTAGCTATGGGTCTGCCATGTAAGGCCGTTATTATGTTGAGGTACATTCCCTCTATACCCACTTTGTTGAGGGTTTTTATTATAAATGATGTTGAATTTTGTCAAATTCTTTTTCTGCATCTATCGAGATGGTCATATAATTTTTGTCCTTTGTTTTGTTAATGTGGTATATCATGTTCATTGATTTGCAGATATTGAACCATCTTTGCATCCCTGGAATAAATCCCACTTGATCATGGTGTACGTTCATTTTAATGTGCTCTTGAATTCAGTTTGTTAATATTTTGTGGAGGATGTTTGAATCAGGGATATTGGCCTGTAATTTTTTTTGTCATGTCTTACCTGGTTTTGGTATCAAGGTAATGCTGACCTTGGAGAATGAGTTTGGAAGTGATCCTTTCTCTCCAATTTTTTGGAATAGTTTGAGGATAGATATCAACTCTTTTTTAAATGTTTTGTGGGGTTCACTGTGAAGTCATCTGGTCCTGAACTTTTGTTTGTTGGGAGTTTTTTGATTACTGATCCAATTTCATTATTAGTAACCAGTCTGTTCAAATTTTCTTTTTCTTCCTGATTCAGTCTTGGAAGATTCTATGCTTCTAAGAATTTATCCATTTCTTCTAGGTTGTCCACTTTGTTGGCATATACTTTTTTGTAGTATTCTTTTATGATCTTTTGTAGTTCTGTGGTGTCAGTTGTAACTTCTCCTCTTTCAATTCTGATTTTATTTATTTGGGCCCTTTCTCCTTTTTTCTTGATGAGTCTGGCTAAAAGTTTATCAGTTTTGTTTAGCTTTTCAAAGAACTAGGTCTTAATTTTGTTGATCTTTTCTGTTATTTTTTAGTGTCTATTTCATTTATTTTACCACTTTTGTCTTTTGAACTCCATACCCAATTTATAAGTGATTTATCCACTACCTTTACTATATGTTTGCCTTTATCTGTGAGACTTTTTCTTTCATAATTTTCTTATTTCTCTTTGCTGCTTTTCTTTTCCACTTAAAGAAGTTCCTTTAACATTTATCATGAGGCCAGTTAAGTGGTGATGAACACCTTTAGTTTTCACTTGTCTGGAAAACCCTCTCTCCTTCCATTTTGAATGATAACCTTGCTTTATAGAGTATTCTTGGTTGTAGGATTTTTCTCTTCACGACTTTGAGGATATCATGCCGCTCTTTTCTAGACTGTAAGATTTCTGCTGGGAAGACAGCCGATAGTCTCATGGGAGTTCCCCTGTAATCTGTTGCTTTTTTCTTGCTGCTTTTAAGATTCTCTCTTTAATTTTTGATATTTTAATTATAATGTGTCTTGGTGTGGACCTCTTTGGATTCATCTTGTTTGGGACTCAGTGTGATTCCTGGACCTGGATGTTTGTTTCCTTCCCCAGGTTAGGGAAGTTTTAGGTATTATTTCTTGAAATAAGTTCTCTGTCCCTTTCTCTCTCTCTCTCTCTTCCTTCTGTGATTCCTATATGCAAATCTTAGATTGCTTTATGTTGTCCTCATTTTTCAAAATTCTTTGTTCTTTTTTCTGTTCAGTTTGAGAGATTTCCTCTACTTGGTCATCTGGGTGGTTGATCCATTCTTCTGTATTATCTAATCTGCTGTTGATTCACTCTCATAAATTTTTCATTTCAGTTACCATATTCTTCAGCTATGATTGGTTCTTTTCTATATTTTCTAACTCTTTAGTCAAGTTCTCACTGGGTCCATCCATTCTTCTCCTGAGTTTGGTAACCATCCTTATAACCACTACTTTGAACTCTTTATCAGGTAAATTTCTTATCTCTGTTTTGTTTAGTTCTTTTTCAGAGGATTTGTCTTGTTCTTTCATTTGGACCATGTTCTTTTTTCTCCTTATTTTTGCCTAATTCTCTGTGTTTATTTCTGTGTATTAGGTAGATCAGCTATATCTCCCAATCTTGGAAAAGTGGCCTTAAGTAAAAGATGTCCTGTGAGGCCCAGCAGCATGCTCCCGTCTAGTCACCAAAGTCAGGTGCTCCAGGGATGTCCTCCATATGGGGTGGGGCTATGACTGCTACAAGTGCACTGGTAGGCTGGGCTGGCTCCTGGACTAGCTGGCTGTGAGGCCTGGACATGCAGGACCACTGCAGGTACACTGGTGGGTGGGCCAGGCCTTTGGTGTGGCTGACTGCAAAGCCCAGCAGTGCACAATTGTTGTGGGCACACTGGTGAGTAGAGCCACACCCTCTGGTGTGGTTGGTTGTGGGGCTGGCAGCATGTAACTGCTGCAGGCATGCTGGTGTGCAGGGCACTCCTTCAGTCAACAGGCCAGAGGGGGGACTCCAAAATGGCACCTCCCAGCACTAGAGTCAGCATGGCTGAATGAAGTCACAAAAATGGCTGCTGCCGGTGTCTTGGTCCCTGTGTGGAATCCCAGTTGCCTCCTGACTCTCCAGGAGGCACTCCAGTCTTAATAGGTGGGTCTCCTTCATCTGTGGACTATGTGCTTTTCTATCTGGTGTTTTTGTACTGGTTTCTGTGTCAATGAATCTGTGCATGGTCCCTTTAAGAGTGAGTTTTCTTTTCCCTGAACTTCTGTAGTTTTCCTGAACACATTCCCTGTTGGTTTCAAAGACAGATGTTTTGGGGTCTTGACCTTCCTGTGCTGATCTAAGGGCTGGGGTGCCTAATGTGGAGTTGGAATCCCTCACTCTTCCAGGAAAAGCTCCACACATTAGAGATTGCTCCAGACCATGAAACGTTGTGGCTAGGGTGTGGTTTTCCCTCAGGAGGACCATATCTCTGCCTCTTCCACCTCTCTCAATGTTGTCCCTTGTTGTGGAGGCTATTTTCATCCAGTTTTCAGATCACCTTCAGAGGACATTATTCCACATGTAGTTGTAGATTTGCTGTGTCTATGGGAGGAGGTAAACTCAGGATCTTCTTAAGGTGCCATCATCCAACCTCTTTCCAAAATTCACTTTTAGGTGTTAAAATATACTATCAAATACAGTATCAAAACTTTAACATCATTTAATTCAAAGTTTCTTTTATCTCTGAATTCAAGCATAAACCTTGGCCCAATAACTTAAGATAGAGAAAGGTATAAATATTGTCTTTGACTAATTTTCTACTTTTTTCCCCTTCCATCTTCCCATAGCTCCAGTGTCAGAGGAGAGACAGACAGGAAAAAGCCTATCATCACTGTAGTTTTCCTCTGGCTAACAGTGGCTCCTGGCCAAATATTAGCTTTTATGTAGAAGAGTTATGAGTTCTTTGGAGTGTTCCTCTTCTCAACTTCCCCAAGACTACTGCACTGTAGGCATGGGTAATACTCTTCCTAAATGATCCCATATAACTGTTCTCAGCTCCTAATCCCCACCCCCCAGTCTCCATCCCTCCACTTCTTTGTGCTGGAGCCCACTTGTCCTGTCAGATAGCTGTCACTTAATTATCTTTCCAAGTGTCCACATGGCCAAAAGGAAACTCATGCCCTGCCGCACACATGGAGAAAATTCAGATGATTTCCACTACCACCCTCTCTTCTAGCCCTAACTATCATCAAGGGAAATTCCAGTAACTGACTTCTGAACTCATTATATAGGAAGTGAACAGCAATCTTTTTCTTCTTTTAAGAAAGATTAGCCCTGAGCTAACTACTGCCAATCTTCCTCTTTTTGCTGAGGAAGACTGGCCCTGAGCTAACATCCATGCCCATCTTCCTCTATTTTATATGTGGGACGCCTATTACAACATGGCTTTTTCCAAGTGGTACCGTGTCTGCACGTGGGATCCAAACCAGTGAACCCCGGGCGACCAAGAAGCGGAACTTGCGAACTTAACCGCTGTGCCACCGGGCTGGCCCCAACAGCAATCTTTATTTATGCAGCTATGTGCTCACAAACTTTAGGAAACTAAAGTCATCTGCCATGAAATTTTTCACTAAACTTCAGTTTAGTTTTGTATTTTTCAAAAAATGAGGCATGAAATCAATTTATTTGGTTTTGAACAGCATTCCTTGTTAGGAAATGGAGTGGATGGAATGGAATAGAATATAACAGAACAGACTAAGAGTATTTAATTCAGTTCCACAGCACATGCACATTAGTGTATGTCCCAGAGCATTGTTTAAAATCTACTTATTACTAAAGTAAAAAAACCTGAAAGCCCCTACGCTAGTCCTGTGGAAGCACTAGCCATTGTGATTCTGCAGTGTAATAAACTTTCAGCTGGGAAATGAAGTGCTGGCCTCCCTCTTTTAAGGCAACCCAATATGAATTTCTGTCTTGGGGCATCCCTTACTTGGTGCCTAGATCGCATCGTCTTTCCCTCTCTCAGAAGAACCTCCTCCTCAAGGACTCTATGCGGTATGTTTTTTCTTTTTTGTGAAGAAGATTGGTCCTGAACTAACATCTGTTGCCTATTTTCCTCTTTTTCTTGCAGAAGATTGTCACTGAGCTAACATCTGTGCCAATCTTCCTCTCTTTTATGTGGGATGCCACCACAGTGTGACTTGAGGAGTGGTGCTAGGTCTGCACCTGGGATCCAAACCTGCGAACCCCAGGCTGCCAAAGCAAAGCATGTGAACCTAACCACTACGCCACTGGGCTGGCTCCTCTATGCAGTATTTCTTACACAAAACTTGAATCCTTTTTTTTTTTGTTATAGCTGTAAATAGGTGACAAGTATTTCTAGCTGCTGGACCCGTTTTGGTATTTTTTAGTAAGTGTAGTATGGCTATTTAGTATCTCTCTTTAGAATGTAACATTATTTATCAATTCTCTGAGATTTGAGGCTACAACCTAGATTCTAAAACAACAGCAATGATTCTTTTTGAGCGCCATTACATTTGGTCATCATGAATTGAGAAAGTCTCTGTGGAGGTTAGTATAGTTTAGTCTGGAAACTATTTTAACTTGAATTGTGTCTCCTTGAAAACAATGTAGCAGTGTATAATTAAGATTTGCTAATAGCTTTCAAAATATAGGTTTCCCTATTCCTTATTTTTATCGTGTAAGTTTTTGCTTCCCCATATGGTTGTCCATGTGCCATGTACAGGAAGAGACGTTAAGCCTCTTTATTCTACCACCATCTCCATTCTCAGAGGATCCAAATCTCATGTGGCTCTCAACACAGATCCCAACATGTAGCTGATCCTCCTAAGTCATAATTAGAAAACATCTTAAGGGAAGCAAATGCTTCTCTCCCTGTGAGATGAGGGCTCTCCCAGGGCAAAACCCTTTAAGACCAAACAAACAGTTCCAGGACACAGCAGCACTCACTCCTTTCAAACAATGAATAGTTCCAGTAGGCCTCTTTTTGTACAACTCAAACTCTGGAAACCACCAACTGCCTCCAGATCTGCGCAGTTCCGTCCTTGTCCAGCCTGTTCATTTTCCTTCTGTTTCTTCATATGCCCACTACATCCCCATCACTCCAACCCTGCTTCACTTGTTTGGAGCTCCAGCCCCAACTTCCTTTCAAATTACTGCTATTGCAGAGTTTCCATTTCTTTATGACTACTTTTTCACACCTGACTATGCTTTCACTGAGCTCACTATTTCCAGCCTACTCCAACTTTGGTCCCAAGAGAAGGCAATTTCTACATTTCGATATAAAGAAAGTTTGGAGGTCTTATTTGGAAGGTGAAATGGAGAGATCTTTCTATGCTTGTGTAACTTCCCAATGGTTATTGCTTATGTGTTCATTTGGGTGGTGGAATTTGTCGAAGAGATTCTAACAGAGATTGTGAGGGAGGGGTGTATTCTAAACGTCTCAGCCATCTCTTGGAACTTCCTCAACTCTGCCTCAAAGGAGTGCCTAAGGTTTTATCTACACTCCTCTCAAGGCTTTGACGTGACTATCGTGGAGGCATTCTGAGCAACTAAGTGTATAGTCTTATTCAAGATCAAAGCTAATACAACCACGCACCATGGCAAAGGGCTGATGTTTAAAGGGGCAGAAATGGGATGGATACTCCAGACCTATCTATTTGTCATTTCTTTGTCCTATACAATAAATATTCTTTCCCCACAGAGCCCTGCAAAGAAGACAATTTTCAGTGTAAGAATGGAGAGTGTGTTCCACTGGTGAATCTCTGTGATGGTCTTCCACACTGTCCAGATGGCTCAGATGAAGCACATTGTGGTATGCTTTATTTTTAGGAAAACGCTTTATCACTTTAGCTTCCACATTTAGATTCTACAAATATGAAAGGAAGATTGTGAATGTGTTTATTAGGACATGTTCTGATGCTTTGTGATATGAACATCTCACAGCGATTTCAGCGCCTCTGTCTCCATTCTGGTTAGGAGAAAAGTTAACATGGAGGCCCCTGTTTTTTGTTAGTTTGTTTAAATTGGACTACATTTAATAACTTTAAGTCTAGGGTGACCCAATTCAGGTAGAAAGCATACAATACCACAGAGAGACAATAGCCAATACTAGGCACTCTAACGCCACTCTAATTGAGTATTATACTCAGTATATCATCTACATAGGGAGGCACCCTCATTCTTATCTATAAATCACTTTCTTAGTTTTGGTCCTTTGCACACTTGATTCTTCAGTATCTACTCCTTCTTCTGCCTTGTTTAGTCTTCAGTCCAGTCTCACTTCCAGATCTCTATAACATTATGAGCAATGGCTACTTTTACTGTCTCATTTTTATTTCTAAGCAAATATGTAATGCTACTTATTATGTGCCATAGACTGTAACTAAGTGCTATGAAACAATCTTCATGTAATAAGAATTAGCTCTGTTTTAGCCATGAGAACACTGAGGCTTGGAGAAGTTAAGTGGCTGCCAAAGATGATGCACCTAGTGAGGGCGAGCACTGTATTTTAAACCT
Organism: Equus quagga; assembly: GCF_021613505.1. Lineage (NCBI taxonomy): Eukaryota > Metazoa > Chordata > Mammalia > Perissodactyla > Equidae > Equus > Equus quagga. Next base: position 16,303,720 of record NC_060287.1, on the reverse strand, counting down.
AAGGCAGTCTAATTCTAAAGCCAATGCTCTTCTTCCTCTCATAACAGAAAAAAAATGTAAACAGTAATGCTAATTTATAAAATTAAAGTATGATGTTTTTAGGTAAAACTTTCATTGCTGATGTTTTACCTGTTTGATAAACTAGCTTAGCTTGGCCCAACCCCTACCTAGCCACTACTGGCCTGAAGATTCTATCCAAAATGGTTGTCAGATGGTGGGGAAGCTGATAGAATCCAAACAGGAAAAGAACACATGCAAAGAAAATCGTTCTGGAGAAAGAAGTAGAAAAAAATGTCTAAATTGTTTCTAAACTTGAGTTTTTTCTTTTAGAGACTAAATTTATAAGATATCATCTTCATAAATAAATTTTTTTTTTTGCTGTATTGATATTCAAAGGACTTGCATATCTCTACCTTTTCCACTTTCATAGCTATATGGTAGGGCAAAATTAACTCTATCCAATTTGTATTTTTCAACTCAGGGCTTTCAATGCACTCGAGAAAAATTACAATCACTCTCAAAGCTCTAAGTGTTAAGAAAGTTGCACATTTACTTTAGAATCCATCATTTACTTTTATCCACGTAGGTCAAAATGACCCTGTGTGTGATCTAATCTCTTTAGTGCGTCTTTTCAATGGCACAACGAGCAACAATGGTTTGGTGCAGTTCAGAATCCAGAGCATATGGCATGTAGCTTGTGCTGAGAACTGGACCACCCAGATTTCAAATGATGTTTGTCAGCTGCTGGGACTAGGGTAAGTCATTCTGCTCTGATCACTTTTAAGAGATTCTCAAGCTTTTTTATTGGTATTGAATTGGGTTTTTTAAGAAATTTAAAATTTATGGAAGTTATGAATTTAGAAAATACACATAAGCAAAAGGAAGAAAATGAAAATCTTAATTAACCCCAATCTCAAAAGACAACTACCGTGAATGGCATTTTTATAAATATTATATAAATACAATTATATAGAAATGTATTATAAAATCATACAAAATATTATATTCTGCTCTGTTTTGTAGCCTACTCACATGAGCATTTCTCATTATTATTTTCTATAGATTATAATTTTTTAAGAAAATGAAATATTCCATTTTATGCTGTATCATAATATATATAGCTAGTCACAAGGCCACTGCAGATAACATGCTTTTCTATATCTTTGATGCGTATTCACAATAGCTCTTTTGGAAATTTGTAGCAGTATAATTGTTGTAAGAAGAGATATGCAAAATTTCCAGACTTTCTCAAGAAGGGTGCAAGTGATAATTCCATATTAATGACTCACCAAAAATGTATTATACCTTCCAGTCTAATGTCATAATACATTACATCAAATATATAAGTTCACCATATTCATTTTTTATCTTCCCATTAGTCTCAAAAGTAATGAGGTGAAAAATGGAAGGTAGTAAGTAGTAATAATTTTTTTCTTTTAAGTTGTACAGTCGGTCAACTCTAATTCACCATTCTAGTCCTTTGGTATTCTTGATTTTGGAGATTTAACCATATTAGGTCACATCTGGTTATATTTTTGCTTATAGCACCATATTATTTGCCAGTTTGGCTTGTCATATTAAACTATGAAGTCTATAAATGTAAGAACCATGTCTATTTGATCCATTTTTATTGCATTGCTAACATCTAGACTTATCCTTGTCTCAAAATATAGGTGCTAATAAACATTTGTTGAAACAATAATTATTCATTACATATAAATATATATGAACATATAAATATGGATATTAACTATCTAAATGTATGCCAAAAGTTGTCCAATTATAAACCATTATCATTTTCTTTCTGTCTTGAACAAGGGAATGATTTCAGAATTTATTCTAAAAGATTGTATAAAGTTGCAAAGGAAAATAATTTAAGTCCAGATCCACACATACCCTCAGCTTTGGCAGTTATCCCAACCATTCATAGTTCATCAAAATCAAATGTAATTGATTGCTCTCCTTATAAAGGGTTCTTCTTTCCAACTGATTAATAATCCATATAAGAGAGTCCTCCAGCTATACATAGATTTTCAAAACTTATTTCAAAGTGTTTTTTTAACCCCAAACATAATTTCCACTAGAAATAAGATTAGTGCAGTGGTTAGGTCTTCAATGTAGCCCATAATAACTATTTAATTTCTAGTAGACTGGAGAGAACTATATTGTATACTAATCCCAAGAAAGTACCTAACCACCTCATATAGATCTTTTACTAAAGGAAAATGTGTTGAGGTCCCAGTGACAGTGTCAGAAATGCCCCACTGTAATCAGATTGAGAACTTTCAACTCCTCTTACTTCCTAAAATGCTGTTCATTCAGATGGAACTCCCCAGCTCCAAGATTCATCTAAGTGATGCCAGACTCATCAGGGAGGCAATTCCTATCAAGAGCCAAAGGAGGAAGTAAATTTCATCATCCATTATGTAAATAATCATCAATTTAGTTTATGTGTATTCATCAGAAACTTCCTGCACTTTCTATATATTATCCTTTTTATTATGCATTATGGCTTGTACTCTAACAAAAACCCTTTTAACATGAGGGCCTTTCAGACATAACGAATCTTGGAAGAGGGTGTTTTGTAGGGGGAATAACGTTTTTTGAGGAAGTGTCAACAAAACACTGAAACTAACAGTTGTTTATTCTCACTTCAAGTAAACCACTGGGTAAGTGACATTGATCCGGGGTACCTACTTTAACGTTGATTTTAGTTCAATAGCGAGTTTATACAGGTGAGACCCTAAGAAGTCATCTGCGTCCACTAAAGTTGCCCGTAATGCTGAGGAGCTGTTCTACGGACTCAGGGACTTAGTTTGTAAAGATTAGGCTAAAGAGATTGGTAACTCGACCTTATTTCCACAATTGATGGATCAGAATGCCCTGGATGACTGGACTTTCATTGCACAGGAGCTTGAGTTCCAATTCACTATCTTTCTAAGCATCACTATGTGATTATAAACATAGGAGTTCTTTCCATTGTGGTTTGGGAATCATAACTAAATTGTTTCCTGGAGGATACATGGGGTTAAGATGAATCATTCACAAAGATCGAAAAGATCAGCATCTTCTTTGACAGAAAGTTTTTAATGAATTTGAATGAAATATGTTGAGTGATAGCGTAATATAGATTCTTAAAATTTCATAAGAGAATGTATTGGAAAGGAAACATATATCTTCATTATTTTTTAACAGTTGCTAATATAAATATATTATTTTGATTACTCCAGGATCAGAAATCTAAGCATTAACAATGATGTCATGTCTAGTCCATGGATGAATAAGGCATGATTTTTGCTTTAAATGCTTATGTGGTGGAGAGAGACATATAAAAAGATAATTAAAATACAATGTGATAGGGGCTGGCCCTGTCACCGAGTGGTTAAGTTCACATGCTCTGCTTCGGCAGCCCAGGGTTCAGATCCTGGGCGCAGACATGGCACAGCTTATTAGGCCATGTTGAGGCGGTGTCCCACATGTGACAACTAGAAGGACCCACAACTAAAATATACAACTATGTACTGGGGGGATATGGGGAGAAAATAAAAAGCAGGGGGAAAGAAAAGAAGATTGGCAACAGTTGTTAGCGCAGGTGTCAATCTTTGGGGAAAAAAATGTGATAAATACAATGTGCTATAGGAGAAGCTGCTTAATTTGGGCATGTCAGGGGAGGTTTTCTAGAAAATGGCTTGATTTGAGTAGACGACAGCAAATTCCACACAACTGTGTGCTATTTAATGTTTTTTCCCCAGCCAGACTCTACTCCCTAGTTCTCTGACCCCATTTCCTATGAATCACAGCCCTTCCAGCTGGAGACAGGGACAAAGAACTAGATTTTTTTAGTGAGTGTAAAGCAAGGAGAACATCTTAACTGCGTTAGACGCAATATTGTTGATGAAGGTCAAGCACTCGCTTTCTTCAGAAATGAGTAGGGTAATCTCTGCAAAGACTTTAATCGTTGAGACTTCACTTATTAAATAGTCTCCATAGTGCTCTAGTAATTGAAAGAAAGTTATAGCCTTAATGAGAATTTGTCTAGAGTAGTGCATGGTAACTGAAAGAAAACTTAGTGAGTTTAAAATGATGTGTTTGCTACAGTGGCAAGTAATTTAGCAGTCAATTTATTAGAAAGGCACCATAGACTCTCAAGATTATTTATGCAGATGGGGTACGAAATGCAATTTCCCACACATTCAGGTACATCATGTAAGGCAGATATCATCAACCTTCTCTTTTTTAAATGAAACGTTTTCATTCTCTGACGTTTATAGTATGCATAAGTAAAAAGCGCTTTGAATAACATTTTCATGTCTCTGATCAAAGTATGAAAGAGAACATTTTATACTAACATGAGAATAAATGTTAAAGAAACGTAGAGTAGTGATGTTTAAAATGATATTTCCTAGGAAAACACACTACCCTGTTACTATAGTACCCAATAAATGAACTATGCAGTCAATTCGCCTTGCTAAGCCATTAAGAAGTAGGAGTCGTTAGTTCTGTACAGCTTTACAGAATTTAGGAAATAATAATGTCTTAAAAATAGAAGTAGCTACATGGATCCCTATTAGGCAGCCTATCAGGTGTCAATGTTAATTTTTAAGTCTCATAATAGTCATATGCAAGATACCTTCAGTTCAAATATTGGAAACATCAAGTTGAGACTTTCATTCTCAAACCCAAAATAAGAAATGGAATTACTTCAATGTTCCTCCATTTCAGAGGTGTATTGAAAATTTTGGAGGGCGAGGGGTAAAACGTATTTTTAATAAGCCTCCAAATAAATAGAGCATAATGATTTAATTTCCTATCTAAGCATCACAACAAATTTTTATCTGCAATTTAGCGCTGGGTCTTGAAAAACTGAAAATGGAAACTATGTTTCATATTAGTTAAAGAAATTGGTGGACAAATAATGTTCCTGTTCTTGTCCATATTTTCTGTCAGTGTTCCCAAATTTTTGACCATGTGAGAAAAGACTTAACATAAAACAACAACAAAGATAAGATACGGGAATTAGTAGAAAAAATGTAGCTACTACATTCAACTTTAAATTATTTATTCTTATTTGCTAAATTTACACAAAAGTAAATAATATTTTCTGTTATTTTTAATTTGCAAGTTCAGCACTAAGGGAAATTTGTATTTTATTCTTATCTATGTTCCTCGGGTTGGATGGGTGTGGTAAGGGAAGAGTGGGGAGCTGTGGGCAAGATAGTGGAAAAGAATTATTTTACTTGCTTAATGGACCAAGCGAAAAAGCTCATCATTTGCCTGAATTACAAATTATATCTGATTTTTCCTATTTTAAAATTAGAAATGTATCAATTAAAAATAAGTAAAGAGAGGGGCCAGCTCAGTGGTATAGTGGTCAAGTTCATGCGCTGTGCTTTGGGGGCCCAGGGTTTGCAGGTTCAGATCCCAGGTGTGGACCTAGCACTGCTCATCAAGCCATGCTGTGGCAGCAGCCCACATGGAAGAACTAGAAGGACTAACAACTAGGATATACAACTACGTACTGGGGCTTTGGGGAGAAAAAATAGAGGAAGATGGGCAACACATGTTAGCCCAGGGCCAATATTCCTCAAACAAAAAAAGTAATAAATAATAAGTAAAAGAAAATAATCAATCACAAACCATAGTAATTGTATAACTTTCTAATATTAATCTTTAATAGGTTTATTATCTAATAGGGTTGGGGAAAACACAGTGATTAGGTAATTATGTCTGCTATGTGCAAGAGAGTGAAAGCATGTGTAATCCAAGAATTGCCTAAGAAGCTCCCAAACCTGGTTATACATTAGAATCAGCTCAACTGGGTCCCAGACATTTGGATTCAAGGTGGCCTACACCTTGGTGCCCAGTGTGTGATTTTAGGACTAAACTAACAGCAGCTGCAACACCTGGGATGCATGTGTAGAAATACAAATTCTGGAACCACACCTCAGACAAACTCATCTGAAAGTCTGGAACAGGGCCCAGCAATCTGTGTTGGAATAAGCCCTTCAGGTGATTCTGATGCATGCTAAAGTTTGAGAACCATTGTCTAGGACAGGCTTTCTCAACCTTCCTTTGTGTGTCATGGACACTTTTGGCAGGCTGGTGAAATTTACCAATTTTTTCTTAGGTTCCGATTTTTAAGTGCCTAAAGTAACATACACATAATTACAAAGAAAATCAATTACATTGAAAATAATTATCAAAATATTAAAAATATGATATGGTAGTATATATTTCTTTATTAAGGTAACAAGATCTACTGGTGGTTCTACTGATTACAGCAACATCAAAGATGAGTATAAATGATATTTTTAGATGTATGTGGCAACTGCAATGTGGTATGAAGATATTTATGTTTGTTTTGGTGACAAAATTACAGGGGCTGCTAATAATATTGTGGTTAGTCACTTACATTTGTATTGGAAGGAAAGACTAAATTTCAATTAGAGGTTAGTGAAAAGAAAGACATAATTATTTCTCATCCAACTACGAACCCCTACATGTCATCAAGGACTCCTAGGAACTCCCTGGACCCCCATCCTAGACCTTAGGTACCGTGAGGCCCCAAGGTCTTGGGGCTTTAAAGAACCCCAGGTGATTCTGATAGAGTCATCCTCTCATGAGCAAGGAACCATGAACCTTTGTGTATTTGTTTCGGTAGAAAACATGGAACTTGTACAAAACATCTTCAAAGTGTGGCAGTTTGATTTTACCTGATAACAAAAACAAAAAAGCAAAGTGAAATAGAGAAAAATGTCGATTTTTTTTTCCATTGTAACCAAGTTTACATACCCTATTACAGTCATCTCTGACTTAATCTGGGGGATTCCTTAGCTTGTCATTCTGACACTAGCCTATTTTAACTTCTGTGGAAAACTTCTTTTCCCCAATAGATGAAAACAAAAGCAGAGAGTTTTAAAAGACCACTATGAGAAAGATGTCATTAAAAGGGTAAAAAAAAAAAAATCCATGGCTATGTTTTCATCAACCACAGGCCCATGTTATTTCTTGCCTGGAAAAATTCAATTCTGATTTCTCCCACTGAGTATTTGAAAACATCTTATTGGGAATTAAGGGACTCTTTTTCTGTGAAATATCACTTACTTGTATTGATACAATTTAGAGAGAATTCTCATTGCCTCTAACGCTTATTTTGACTTACACACTAATGGGTATTTTGTAATCCCAGGGAGATTTGTGTAACAAAGAGAGTACTGAGAATATAATTACATACATAAAAGATTTTTAAAAGTTTTTTTTTTTATGTTTTGGTATAATTGTGAATCATCTGCCAATAATTTTCTGCAACATATAGTTTTTTAGTCTTATATGAAAACAACAAGAGATCGTGTTTTTCCCCCTTTATCCTTTTATCATTTCCTGAGATACTGTTATTTGGGGAGGGAGATTCTATTCTAAAATGGAAACGGATTATATTCTAAAATTAAAATAGATAAGGACAGGAGAAAACTATCTCCCCATGAGATGAATAACAAAAATTTTCTTGTCTGTTCTATTTCCCTTCTCAACAGTATTTCCAACTCTTCAACCTGTAAATAATGCAGAATATTCTATAAGACCAAGGGCAATTTTGAATAAAATTAATAAAGTTTAATAGAATAATATACCTTCTTCCTCCCTTCCTTTAATTTTTCCTCTTCCTCTTTTTCTTATTTTCTTTCTTCCTTATTTTTTGCTTCCTTCCTCACTTCCTTGTTCTTTCTTTCTTTTCTCTCTTATCTTTTCCCATTCTCTCTTTTTTTCTTTATTCCCATATCTTTTCAAAAGAAACTGAGATGATTTATAAGGAAGAGTATACACAGGAAGATTAATAGAATAGTAGATGAAAATAAGACCCAAAGAAATAAGGAGGCAAATCTATAAAATATACAGGATCAGCATAATTACTAATATTTGTGTCTGAGATTCCTGGAAACCCATGCAAAAAGGAAAATATTAAAAACCACATAACTTTAATTATGAGATGTGTCACAGTTTCCATAGGGAAGAGAAATTTCTTCTGACACTAAATTCTAAAGGAAATTTTGCACTTATGTCTTTATAAAGTAATAATGCGTTGAACAAAATATATGCACTTGAGAAAAATTCATAGTCAATGTGGAGGTGTATGTCATATGCCTCTTAGTCACAAATTAGTAAAATGCAATGGCAGCTGAGAAAGTTATGTTATAAATGAGTCAAGGATATATTACAAGGGATTAAGGCTATGTTGTCCAAGATGTTATCAGTGGAAATCCTGTCTCTGACAATCGACCTTCTGTGTGGCTTCTCTCAGCCATATTTTTGGTAGGACATACCAGGAGTTTGTTCCTTCCCAATACGTTACATCTGGAAGATAGTAGAGAGAAGCTATCAGACTGACCCATCAATTTCTCTCTTGTTCTTAATAAGGAAGCTTGCACAAAGAAGGAAATTGATTAGGTGAAGATAATTTTTTTCTATTCTATTTTTTTCTTTTCTTCTGTTTTCTTCTTTTCACAAAATTTTGAGAGTCAGGTCAGAAAATATAAAATTAATTAAGCTCACCTGTTTGCTGAGAGCTATCAGTGCTGGGTGAGTGCCAGGTGTGCTGCTATATATGTATCCAGTTCAGTCATGGTGTTTACCTAAATACCCACGTGTCCTGACTCTCCTGGAAGGATACTTTGCCATCCTTTGCCTCAAATTGCTTTCATTTTCCATTTCCTTGTCTATTAAAATGCTTTCCCCCACCTTCTGCCCTGCCAAAGCAATCCCCTTCTTTCCCTCCAATCTGAAAAGAAAGGTCCATCCCTCTCCAAAATGCTTTTCAGCTAATCCCAACAGTCTCAATTCATTACTTAAACCTTTTGGGGTGTGAAATGAGCTACAGTGCCTGGCTGCAGTATTTGTAACGTTCATTATTATTCTTTTTAGCTTTAGTGTATCCAAAAGCTTAAAACATCCCTACCTAAGCTCCTGCTTCAGGGAGGAATTCTTATCACAGCAAATACAGTCTGAGGATGAGACAAAAGAGAGGAAACCTAAGCAGGGCCTAAGAAAAGACGAAGAAGATTTAATCCTGTGCAAGATGCTTTGTGAAAGACTTCTTTCTCTCTCTAGAATTCATCTGATTATGTTTTTGTACTCCAGATATGACCTAAAAAATAATAATGCTTGGGTTGCATCAATATGCTTCTTTTCTCACATAGAATGAGGTTTCCCTGAAGCTTGGGGGGCCTTTTGAGGGAATGTAACATAAAAATGGTAATGAAGGTTTAGAAATAGTTGGTCAGGAAGCATTAGGATGTCAACAAGGTAATGTATGGGTGTTTCTATGTGATACCAAACCGCTACTGATTTCAAACAGCTATGCAAATGCGTAAGAGAATTATCAAAATCTGCAGAGCTGGAACATTTTCAGGATTTAAAAAATGCAAACTCCAGTTGTGATCTTCACAGAGTGCCTCTCTAAAAATTAAGAACTCGTTTCCTTGTAAGAAAGGGAAACTGAGGCAGGGAGAGACTCACTTGCATGCTCTATTTGAAGAACTTAATATAAGTATTCTCTGTTAACAATTTAATTTTTCAATTGTTCTGAGATTTTGTTTTCCGAAAATAAATGGTGACAGCATGTGGTTGCTAACGTTTTAGTTTTCTGAGAATATCTTGAATATATTTTTATTGTCTCTATCATTTCTTAAAATAAGAGATATTTTGTTGTAAACTTCTTAGGCTGCTTATATTCTGTTGACTGTGAATAAAAATTGGAATAAATTGTGTTCAGTCTGACCAAGGATAAGTTCAACTTGGCAGGATTTGAAATGCAGGTAGACTGTCTCAAATTAAATTCCAAATTCTAAGATCCAGCACTGACACCTGGAAATGTCTGTATGATCTGATGGTCTCTATATTCCACTCTTAGACTGCTGACATCAATATTTGCTACAAAAATTTAACAGATTAGATGATTAGAATTTTTTCCAAAAAAATATTTTATCTAGTTCTTCTAAATAACCCAAAACAATGTATCTGCATCATTAACTGCAGTGTGTTTTCTCATGTAAATTTTGAGACTAAAAAATGTAGAGAAGACAATCTCAGAATATAAGATATATGTGCCTTTTTTCATATGCATATATAATCTCTATTTTTCTCAGCTAGATAGTAAAAATGTCGCATTTGAGAATCCCAGGGTAGAACAATTAGCATTTTCCATATGTTCTTTATTCTTAAAGTCTCGCCTCTAGTCTTCCTTTCTTCTAGAATAGGCTTATGCTAAAAATTTAACTTCCAATCCTATTATCATGCAATGCTAGTGGTAGGTATGTAATAAATAGATACTAGATTAAAAACTCATTTATAAATAACTTTTCAATATTTTTTTCAATTTAATTTTGTCCAGATTTTGGTTTGAATTTGCAGAGAAATTAATGCATCTCCTCAGGGTCTGTCTTAAAGAGATAGCCAAGTGTTGGAATAAAAACAGCTAGAGATAATGGAAGAGCTTAAATCCACATCTATGAGATACATTTTCAATGAATTACCTTTCAAGATGTTCAGCCATGTAGCTATGAGTACTGTCAAATGACAGAACTATAACAATTTAAGTAATGAGTTTGATGTCCTTTATTCAAGGGAAACAATTGATGAATTGGGGGAGTTCCATGCCTCACAGAACACCGTTCCTGAGGGATATTAGGCAAGAGTGAGTTCTATGGAGTGTTGTAAGACACATTGCAGACACAGTACATTATTGACCAGGAGGTCAGGGATTTCCTTGTAAGGCCCCCAGGTCCTATATTCCAGAATATGGTGAGCTAGCTAAAGTTGAGTTACAGAATTGATTGGTGTATGTTAGGTTTCCTTGACAATGAGGTGTTTCCTGTAAGTGTGGGCTGACTTAGGTTTAGATTTGTGATGTGGCCCAGACCACTGGGGCAGCCGCCATTTTGTGGGTCTTGATATAAGAATTAAATTTATCAGTGCCTTAAAACAGATTGCTTATCAGGTATCTAGAAGTCATTTTGGAAACCAAAAAGCAGCTCCCTGAAAAAGCAAAGAAATAGATATTATATTTGGCTATGACAGTGGTTCCCTGACTAGCAGGCATCAGAATCACCTGGAGAGTTTGTTAAATGGCAGGTCACTGGTCCCCACCCCCAGAATTTCTGATTCCATGGGCCTGGAGTGGGGCTGGCAAATTTGCGTTTCTAATACATTCTCTGGTGAGGATAATGTTGCTGGTGTGGAGAATACACTTGGAAAATCCTTGGTCCCAGAGAGTCAGGAACATAGAAAACTGCCAGAAGCATGTTCAAGACATGTAGGCATTCAGCAGAATAAGAATACTGAGAACACGGGGGTCGGCCCTGTGGCAGGGTGGTTAAGTTCGTGCGCTCTGCTTCAGTGGCCCAGGGTCCACAGCTTCTGATCCCAGGGGCGGACCTGCACATTGCTTATCAAGCCCTGCTGTGACAGAATCCCACATAGCATCTGGCTTTAAATTAGGGCTAGTTAGGCTTTGAATTGGGTGAAATATTAAGAACAAAGCAATATTTTGAAAGGTAAACACTGAACATCTTTTTCGAGATTGTTCTTAGGCAACATGATTTTTTTTAAAGATGAATTTCACTGAACAGGAAAACACTTTAATAAATTATGGTGAAGCAATTCTGTAAGGTTGTCATTAAAGTTGATCATTACAGAAACTATCAGTCATTATAGAAAAATCAAATGAAAAAATCAGATACTCAAGTTATATATGCGCTGGTTTCAACTTTGTGATGTAACATATGAGCATGCAAATAACTAGAGGTATTATGCAAAAATTAAAATTATGTTTCGTGTCATTATGGGTAATTCTTCTACTGATTTGCACCATCTTTTAAATAGCAAAACATTTGAAGTTTTGTATTAAAATGTTAATCTCTTTCTATGGAATTCTATAATTTCTCTCATTGTCCATAGCATTAAATAAATCGAAGTTTAGTTTATTGCTTTGTGTTTGTATTTTTATTTTGCCCATATGTGCTTTTCCCTAGGAGTGAAAACTCATCAGTGCCAATCTACTCTACTGAAGGTGGACCATTTGTAAAATTAAACACAGCATCTAATGGCAGCTTAACACTAACACCAAGGTGAGTCCCAAAATCTGTTCTTGGATTAGTTGTACATGGACTGCAAAGAAGATAGATTTTGAAGCCAGTCAGATTTTAATGCCACCACATACTAGCCATATAATCTTGAAAGTTATCTGCTTTTTTATTCTTCAGATAATCTCAAACAATATCTAATTGATCCTATCTGATAACATTGCCTAACCCTTACGTATATGGTAAGACGGTCAAATGATCTCATTAGACTATGTCATTTCTCCTGTTTGGGCATTAATGATCACTTTTGTTGAAATTGGCTTCTGAATTTTACAGTTCCCTTAAAGGCCGGCTGTGGGTGGGAAGAAAGTAACTTGGAGAAGCCATAGCTACAGATGAGAATTTAAGATGTTATTGCTGGAGCATTAGCTTGTAGTTTTTTGTATAACCTACTCAACAGTGAAATATGAAGTTACGTAATTATTCAGCTATTCATGAAAAGTTACCATTTCTGTGAGCTCAACTAGTAAAGCAAATTGATAAAGGAGTATTTTTAGTACCAATGAGCTTCACAGTTGACTGTTTTATTTGAATGTTTGCTGGGCCTTGACTGACATTATTAGTCTCACCAGGGATGAAGCAAAGCATCTACAAGGGAGAAAACAGGCTTCTAGAGTTCCTTTCTATAAGGCATGTCTAAATTTGCCTTACTATTATAGATCTTGAGCCATTTGTATATTGAGAATGTCTTTCATTTATATCTTATAGACATTCAAAAATGAGTAGGAAAAAAGGGAAAACAAAAACTTTTCACCTTAATTATATGCATGTTTCAGAGCAGAACTGGGTTATTCCATGCTTATAAACAAAATGCCAGTATCATCTTACATTGATGTCCCTATTCTACATATGTTCATGTCACTTTAAAGAGACACCACTTATAGGCATAGATACTTGAGACTTTGATCACATCAATAAGCCAGGATGTTCTTAATCTCTCTGTTGATTAGCCGCATTATACAGCGTTGGCAGAAAATCAGACATATGTACCTTTATTTATTTCCCTAATTTGTTGCAGAGATGATTACATTTATTGTCGCATGAAAACTGGTGCTTTTGAAAACAGTCTTGCACTGGAGTTGTAATAAAAAAATAAGGAAAGGAAGATGATATCAAAGAAGATAATTCTTCCAACTAGGAAAATCTAGTGACCTGGATCCCCATTTTTTTCTGCTCTTATGAGGCATAGGCAAGACTCAGGCTACTATTTCCAACCACTGGGAAAAGGCCACTCAACATGGTACCAGCAATCTTTCATGATACAACTGGAAATGTATAATTCATGCAGCTACCGGTACCGGGCTTCCCTTTCTTTCAGTTCTTCAGACCACATCAGTAGTAGTCCTAGGTATCAAAGGAAATTTGACTTAACATTGTTGATCAACATCGTGTTCCAAGCATGGTGCTAGATACAGGTTACAAAGTGCTTATCAAATACTTTGTTGAATGTCTATCATGTGACAGTGTGATATGAATATTAGAGAGGTTATTTCCAGTCCATGCAAAAGGTCTATGACTTGGGTAGTCTTGCTGCACAATAAGGGTGAGGAAACAAGCCCAATAAGTGACTTGGACAAGTTCATAAAGCTGGTGGGCAACCTGGAGACAAGTCTGTCTGAATGCAAACCCCTCCACTTTTGGCACCAGCTCACTTTAAATAGCAGTTTTGGCAAGGAGAAAGAAAGAGAAAGCACAGCCTTTTCAACAAGAAAAAAGGCCATGGTGTTGGGCATATCTTGGCAGAAAAGCTAGTTCATTTTGTCAATACAATAGATATAACCCCTGCCATTTGTATCACAAGATCACCCCGCTGGGCTGAGAGAAAGACACAGGATCAGGGCCTTTTCTTTCTTCCTGTACAGACAGCTAAGCTCGCTCTGTCTCCAGGACCAAAGGTCAGGACAGTCAGTCTGTTTCTCTCCAATCTTTCCAAATACACCTGGACAAAGTTTGGATTCACTGCTCATTCTGACCAGAGATTAACAACTTACTGCTCTGTACTGAGACACTGCATGTGTGTGTTTGTTGTGTGAAAATTTTGATTAACGAAAATGCATGAAGAATGAGGTGCTAAGCTCAGCCTAATTTTCTGGTTAACTATTAAGTTAAAAAGAAACTCTTCTGTGCTTGCTAAAAAGAAATTAGTAGGCTTTTACATATCACAGAGTATTAAGCCTCGTTTAATATCTAGGAATGATGAACCATTTTGAACACAGATTTTCATGGATGAGTATTAAGATACAGGAAGTGTATGGATGAAGTTAGATGGTATGCTGAGAAACGTCCTGGAAACTACTTCTCTACTAACCATGAGTGGATAACAGAAGGGGAGTTAATTGAGGCTTCTTCTTTGGGGAATTATGAATACATATTTATATATCTATGTCTAGATAGATATATACAAATGCACACTACTTATTAAGTATATTATTTCCTTATATTTAAATTGACATTATCTTCTATTCTAAAGTATATGTCAATCAGAAAATGCGAAAGCATATGATTTCAAACAAACCTTATCTTGTATGTTCTAGAAACATTGAATTGCTTTGATTGTACTTATGATCTTGGGTCTTGCTTTGTGTTTTTGTTTTGTTTTTCCCCCAAATTTCAAGCATCCAAATAATACACACAATAGATGTAGTTAAATATAGAAACAGAAATCATTAAATTGCATGTGTGTGTATGTGTGTGCTCAAGAGACCAATGTCTGCGGTAGCTGCGTCAGGAAATAGTGTGGGGAAGTACTTTAATTCCTTGTATTATACTGATCTCTAGTGGTTGGTAAGTATAACACATTTTAAAACAAATTTTGTTTAAAATAGAATTCTTGGCTTTGAAAAAAGTTGATATCCATATATTTAAACAGGTAGTGAGTTTTCAAGTTATTTATGCCTACACTTTATTTTATATTTGCCTGTTTATAGGTCTGCCTCCCTCCAAAGCAGGGACTATGATTCATTCATGATTGAATTCCCTAATTGAAGTACAGAGCTTAGCACGGTGTTGGGCACTGTATAGCTGTCTGATGAGCAATACTGAGGCACAGTCTGTATTATAGAATGACAAAATCCCACATTGGTTCAAGCAAACTAACAGTAGCTATCATTTATCGAGTGTTCATTGTGTATAATGCACAATAGTTCCATTACGAGTAATTCTTCACTCCCCCAAAATTCCAATAAAGTAAATACTATTACCCTCATTTTGTGGACGATGAAACTGAGTCTCAGGGATATTGAGCAACTTATTCAAAATCACGTGAAGAGTAAGGGGTAGAGTTAAGGATGTGAATTCACCTCTATTTGATTTTGAAGATTTTTCTGCTGTGCATTTCAGCCTCCCTGTGTTTCATATATGATAAAGTCCATTTTACTAAAAATAAAGAAAAATAGGATAACCTACATTGTTTTTCTTTAAAATATTAGGTACACAATTTCTGAAACATAATTGCTCCTCTCTTACAGCGAACAGTGTTTACAGGATTCACTGGTTCTATTACAATGTAACCATAAAGGTGAGTAAATGTTTTGTTGTATTCTCTTTTAAGCCTTCAGTTTAAAATTCTGAATGAATTGGTATGTCACCTGAAGTTATTTTGTAGTGATCCACTCAATATTCATGATCAGAGGAAATCCACCAAAATAAAATAGATATTCTTTCTTGAACTATCTTTATAGCATGTGGAAAAAGACTGGTGGCTCAAGAAGTCAGCCCAAAGATTGTTGGAGGAAACAATGCCAAAGAAGGAGCCTGGCCCTGGGTCGTTGCTCTGTCTTATAACAACCGGCTGCTCTGTGGCGCTTCTCTCGTTGGCAGCGACTGGCTAGTGTCTGCCGCGCACTGCGTGTATGGGTGAGTGTGACACCACAGCGTCCCTTCCCAAACAAGATGACCACAGCAGACACCGTGCACCCCATTTCATGCAGCCTCACAAAACCAGCCCATCAGGGAAATGTTCCCAATATTTATGACACTATAAACTTTCCAATCATTTTCCCATTAAAATCATGTATAAAAATAAAATTCAATTAAAAATCATTCCTCATTAGATACTTACATCAAGTATTATGTTTCCTACATACATAAAAATTGGAATTTTTACCTATTCACAAGCTAAGCGTTTTTTTAAGGTGTAAAATTAGTTTTTAACGTATAAATTGTTCTGGTTATCAGTCAATTAGGACAATATTTCTCGCCAGCGAACTGTCAATATCAAAAAAGCCTGTATAGCTAGCTCTCAAGTTACAGATAAAAAATTGTGCTCTTAGAAAGTCATGTGTAAGCACTTTGTTGTGAATTAGGATAAAAATGTTTACCTCTTTCTCAAGTCAGATCTATCTTGATGCTATCTGGAACTCAGACTTAGAACTAATATCAACTGTATCTTTTTTTTTTTGTTAAAGATTTTATTTTTTCCTTTTTCTCCCCAAAGCACCCCGGTACATAGTTGTGTATTCTTCGTTGTGGGTTCTTCTAGTTGTGGCATGTGGGACGCTGCCTCAGCGTGGTCTGATGAGCAGTGACATGTCCGCGCCCAGGATTCAAACTAATGAAACACTGGGCCGCCTGCAGCGGAGCGCATGAACTTAACCACTTGGCCACGGGGCCAGCCCCTCAACTGTATCTTTTTTGTAATATAGCATGATAAAATACATGTTGAATTCTAGGATTTATCTTCTCCCTCCAGAGGCAGCCATTCCTAAAGCAGTGCCACAGGAGAAAAGAGTGAGTGGAGGGGACAGGGAGAAAAGGAGGAGAAAATAAATATTCCCGGGCCCAAGAACGTGTTAATTCTCTGCTCCGCCTGAAAGGTCTCTTCTTTAGGTAATGCCATTCCAGCGCTTCTGAATTCGCTCAGAAAAAAGATAGCTTCCTCAGAGAGAATTCATAAGCTCTGACCTAGGGTGGGTCCTTGCCCCTAAGTAGAAGAGGCCACCAGAGAAAGACCTTACCTGTGGGGATTAGAATGAGCCTCTTGGTAGCCATCGTTTGGAACCTCTGAGGAAAGAACCACGTATGCTCAAGAATGGAAGATGAAGCCGTACTTAACCAGATTAAAAGACTAACTCCTTACCAACACAGACATTGAAAGTTCTTGGAAAGATGGAGACAATAATCAGACACAGACGGTTGCGAAGGTTGTTTGGGAGATAGGGATGGCCAGGGAGCAAGTATGAAAGGATTGAGCCCACGCCTAAATACCCATTTTAGCAGAGGAGGGTAAGCTTGAACTCTTAATCCTAGGAACCTGGAAATGAGGACCCTCAGCCAGATCCCAGCTTGGCCAATTACCTGGGCTCCAAAAGGACTATCAGAGGTCCTGCCCCATCTACATCTAAAGCTCTCTGCTTCTCTGCATTATGCCCTGTATCTGGGTGACTAAACTACAGCCTCTCCTGTGTCTAAAGTCCACCTTCTTGACTTTGCTGCCTCTTGATAATTATGTTTTAATCTATTTTCAACCATCCCATAACAAACGTCTGTACCAGTCCACTTTCCCATCCCCTGCTAAACATGACTTTAACTTCACCTATACATACTCTATGCCTTGGGCATGTCACTGATGGATAACCTATACCCTAACTCTCTTACAAGTAAAAGGTATCTTTAGCTAAAAATGCAGTGTTTTCTGTTGTACATAGATAGGTCTTAGTAAGTTAGCAATCTCTCATGTTAACCTCGGATTTGGTAAATTCATCTGTTTGATGTTCTTGCAGAACATATGCTTTTTAAGTGTCAACTAGGCTTGCAGTAATATTAGTCACATCTTTCAATTATCTACCTTACCAATGTGCTTATTGTAGGTTAACCATGTCAATATCACGTCTTTTCAAACCACAAATATACGAGGAAAGTAGAAAAGTGTTTTCATCTAATATAAACACATGTTCAGTCATGTAGGACATAAAATGTGTTTCCACACGGTCACAATTTGAACACAAGCAAACAAATGTGAGCTGTAATAAAATTGTGATGAATTCAACCTTGCACTTAATTCTCTTTAGCCACTCAGTGGTATGATTTCTTCTTTCTCCAGTCACCAAGAGTTTTCTTGCTTTCTATTTCATGTCTCTAACCAAGCAAGAAAGTTTCTGGTATTATTTCAGATACTTTCATGAAAGAAAATAGTTTTACCAGGGCTGGCCCAGTGACTCAGCAGTTAAGTTTTCACATTCCACTTCGACAGCCCAGGGTTCACCAGTTCAGATCCCAGGTGCAGACCTACACACCACTTGTCAAGCCATGCTGTGGCAGATATCCCACATATAAAATGGAGGAAGATAGGCACAGATGTTAGCTCAGGGCCAGTCTTCCTCAGCAAAAAGAGGAGGATTGGTGGTGGATGCTGGCTCAGGGCTAATCTTTCTCAAAAAAAAAAAAAAGTAGTTTTAGCCATATGCTAATACTGCCTGTCTTTTATCTTTTTAAAACTCTACTTGTGTAGTGAAAAGCTTAATTTCCTAATAAAAAGAACCCAGGGGCCAACCCAGTGTTATAGTGGTTAAGTTTGCATGGTCCACTTTGACAGCCCAGGGTTCATGGGTTTGGATCCCAGGTGCGGACATACACACCACTCATCAAGCCATGCTGTGGTGGCCTCCCACATGCAAAATAGAGGAAGTTAGCACAGATGTTAGCTCAATGACAATCTTCCTCAAGCAAAAAGAGGAAGATTGGCAAGAGATGTTAGCTCAGGGCCAATCTTCCTCACCAAAAAAACAAAAAGAAGAAGCCAGATCAGCAACTTATTAAAATTATACCACACAAATGACTTGTCCTCAATGGAAATCTGTTCCAGGTGTTTTAACCTGAAGATAGTTAAATGCTTTAATTGGACAGCTCTTCTCTGTCTGCCTTCTTATTGTCCACACTCTCATTCCCATCCCTCAGCCTTAGTGTTCCTGGCTATCGCTAAATTTCCCTGCACCTGTCCTGTTGTTCTATCATTGACCTATCTTCTTTTCCAGCCTTTAAAGGGAGATTTGGAAAGGCAAGATTGACTGTAAACCAGAGGACAGGATTTTTATCGTACCTATGCTACTGGCTGCATGTGACACAGTATCTCTGGGTTTCAGCATCTTCATCTGTAGGGGGTCCATTAGGATCTCTGCCTCCTAGAGTGATTGTCAGGATCAAATTAAGATGTTGCAATACTTTGGCGTACTGTGAATTATATCCATGTGCAATAAAAATTTTATTGTGCTGCTGTTCCTGCACAGGAAAGGTCCACAAAAGAAGAGTCTAAGTCTCGCCCAGGAGACATTCAGCACATGTATTTTCTAAACTTTTTATATTGATATAATTTCCAACATGCACAAAAATGGCAAATAACAATACAGAGAACTCTTGTATACTTCACTGACGTTCACCGATTATTTACAGTTTATGCTATGAAATCTTTCTTATCATTGTTTCATTCTCTCCAATCCAGACAAATATTTATTTTCTGAATAATTTGATAGTAGATTAGACGCTGTACTTCTTTGCCCTGTGTTTTCACTAAGAACAAGGACATTTTCCTACATATTCACAGAATTATCATGGACATTTAACATTAATGTAATACAGTTATCTAATCTACAGTAAATATTCATTTTTGTCAGTTGTCCCAAATATGCCCTTCATAACATTTTTGGTTTGTTTGTGTGTTTGCAACCCAAGAACCAATACAGGATAATGCACTGCATTTAGTTGCTACACATCTTTCATCTTCTTTAATCTGGAATAGGCTATTTTTAGCCTTCCTATCTTTCTGTCTTTCTTAGCCATTCTAACTCTCTTGTCCTTGATCTTTTTTTCTTTGTATTCTATTCTTTATTGAGATAACATTGGTTTATAACATTACATAAATTTCAGGTGTACATCATTATATTTTAATTTCTATGTAGATTACATCATATTCACCACCCAAAGACTAATTACCATGCATCACCATAGACGTTTGATATTTTTTTAAAACAAGCAAGTTATTTTATAGAAAGTCCTTCTGTTTGGGGAAACCCTTCAAGCTTGCTCCCTTGTCAGCCGTGCTATATTGTCATTCTTTTTTAAAAATTATTTTGTTGAGATCATATTATCTTATAACATTGTGTAAATTTCAGGTGTACGTTATTACGTATCACTTTCTAAATGAAATTACACAATACGTTGAAGCAACTGTCTTATAGGAACAGGTACTTTTGACTTAGATTGCAAATATTTGATATTTTTGCCACCTTGGGAGTTGCTTATATTTGGCATATATGATATTTTTGTCACTTTATTTTTCTTTATTTTATTTGCCTATTTTTTTCATTTTTATCTTTTTTATTTAATTACTTTCTTGAGGTCATATTGGCTTATAACTGTAATTTCAGGTGTACATTATTACATATCAGTTTCTGTATAGTCTGCATCATGCTCGCCAGCAATAGTCTACTTTTTGTCTGTCACTGTGTATACATGCCCCTTTACCCCTTTTGCCTTCCCCCCCACCACCTTCCCCTCTGGTAACCACTGATTTGTTCTCCTTACCCATGTGTTTATTTATCTTCCACATATGAGTGAAATTGTATTATCTCTCCCTGCCTGGCTTATTTCATCTAGCATAATACATAAAAGGTCTTTCCATTTTGTTTCAAATACCACGATTTTTTCATTTTTTATGGCTAAGTAGTATATATATATATATATACGTATATATATATACGTATATATATATATATTTATTTATTCATACATCACATCTTCTTTATCCATTCATCTGTTGATGGGCACTTGGGTTGCTTCCACATCTTGGATATTGTGAATAATGCTGCAGTGAACATAGGGATGCATAAATCTCTTTGAATTGTTGGTTTCATGTTCCTTGGATAAATACCCAGGAGTGGAATAACTAGATTGTATGGTATTTCCATTCTTAATTTTTTGAAAAATCCCCGTATTGTTTTCCATAGTGACTGTACCAGTTTGCATTTCCACCAGCAGTATATGATCATTCCCATTTCTCCACATCCTCTCCAACATCTGTTATTTTTTGTCTTTGTGTTTATAGCCATTCTGATGGGTATAAGGTGATATCTCATTGTAGTTTTGATTTGCATTTCACTAATACTTAGTGATGTTGAATATCTTTTTATGTACCTGTTGGCCATCTGTAAATCTTTTCTGGAGAAATGTCTCTTCATATCCTCTGTCCATTTTTTTGTTGTTGTTGAGGAAGATTAGCCCTAAGCTAACTACTGCCAATCTTCCTCTTTTTTTTCTTTTGCTGAGGAAAACTGGACCTAAGCTAACATCCATGCCCATCTTCCTCTATTTTATACGTGGGGTGCCTACCACAGCATGGCTTTTGCCAAGCGGTGCCATGTCCACACCCAGGATCCAAACCGGCAAACCCCGGGCCACCAAGAAGTAGAACATGCGAACTTAACCACTGTGCCACCAGACTGGGCCCCCTCTGTCCGTTTTTTGATCAGATTGGTTTTTTTGTTGAGATGTATGAGTTATTTATTTTGCAAATTAATCCCTTGTCAGATGTATGATTTGCAAATATTATCTCCCAGTTGGTGGGTTGTCTTTTCATTTGGTTAATGGTTTCCTTTGGCTTTCAGAAGCTTTTTAATCTGAAGTAGTCCCATTTGTTTATTTTTCTTATGTCTCCCTTGCCTGAGTAAACATGGTATTCGAGAAGACACTGTTAAGACCAGTGTCAAAGAGTGTACTGCCTATATTTCCTTCCAGGAGTTATATGGTTTCAGATCTTATATTCAACTCTTTAATCCATTTCGAGTTAATTTTTGTATATGGTATGAGATAATAGTCTACTTTCATTCTTTTGCTTGTGACTGTC
This sequence comes from Equus quagga, assembly GCF_021613505.1. NCBI lineage: Eukaryota > Metazoa > Chordata > Mammalia > Perissodactyla > Equidae > Equus > Equus quagga. Next base: position 16,281,751 of record NC_060287.1, on the reverse strand, counting down.
CAATTTTCCCAACGTCATTTATTTAAGAGACTTTCCTTTCTCTGTTGTATGTTCCTGGATCCTTTGTTGAAGATTAACTGTCCATAGATGTGTAGTTTTATTTCTGGGCTTTCAGTTCTGTTCCATTGATCTGTGTGTCTCTTTCTCTGCCAGTACCATCCTGTTTTGATTACTATATCTTTGTAGTATGTTTTGAAGTCAGAGATTGAAATACCTCCAGTTTTGTTCTTTTTTCAGGATTGTTTTTTCTATTGGGGGTCTTTTGTTGTTCCACATAAATTTTATGATTGTTTATTATATTTCCATGAAGAATGTCATTAGGATTCTGATTGAGATTGCATTGAATCTGTAGATTGCTTTAAGTAAGATGGACATTTGAACTATGTTTATTGTTCCAATCCATGACCATGGAATATCTTTCCATTTGTTTGTGTCTTCTTTGATTTCTTTCAATAATGTCTTATATTTTTCAGTGTATAGATCTTTCACCTCCTTGGTTAAATTTATTCCTAGATATCTTATTCTTTTTGTTGTGACTAAAACAGGATTATATTCTTGAGTTCTCTTCCTGCTAGTTCATTATTAGCGTATAGAAATGCAACTGATTTTTGTAAGTTGATTTTATACCCTGCCACTTTGCTGTAGTTGCTGATTATTTCTAATAATTTTCTGATGGATTCTTTAGAATTTTCTATATATGGAATCATGTAATCTGCAAACAGTGGTAGTTTTACCTCTTCTTTTCCAATTTGGATCCCTTTTATTTCTTTTTCTTGCCTAATTCCTGTGGCCAAAACTTCCAGCTCTATGTTGAATGAGAGTGGCAAGAGTGAGCACACTTTTCTTGTTCCTGTTCTCGGAGGAATGGCTTTCAGTTTTTCACCATTAAGTGTGATGTTGGCTGTGGATTTGTCATATATGGCCTTTATTATGTTGAGGTACTTTCCTTCTACACCCATTTTATTAGAGAGTTTTTATCAAAAATGGATGTTGGATCTTGTCAAATGCTTTCTCTGCATCTATTGAGATAATTATGTGATTTTTATTTATTCCTCATTTTGTTTGTATATTGTAACACATTGATTGATTTTTGGGTACTGAATCATCCCTGCATTTCTGGAATAAATCCCAGTTGATCATGGTGTAGGATGCTTTTAATGTATTGCTGTACTCTATTTGCTACTATTTTGTTGAAGAGTTTTGCATCTACTCATCAGTGATATTGACCTGTAAATTTCCTTTTTTGTGTTGTCTTTTTCTGGTTTTGGTATCAAGGTAATGTTGGCCTCATAAAATGAGTTAGGGAGCATCCTGTCCTCTTCAATTTTTCAAAATAGTTTGAGAAGGATAGGTATTAAATTTTCTTTGAATGTTTGATAGAACTCAGCAGAGAAGCCATCTGGTCCTGCACATTTGTTTTTGGGGAGGTTTTTGATTACGGTTTCAACCTCTTTACTTGTGATTGGTCTATTCAGATTCTCAGTATCTTCTTGATTAAGTTTTGGGAGGTTATATGATTCTAAGAATTTACCCATTTCTTCTAGGTTATCCAATTTTTGGCATATAGCCCTTCATAGTATTCTTATAATCCTTTGTATTTCTGTGGTACCCATTGTAATTTCTCCTCTTTCGTTTCTAATTTTATTTATTTGAGTCTTCTCTCTTTTTTTCTTAATGAGTCTGGCTAAGGGTTTGTCAATTTTGTTTATCTTCTCAAAGAACCAGCTCTTAGTTTCATTGATCCTTTCTATTGTTTTTTTAGTCTCTATTTCATTTATTTCCACTCGGATTTTTATTATTTCCCTCCTTCTACTGACTTTGGGCTTTGTTTGTTTTTCTTTTTCTAGTTCCTTTAAGTGTAGTTTAAGATTACTTATTTGGGATTTTTATTGTTTGTTGAGATGGGCCTGTATTGTTATAAGTTTCCCTCTTAGTACCACTGTGCCTGCATCTCATAATAGCTGATATGTTGTGTTTTCATTTTCATTTGTCTCCAGATGTTTTTTGATTTCTCCATTCATCCAATGGTTGTTCAGTAGCATGTTGTTTAGTCTCCACATATTTGTGATTTTCCCAGGATTTTCTTGTAGTTGATTTCTAGTTTCATAGCATTGTGGTTGGAAAAGATGCTTGATAAGATTTCAGTCTTCTTAAATTATTGAGGCTTGGCTTGTTTCCCAACATATGGCCTACCTTTGAGAATATTCCATGTGCACTTGAGAAGAATGTATATTCTGCTGTTTTGGGATGGAATATTCTCTATATATCTATTAGGTCCATCTGGTCTAGTGTTTCATTTAAGGCCATTATTTTCTTGACTTTCTGTCTGGGTGATCTATCCCTTGACATAAGTGGGGTGTTGAGGTCCCATGCTATTATTGTGTTGCTGCCAATTTATCCTTTTAAGTCTGTTAATAACTGCTTTAAATACTTTGGTGCTCTTGTGTTAGGTGCATATATATGTTGATAAGTATTATGACTTCTGGGTGGAATGTCACTTTTATCACTATATAATGCCCATCTTTGTTTTTCATTTTCTTTTTTATCTTGAAGTCTGCTTTGTCTGATACAAATATGGCTGCATCCACTTTCTTTTACTGGGCATTTGCTTAGAGTATCAACTTCAATCCCTTCACTCTGAACCTATGTTTGTCTTTAGAGCTGAGATGTGTTTCCTGGAGGCAGCATATTGCTGATTTTTGTTTTATAATCCATCCAGCCACTCTGTGTCTTTTGATTGGAGAATTCAGTCTATATACTTTTAGAGTGATTATTGGTATACAAGGAATTAATACTACCATCCTATCTGTTGTTTTCCGGTTGTTCTATATTTCCATTGTTTCTTTTCCCTTGTATTTCTTTTTTGTTTATTTTAAAGATTGACACTGGAGCTAATAATTGTTGCCAGTCTCGTTTTTTTTTAATTTTTCTCCCCTAAGGCCCCCAGTACATAGTTGTACATTCTACATGTGAGTGCCTCTGATTGTGCTATGTGGGATGCCACTTCAACATGGCCTGATGAGTGGTGCCATGTCTGAGCCCAGGATCCTAGTTGGCAAAACCCTGGGCCACTGAAGCAGAGCATACAAACTTAACCACTCAGACATAGTGCTAGCCCCTTCCCTTGTATTTCTGACTGCCATTTCAGTTTGGTGGTTTTCTCAGTTTTCTCTTTGTGTATGACAGTGACTGTGCTCTGATTTTTTGTTTTGTGGTTACCATGAGGTTTGTGTAAAAGATCTCATAGACAAGGTAGTCTATTTTCTGATAGCCTCTTATCTCCATTAGCTAAGCAGACTCCATCGTTTTCTTCTTCTCCTTCTATATTTTTGTTGTCACAAATTATTCTTTTTTGTGTTGTGAGTTTGTGACTAAACTGAAGTGTTTGCAGTTATCTGTGATGCTTTCTTTCCCTTTATCTTTTATGTAATAATTGTTTGCTAACCTATTCTGATAGAGAACTGGAATTTTCTGATTCTGTCTGTCTATTTATCTCCTTGCTCAAAGCTTTGTAAACCTTTGCTTTTTTCTTTCAGGCAGGAGGGCTCCCTTCATCATTTCTTGTAAGTCAGGTCTGATGGCAATGAGTTCCCTTGGCTTTTATTTATCTGGCAAAGTTTTTATTTCTTTCTCATATCTGAAGGATAATTTCACTGAATGGAGTATTCTTGGCTGATAGTTTTTTGCCTTTCAGTATTTTGAATATATCATTCAATTCTCTCCTAACCTATAAGATTTCTGCTGAGAAAACTGCTGAAAGGCTGATGGGGGTTCCTTTGTAGATGGTTTTCTTCTTTCTTTCTGCCCTTGATATTTTTTCTTTGTCATTGACTTTTGATAGTTTTAATATTATATGCCTTGTAAAAGGTCTTCTTACATTGATGTAATTAGGAGTTCTGTTTACTTAATGTCCTTGTATATCCAGTTATTTCCCCAGGTTTGAGAAGTTCTCAGCTATTATTACTTTGAACAAGCTATCTGCTCTATTCTTCCTCCCTTCTCCCTCCAGAATGCCTATAATCCTTATGTTATTTTTCCTAATAGAGTCGAGCATTTCTTCAGTTTTTAAAAATCTTAGTTCTGTCTCCTCCTCCACCTGAAGCATTTTTAGATTTCTATCTTTGAGGTTACTAATTCTCTCCCCCATAAGGTTTGCTCTATTTTTTATACTTTCTACATTATTTTTTTATTTCATTAATTTTGTTCTTCATAGCCAGAATTTCTTCTTGGCTTTTCTGGAGGAGCTTCAGTCTCTTTGGTGTAGTATTCTTTCTGTTCATTAATTTTATTCCTGAGCTCATTGAACTGTCTTTCTGAGTTTTCTTGTAACTCATCGAGTTTCTTTATGACAAGTATGTAGAACTCTCTGATTGTAATCTTCTGTGACTTCAGGGTTTCTTCCTGGAGATTTGTCATTTTCCTTCTGTTCCGCAGTGCTACTGTAGTTCTTCACAGTGTTTGGTGAATTGATCTTCTGCCGGCACTTTTGTGTCAGTAATCACATTTTCTTATTTGGGTACAACTTTGGTTACCTTGTTCTGGTCACTTGTGTCACGTGTTCCTCCACTGGGTCTCCATAGGTTTGAATGCTGCTGTCCTGTGCACCACCCATGCTGCTCTTCCTGGGTCATCTTGGGGTGCTGGTTGCACCACTGCCAGGAATGCTGACTTCATGGGTGTCACTGTCACTGGTGGGGATGTGGGGACCCAGGGACCTGTGTATACAGCCCCTGTTGCTGGTGGAGCTGGTGTCGAAGTTGCCATGACTGAGGCCTGGGTCCCCAGTTCTGCTATGGTTCCTATTGCTTCTGATCACAAAGTCCACCTGCCACTGCTGGGGGATGTAGCAGAGGCTACTTTTTCTGTTCCCTCCCTATTTGCCTGTAATTTTGCTGGTCAGGCCACTCTTAGTTTGCATGGACTGTGTGCAGCCACTTGGGTGGGGCACCTTCATGCAGTCTAAGAGACTGAGCCACCACCAATTGGTGGGGAGCATTTGCATGGGCAGAACTGCTGCAACACAGTGGGTGCTCCCACAGGCTGGGCTCTGCAAGTGTCCGTGCATGGGCTGGCCTAACCCCACCTCTACTCACAGCCACACTGGCCTCTGTGTGAGGACCCACAATCTGGATTGCTGCCACCAAGGAGTGGGAGGGGGCCACTGCCTTAGTTCCACCACTTCCGGCGAGTCCAGCCCACCCACCTTCAGATGTATAGCTGCATGGATCTCTTAGCATACTATTGTGCTGTGTAGGGAATCCTCTGTTGGTTAATGGATGTCTGTTTAGCTGTAACTCATAGGGGAGAGACAAAGGGAACAACTCACTCCACCATGGTGCTGACATCACTCCAATATATCCTCATTTTTTGAGAACTTCTTTATTTTCTGGCAAAATAAGAAGCTCCAGGTTTATCTTATGCTTTCCCTGTCCTAGTCCTCAAATCAAGCTTTCTACAAGAAATGTGAATCCCATTATCTAGCTTTAGTTGCTTCTACATCTTAAAAACACAAGATCTTTTAATCACCTTCCCACTGCTGGTGTGTCCTCCTCTGAGATCCTCTCAACAGACATAGCTATATGCCTATAAATGTGAACTCAAAATGATAGCTCCAATTCAAGTAAAATACCACAGGGTACATGTAGGCGTGTCTCCTTCCATATTTGTAACTCTTATCTCCAATAATGAGAAAGCTTTTCCTCCTACCCGCAAAATATTTACCTACTTGCTCAAGCTTAGAACACAAAAATTAGTTTGAGAATTGTTAACCCATACCACTGTGTAAAGCAGACTTACCAACCTTTTAATATTTGTTTTTCATCTTTTTCCTACTGACGTATGGCAAAATGCATAATCTTAAGTGCACAATTTGATGAATTTTGAAAACAGCATGTGCCTGTGTAGCCCTTACTCCTATAAAAACATGAGACATTTCCATCACCTAGAAAGTTCCCTAATACCCCTTTCCAGTCAATCATCCTCACTTCTTCCAGAAGTGACCACTAGTCAGCCTCTTGGGTGGGAAGTCAAAAAGAGATTTATAGTTTTGACCACATCTATTGAATAGACATATATTAATGATGAAATTACCTGTAAAGAGGCCTCTTAACAATCTTCCATTCTTTAATTTTCTCATCAGAGAAGACCAAATGCATCATATGAATTACTTCATTCCTTATTGAAACAATTACTTAAAACAGATGTTAACATTCTTGAAATGGGGGCTGGCCTAGTGGTGTAGGGAATAAGTTCGCATGTTCTGCTGTGGTGGCCCAGGGTTCACTGGTTTGCATCCCAGGTACAGACCTACAACACCATTTGTCAAGCCATGCAGTGGCAGGTGTCCCACATATAAAGTAGAGGAAGATGGGCATGGATGTTAGCTCAGGGCCAGTCTTCCTCAGCAAAAAGAGGAGGATTGGTGGTGGATGCTGGCTCAAGGCTAATCTTATTAAAAAAAAAATAGTGCTAATAGAATAATGTCAAGAAAAGGGGGTTGCATAATATTGGCCAAAGGAGACCTAAAAAATGCATAATTTTAAGGAGGAGATGTGAGTTGGGAAACTCATAAAAGCCTATGGGAAATGTATAAATATGAAAAGTCCTAGTGATGCAATGAGAGAATTTTAACTGTCGCAAAGGTGACTAGTAGCTTAAATTTGAAATACCTTAGAAAAGGATCCAAAATCTATGCTGCAACCAAACACCGTTAAATCACTAATCTGATTTTGAACTCTCTGCTGGCCTAAGAAAATGCTCCTCTTCTTTTAGATCTGTAAAAATTACTATAATCTTGAAAAAATATTATAGTATTTTTGTAACCTGGAGAGAATACATTAATTATTAATCTAATCTCCTAAAGTGATAAGAATAGGTAAATAAATAGATAAAGAAATGAGTTAAACATATGATGTTTATTTTCTAGAGTAGGGTTAAGTGGAAATAAAATAATTTTTTAAGTATTATATTTGTGTATGTTCTTTGTCTTAGTCCATTTTAAAGTGTTTGAGGCATTCAGAAGAGTTTAAATTTAAAATTTCAATTACAGTACCAATTAATTAAATAATATTATTTTATAATCAATACTTACTGGTTTAAAAAGTTGGTTTTCAAATTATTATTAGCTATATCAGTTAAATTAATTTAGCACTAAATAAAGTATAAATAGTGGTGTGTATTTCTTACCATACCCCAAAACATATCACACATGAAATCGTCTATTTCAAGAATATTTTTTAGAGGTATGCTTTTATTTTTTCCTAAGGAAGGTTGGCCCTGAGCTAGCTTCTGTTGCCAATCATCCTCTTTTTTTCTTCTTCCCAAAGCCCCACCACACAGTTGCATATCTTAATTGTAAGTCCTTCTAGTTTTCCTATGTGGGATGCCACCACAGCATGTTTGTTGAGCAGTGTGTAGGTCTGCCCCCATTAACATGATTTTTAATAACATATTCCTTATATAATCATTACTTATTGATGAGCGGTGTATAGGTCCATTCCCAGCATCTGAACCAGTGAACCCCAGGCCATCGAAGTGGAGCATGTAAACTTAACAACTCGGCCACAGGGCCGGCCCCTAATTCATCATCTTGAATCATATTATTTAACCTTCTTTTTCCTTAGTTGTTTTTATGTCACTGCTTGAGCTGATAGGGCTTGATATGCAACTCCCCTCTCTTTACCTCACTATTATGTGCGAACACTGGTGGTGCTCAGTCTTTCTATCTCCTGGATTGCTTCCTGTTTTTCATACATTCACTCAATCAAATGATATTGAGCACTTACCTGTGCCAAGCATTGTTTTAAGTTTTAGGGACGATAGTGCTCTGCAGAGCAACAAAATCCTTGCCATAAGAAAGCTTACATTACAGGTTAGGGCAGAAAAGAGAAATATCAAGCAGTCCGGCTCTTGCTTTTGACCAGGAAGAGACTGGTAGAGGAAGGTAGGAATAAGATTGGAGGTGTAGGCAGGACAAGATCATAGGACCTAGAGCAGACTCAGTAGGCCATGGTAAATGAGATGTGAGACCATTTGGAAGGCTGAAGAGTGACATTATCTAATCAGGCTTCTGTGTGGAGATGAGACTGCTGAAAGGAGCAAGAGTGGAATCAGGGGGACCAGTTAGAAAGAGACAGTAATGGCCTTATGATCGTGGCTGAGGAAGCCAGACAAATGGCTGCATCTCATTAGTAAGTTCAAATGATTAGGGTCATCTGAATTTACTAATGATCACAGACAGATAAGGAGTAAGGAAAAGAGAAGAATCAAGGGTTTGGGTTTGAGCAACAGGGTGAGTGTTGATATTTATTGAGATGAGGAAAATGGGAAGAGAGAGGATTGGAAAGGGAATGAGAATTCTGATTTTTATATATTAAATTTAGGTCTTGCTACTAGAATCCAAGTGGTATTTATTGTCCAGTTGGCATGTCGGCATGTGATCCTATAATTCAGAGGAGAAATCAAGAATTGAAATAACAATTTGGAAGTTTTCTGCATATGGTTGGTATTTAAAGTCATGGCATTAGATAAGATCATCTATGGAATTAGTGTAAATGGAGAAAAGAAGAAGGTGGAAGGCAGAACTCTGGAGTATTCTAAACATTTAGATTTTGAAAAGAAGAAAAGAGCTGAAGGCAAAAAATACTGAGGAAAAGCAGAGAGTAAAAATGAAAGGAAAATCACAAGTGCCTGGAGATCCCTGGAAGTCAAGTGAAGAAAGGAGCTCAGAGGTGATTCCTTAAGTTTCTGGAAATAATCCACCAGGTCAAACAATGCTGAGGATTCTTTCACTCACTCCTGGTTCCCCGTACTTCTCTTTCTTACACTTAAACAAACAAGTGCATACTCAAATTTTAAAAACAGATTTCTGCTTAAGAAATAAAAATACTCAGATGCATAAAAGTCTTGCCCTTACTCATGAAAAGAATAATAATTGAACATATCCTGCTGTCCACCCTTCTTTTATGATACAACTACCTTTTACATGCTTTAATTTTCTCTTTTGAGTTTTATTATGGACTCACGGCCCTTCATTAACAATTTACTTTATTACCTAAAATAGCTATTATGAGTATTATATTATGTTCAAATTGTTAAAACTGCCCAGTGTTATCTCATTTAATCTAGCTCCTTTGTTATTTTTAAATCACCCCTGATATTCTTGAAAACTTTCTTACTTTCTGACAATGACACTGTATTTCAGAGACATCCTAATTTTTACTTGCCTTAAAAATTGGAATTGGCTATCCCCCAGGAATCCTTTTTCCATTTAGTAGAGAATATTAGTAAAGACCAAAAGCACTATGCTTGGGGAAGACATTGAGGTGGGAAGTGGGCAAACTTGACTAAAGAGCCACTTTGGATTATAGTAGAACAGAAAAAGATATTTCAACTTACAGTTATGGGTTTCCCATTGATTTTTTTTTTTTTTAGCATATTGTGCTGCTCTATCCTAATTATCCTGCCATATTTACTTTCTACCACAATAAAAATCCTACTTACAAATGGACACCCTCATGCTCTGAGTACTGAAATTATTTCCACACCAGCACATAGCAACATAGAAAGGCATAGTCTTAGTTCATCCCACCCAGAGCAGCATCTGCGGGGCACCTACTGTGTTCCAAGACGTATGCTAGTCTTTGAGGTTACAGAGTCAGGAATACATGTCATTCTGTTCCCTCCCAACTTGTGCCTTTCTTTCCCTTGCCACTGAGAAAAACATTTTACTTGGACACAGCAGGCAAAAGTGAAATGCAGCATAAAGTCAGTCAACTTTCCCTACCTAAATGTGCCTTGTTTCTGCCACCTTTGAACTTTGCTGGATTAGAGCTTGCCTATCCAATGGAGTTATTTCCTTTTCCCATCCACATCTCTCTTCTGTCCTGTAGTTTTTCTTGTTTTCTTAGAATGTAGATGCTCTGAGACAAGAAATTTTTAAAATATCTCTCCATCTGCAATTGTTTCTCTAAAGGCTTTCTTCTCCCGTTTCTTGACCTCGGCTGAGTGGAAAAGCTAGGAGGATTTCTGTATTGCTCGATATCACAACAGTGATTACAAGGTACAGGTTCTTGGATCCCATTCCAAACTTCCAAACTAGAATCTCCAGAGGTGGAAATTAGGAATTGAATTTTTGTCACCTTCCTCGGGTGATTCATAAAATTTTAGTACCATTGGCTAAAACTCCTGTATTCTCAAGTCATTTTCCTCCAAGGGAAGGATGTAGTCACTCCAGTGGTGCTTGTGTTGGTGTTGGGCTTGTGCTGGGCAAGTTCATAGACACAGAAAGTTTTGCAGACTGGGACTTGAGAAATAAATGCAAACGATACATGTTGGAGGGATATTTCTTTCTTATAGTGCTACTTATAGGTGCAGGAGAAATAAAAATATTTTCCATGTAGGACAATAACAATTTTTAAACTCATTAAGAATGTGTCAGATCAACATTTCTGTAAGCTGTATTTAATTAGACCAATAGCTTGTAGCACTCATGTTTAATCTTCACAGTTCATGGTTCACGTATTGCTTTTCTACTCAAAACTTTAAGATAATGAGGGAAAACAGTGACTACTAAACTTTGTGCTCCCGATAAGCTCTCTCATATCAGTAATTATTTTTATAGTTCTCACATAGGGTACAGTATGTACACATATCTCTCTGAACTTCCATGTGATTTTTTCTGAAGATAAAATATGTAAAAAGCATTTAAAGAGACAATCCTGTCATTTTTGATAATTAACTGTGCTCTATTAACTTCAAAGTGGAATCTGTATAATGCTCTCATACTCTCTTTGAGCAAAAATGTTAATAGTTATTTAAATGTTATATCATTAATATTTATATAGATAATTTAAATACTGATGATATAAATCTTAATATAATATGTTGGTTATATAAATACTATAATTATAATGCAAACTATATTATATATAAATAAATATAATTAAATGCAAAGTAGGAAGCATATGATGTAGCAATGGTAAGATTCATTTATTTGTGAATATTGAGTAAATATATGAGTTAAATGTTGAGTGAAGAACATACAAGTCTTTAAAATGTGTGATTTCCTGTTACCTGTCAGTCCTAACAGGTATGCTAATCAAGTGACAACCACAACTGATTGAGCTTTAGGAAACATACTTAAACACAGGCCAGAGAAAGAATTTCAGAGATAGGACACCAGGGAAGAGATTCACTCTATCCCCTCTCTTTGAGTAGGCCAAGGTGGGCAGGGGAGTCCCAAGGTACAGTGGGAATTTCAGAATGTCTGAAATTACCAGTGTGTCCAGCGTGGCCAAAGTACAGACTCCTCTGACTTGGAGAAGAGAAAGTGAAAAGGCCTCTTGACAAGCAAACAGGGCCTCTGAAGCACCATAATGCCCTCCTGGCTCAGCATCTGGGCACTTAAGGAGCTGCCACCAAACACCAGGAGACATCTTCCACTACTTGAGTCCAGATACCCAATGGCAGGCATGTCTCTCCCTCCTGTTCCCCCAACCCTCCCCTCATGTTCTCAACCCCTCCCACAGAACCCTGCCCATAGCTACAGGAGGCACCCCAGTATGCTAGTGCAATCGCAGTCTCTAAAGTCAGACAGTCCCCATTCAAGTCTCTATCTACCATTTAAACTATTGGCACCCAGTTTGCTCTAATTGTAAAAATCCACAGCATTGTGGAAAGGATGAAATGAGATGATGCGGTCAAAGTACCTGGCACTACACTTGGCACCGAGTAGGTTCGCCATAAATGGGAATTATTCTATTGCTATAAAGCACTTAAGGAACTTTCCTCAGATTTTAATGTAGTGTGGTTATCAGTGGATGCTTACTGGATGCTTGGGCATTCATTGGCTTTATTGATGACTGTTACATGATCAAAGATGGTCCTTTGGGAAATATGACAAAGTGATGAATAGAAAGATAAAAAAAATAGACAGATGGACTTGAAATAACTCTATCCCCATTATATATTTGTAAGTGACTTTGATTTTAACGTGTAAAATACTGTGTTAAACTAGGCATTTGCAACTATTAAGAATTAAGTCATTTGCTGTTATAATTGAAGTTATTTAATTTTGACTTCATTGCGGATAAGGCTCAATCATCTTAATTTCGGTTGTTCATTGGTAATTTCTCGGAGTGAAGATATTGCAGATCAATAGCACATTTAGAAGTCCCTGCTCACTTTCAAATTATAATATACTATCCAATTTAATCTGTCCTACAATACAAATGTTATCCTTTACCAATACATTACCAATGGCCAAGATAATACATGAACAATTATTCAAGTTCATTATAAATAGAAATTACTCAAGTTCATATGTTAGATTATAAGCATCATAATAGGTTTTATTGCCTTAACTCTGTGTGAATTCAGTGACCCCCTGAGCAGGAGAATGTTCCTGAGCCTCGTTCCGTGACTACTATAGCTGCTGTGATTGACTGAAGAAACCCTGGACGAAGGTGTTGAGCGCAGTCTCCACAGTGGAATGTGATCTAAAGCAATGGTTTTAAACCTGGCCATATATTAGCACAAACTTGGAGCTTTCACTTAAAAATATTTTTTTTAAAACTCCCCTGGCCTATCCCAGACTCTTTAAATCAGAGATAGGGACAGGTGAGCATGTATCAGCTTTATTCAGAAGCACTCCCGATAATTCTAATGTGAAACCAAAGTTGAGAACCACAGTCCAGAACTAGAGATCAAGAGATGATTTAAAAGAAGTGATGGAGAGAAATTAGCACTAATTAAGGCTTTCTCTAGGGTCTGGTTATAGAAATGAAAATTAAAAGAATATTTTTAAAGAAGAACCCTTCAGAGAAATTCAAGAATATTTTAGGAGGGAAACGCGGAGTTCTGAAATATCTACTACAAAGATCCCTAGAAAGGAACTGCTGTGGATGGAGAGTTTCTTATACTTCTTTATTCTAATCTGCAGGAGAAATCTAGAGCCCTCTAAGTGGAAAGCAATCCTGGGCCTGCAAATGACATCGAATCTGACTTCTCCTCAAGTAGTAACCCGGTTGATAGATCAAATTGTCATTAATCCACATTACAATAAACGGAGAAAGGAGAGTGACATCGCCATGATGCACCTTGAATTTAAAGTGAATTACACAGGTAAAAGAAATCACTTTTAGTCGTCTTACATGCCTAAGTTAAATCAAATTTAGATTTGAAGTGTTATCAATACCAATACATTAATAGTTCATAAGTTTGGATAATTTGTTATAGAAATCATTATAATTTAAATGGCATCAGGAAATGCAGAGAAACATATGGAATTACCCTCTCAAGGTGTTTAAATCCGACTATCTGGAAAGTTGACTGGTAGAGTAAAACTCTCAGAGCCCTCTATGATGGTAGATTCAAAGAAGCAGCCCAGAGAAAACAGGTCATGCTATAATGCATGCTTTCTCTATTTCTCATGTGAAAGAAAAGCAATCTATCTGCCACAAAGACCAGAGGAGGACAAACTGAGAGAAGAGGCTATGTTCTAAGAGTTAAGTGAGTAAAAATTGTTATCCATAGAATGAATATTTTCAAGGAGATTAAATAATATTGATAAAGTGGCAGATGGAAGACTTACTCTAAATACTTAAATAACATACAAGAAATCACCTGAGAGGGTGAACTTTACTCTTAAGGGCTCTGCTCAACTCCAACCTTTACTCTGAAGACTTTTCCAACCCCCAGTTAGGAGAAAGTGCTGCCATCTTGGTGCTCTTATACAATTTGGTCTCCACATGTATCATGGCACCTATCAAAGGCAGACTATGACTGTGGTTAGTTACACAGCCCTGTCCTTGAGGGTAAGCACCATATCTTATTCATTTCTGTATCTGCCCTCGGTCTTACATGTAGTGAGTACCCATATAACTGTGAGGTGGCTTGTAAATTGTTGGAGAAGGCTTTAAAAGTCAGTGACCAATACTAATATTTCCATGAGTGCTCTGTAAAACAATCATCTAAATGCTTTTTTAATGTGGAGATAATTGGGGAAAATCAAAAAAACCTCAGAACAGTTGCCCAGCTTTCTCTTAATTGACCCTGAAAAACAGCTTTCCCAAGATTTTCACAGAATTGGCATTACTTTCTAATAAGCACCGTGACTATTTAAAAATCAAATATAAATGATGAACTCCAGAACTAAAGACATTGTTAACATTATAAAAAAGTAATAAGGAAATAATGTAGAGGATCCTGAAAGGCCACCAGTGGTACCTAATCCACTGTCAAAGAAGTGGTCCTCTACAATGCTTCTTTTGGGAACCAGCCCGGTGGCATAGTGGTTAGGTTTGTGCTTCGGATCCTGGGTAAGGACCTACACACCACACATCAAGCCATGCTGTGGCAGCATCCCACATATAAAACAGAGGAAGATTGGTGCAGATTTTAGCTCAGGGCCAATCTTCCTCACCAAGAGAAGGAAGGAAGGAAGGAAGGAAGGAAGGAAAAGAAAGAAAGGAAGGAAGGAAAGAAGGAGGAAGGAATGAAGGAGGAGGAAGGAAGAAAGGAGGAACAGAGGGAGGGAGGGAGGGAGGAAGGAAGGAAGGAAGGAAGGAAGGAAGGAAGGAAGGAAGAAAGAAAGAAAGAAAGAAAGAAAGAAAGAAAGAAAGAAAGAAAGAAAGAAAGAAAGAAAGAAAAGACTTCTTTCCCCTAAGATTGACATCTAAAAACTTTTCAGGCTGGATAAAACAAAGCTACAAGTTTTTTTTAGATGAAATATTGAAAATGATTTACTTTTAAACCTTATTGGAAATGCATGTGTGTTTGTTCTTGTTTTTGTTTCGTTTTTTCAGATTATATACAACCTATTTGTTTACCAGAAGAAAATCAAGTTTTTCCTCCAGGAAGCATTTGTTCTATTGCTGGCTGGGGAACTGTTGAATATCAAGGTAAATTATTAGACTCAGAAGAAAAGAAAATGCCTATAGTAAAAAGTATGTTACTGCACAATCTTGTGAATACATTCAACATTTTTTGAACTCTTATAACAATTTTTGCAATGTCTCCTAAAAGCACTGTCAGTCTTATATTCATATGTTGTATATTTCTATAGCTTAGAATCTTTTTCTAAAGTTTTAAAAAATGTTCCCAGATCATGTAGAGCATATTAAAAGATGTTAATCTTTTACTGAAGGGGAATTCAAACATCCCCCAAACTCAGTATTTAATTTTAGTATTATAAAAACTCTGATAAGAGAAAAGATACATCTATTAAAATGAATACAATCAAAAGTTACAAAAATTTATTTTTGTAAAGCACATAAAGTCTCATCAGAAGCCAAAGTGAGCCAGCCCTGATGGCCCTGTGGTTAAATTTGGTGCTCCCACTTCAACGACCTGCGTTCCCTTCTGTATCACAGAACCACATCACCCATCAGTCAGTAGCCATGCTGTGGTGGCAGCTCACATAGAAGAACTACAACAACTTGCAACTAGAATCTACAGCCATGCACTGGGGTTTTGGTGAGAAAAAAAAAAAGAGGAATTTGGCAACAGATGTTAGCTCAGAGCAAATCTTTCTCTGCAAGAAAAAGAAGAAAAAGCCAAATTATTACCTGTTACCTTTCCCAAATCTGTAAAACTATATTTATCACATAAAAGTCTCACACTCACGTTCCCTAAAATGAGAAGGAAATCCCTTTGAACTTCAACCTGCTGATTCTGCCTACTGACAAGAAGACTCAGACACCACACAGATCCTACATCAAAGACTATAAATTTATATGCCATTGACTCACTAACGTTGTTTAATAACATGTTTTCCAAACACAGAAAAGACACATACTAAAACTAACCAAACATGATTAAAAGAGAAAAAAGGATTCCAGTATTTCTTACCCTCTAAATGTAACTGCAAGTCTCATTGACTTTGGAATTTCTAATAGGAGTGACTCCATCTAGAACAGAGTTTGGACCATTCATTAATAACTAAGCAACAAGGAAAGGCACTGTAGTCTGCCGGGTGACCTGGCTTCTGTAGTTGCAGTGGATCATAGGCACAATATTTAAAAATCCTAATTCCATATAGGATGAAAAGGCACAAAATTTTGCGGAGAGGTGCAGGTCTCAGAAGCAGCGCATTCACAGCTGAAAACACTTTATATAAAAGAAAGCATAAAGTTGTAAGTCAAATCCTTGCCTGATGATTCAAAGATTCTCCATTGCAATTACATTACGTTGCTGAGAATGCCCCATGTCTGCTGTGCGTAAAGTGTATCGAAGTCAAAGAACTGTATATTCTTTTGTTTTCTCTACTTGAAAAATGTCATGATTTATTACATTTGAAATTGAAAGAGTAAAAATGATTTCTGGATAGATATTTTCTCTCTCAGACTTCAAACTAAAGGACATTTATGACCACAATGTAGACTCTTCAAAAACAAATTATCTGCTAACAAAATTTAAGACTCTTTATTCCATCGGAAGTGGGTATTTTTTTTTAAGAGTTGAGTAAACTTGACTCACATTTACTTATTGTTACTAAAGATATGCATTTAATTGACTTAAGAAAGGTCTCTAAGAGTGATATGGAGCCAAGAAAAAAACTGTTATCTTAGATCAGTTTCATTTAGGAATAAACAGCCAGATCACATTTAAATATTTCCTGAGTGATGGCAATTTTAATGAATTTTATGAACTTTGCCTTATGGTTTCCAGCTACTTAATTTCATAAGATTCCAGTTTCCCCCCTTCTGAGTACATTATATTAATTAGTTAGCTGGGAAAACCATGAACATATTGTTCACTAGGAAAGAATGAAGTAATGTTAGTTTGTTAAATTAAGGCAATTAGTAAACTTAAAATAACTGACATTTTTATGTATCTTTGTGTGTGTGTATATGTATATTCTCCATTATTCTCATGGCAAATCATGTTGACACAAAAATATTAAATGTAAGAACACTGCTCAAATGTTCTTTTTCCAAAGAGTTTTATCATACACCCAACCAGTTTTTTTAATTCCTTGATAAACAGCAAAATTGGCTTTGACTTTTAATAGGAATCTAGAGTCTACCAGCCCATCCTCAGTCTCGTAGGATGGATGACTGTGAGATGCTGAATTTTTTTCCTCTATCTTAACCTCTCCAATTCACTTTCTTAACTTAAAGTCCATTGCCAAACTTTAAATGTCATCCACTGGTGTTTTTCTGGAGTCACTGGCACCAGCTGGAAATAGTAATTTGTGCAAATCTCCTTCCAACTCCGTGTTCTCTGTCATGCTGGTACCTTGAAACCGGCCATGGCTGGAGTGTTTACACCAGGCGAATCAGTAGACAATATGCATCGGCGCCTTTTGTTTCTTGAAAACCAGTTATTAAACATTTACTGACACACCAATGAGTTGCACATATGTTGCTTTGCACCTACATTGTACATACACACACACACACACACACACTCAGGTTTGTTTCCTTCCTGTCTCTTTAGTATGCGGATTAAACTTAGCTAGAAATGAGGTCACATACACTTTTGCAATAACCCTGGCTGTCATATGCACTAACTTATCTTCATCTGCCTCTCTTGAGGAACCAAATAGAATTGCTAATTATTAGAAAGTGCTTATTATGTATCTTTTCTGGGACGCTAGACACCTGCTCGTTTCACATCCCTCTTGAGACTAGTATTTCAGTAAACAGAGATTCACGCTTCCAGTCGATGAGTCATTTTGTAAAAAGCATGGAAGTACACTTAACTACAGAATGCCTCCTTTCTCTTCCCCTACACGTGGATGACAAGCCGATTGCCCTTAGACCGGGGCCGGATTTGTGTGAGCTTGTCTGCTGCTCCAGGTGCACCTGCTCACCCACACAGCATCACAAAGGAGCCGAATGCTATTAGAAAGGAGCACCTCTTCAGGTGCCAAATGAAAAGCACTTCTGGATTTCTGAGCAATTGCTCATTTCCATGAATGAAACTCTTTGTGTTCATGGGCTTTTTTCCCCCCCATGAGCAATACTGTAACTGTTCAAAATTACCGAAAATGCCTAAAGACTGTCAAGTCCAATCCACCATTCCTGCTAGCCTTTGGGAACTAAAGTGCTTTACTGTTATCCATTTGGCAAAATCCACAGATGGGCTTTATTATGTGCTTTAAAGTACAAGGTTTAGCATTTCATTCCATTATATATACACACAGTACTTGATAATGAGAGTGAACTGTTGAAGTAAATAAGACTGATGGGGGCTCATTTCAAGGATGTATGTTGATCGCTTCTGACTGGCTGGCTGCATTATCCATTTTGAACAGGTTCCACTGCAGACATATTGCAAGAAGCTGACGTTCCTCTTCTATCAAATGAGAAATGCCAACAACAGATGCCAGAATATAACATCACAGAAAATATGGTATGTGCAGGCTATGAAAAAGGAGGAGTAGATTCCTGTCAGGTAAGTATATAAGACTGCTCACCCTACATTTCCAGAAAGTGTTGCTATATAATGATTTCCTAGCTTAAATAATGATTCAGGAGTAAAGAAATCATCAGGGTCTTAACTTCATTTCTTCCTTTACAAAACTGTGACTTTTCACTTTTATTTGTGGCCTATTTGCATAGTACTCCTGGGTGGACCTGAGGATTAGAAACAAAACTAATTTTTATTACCAAGGGTTATAAATCAGATGTCTTTAGCGACTAGGCATAAAATGTGATATGAGACAGCCAAAATTCATAAAATATGCACGAATGGGCCTGGGGGTGAGCTGGAGAGTGTACATCTTAGCTAAAAAGCATTTGTTTTCAAATTCCAGTTCCTTAAAACTCTCTACAAGCAAAACAACAAACAAAAACGGGTCTGAGTGCCAACTTGGCCTATAAGCCTCTAATTTTCAACTCTGATTTAGAGTATGGTCTAGCTGGCCAGTGACCCGAAATAATTTCTGGATGAAAACCAACCTTCTTAACCTCGTTAGAGCCAGTTTACAGCCAACCACCTGAAGGAAGGTAAATAAAGAACTTACTCAACAGCCTGGCATAACCCTGGATCTGGAACTCCTAGACTAGAATTTTCATTATTTTCTACATTTCATTTTAGAGATGTAATAACATGAACTCACTGAATGTTAGTACTTCAATATATTTGAAGTATCAATAGCTTTTGACTTGCACGTGAAAGAAAACCTCAGAGAAAATTCTTACCTCCGAACTACCCTCATGGAACACAAAGACATCTTACCACCTAGAAATAATGTAACCACTATTAGCTCCATGAGATCCACATATACTCAGCAAATAAAAAATAAACTCTGCCTGACTTTCAAATTATAATGAATTTTTAGGTGCATCACGGAGTAGTCATGAAAAGAGTGGGTTCTGGGCTCAGACTACTGTAATTTGGCCCTTGCTTTAAAACTTATTCATCAGATTTGGGGCAAGTCACTTAGGTGTTATTGAGAGGTTTAAATGAGATAGCACATATAAGGGACTAAGTAAGCACTCAAAAATATTAACAGGTTTTATTGCAAGACTTTGTCAATAAATTTTCTGTATCTGAAAATTAACAAAATATTAATGCATTAACATCTACTGGATTATATTAAATCTGATAGCAGTTTTGAGCAAATGATCAATTTACAAATGTAGAAGTAGCAATTTATACCATGGGAAAATGGCTTCACTTTGTTAAAGTGGAAACAACTTGTTATATATATTAACACATATATATCATAATCATTTGACTTGATACAAGATGTTTTTAACAGACATTTAAGAAGATGAATCTGTATATATATATATATATATATCCTCTGGTTAAGTCAATGTCTCAAGTCATGTTAAACTCTCAGCTTAGTTTTACATTTATTCTGCTTTAATGCATACTTGCAAATTCAAGACAAATAGGATAGCTTTCTCCTTGTTTAAAATTTATCTCCGGATCTTATACTTTCCTTTTAAAATGAAAAGTGTGCTAAAGGTAAGATATATTGCCACTTAGAGGGAGATTTATACAATTATTGTTCAAGAGGAAAATCAGTTGTACAACTTCAATTACAATTAATGGGGGCTACATGGCAGATGCCTCATGCACTAGATAGAAAATATAACTGCTGATGCTGTTAATGCTAGGGTTACATTAAGCCTGTAACTCCTGCCAGATCTCTGAAATCTTATATTTGGCTCTGATTTCTAGAGAGTCTAAGTATGTTATTCATTGTCAAGTAAGAAAGCTCCCACACAAAGCAATGCCTTTTGTAATGTAATGTTATCATGGCTGAGTAATTAATAGTCTAGAGAGTCGCGTGATTTTCTTTGTTCAACTTTAATAGTATGTTATATAAAAGGATTAGCTGATTAAATAAGAATCATTATTTAAAATTATGATCATGTTACTATTGATACATCACTTGAATAAGTTCTTTGAAGTATTATTTTTTCCCCTATAGTGGCAAGGAATTTGCCTTATTAGTCAGTCATACGTTCTCGGATATCTTCTGGTTTACCAAAGGCTTGTATTTGCAAGGCCGCTGTTTGGATTTTAAAGCACCCCAGGGCCTGTAGAATGTCCTCTCTCTATAAGCCTAAGTGAATAACGCAAACAGCAAACTAATGTTGCTAACCATTCAGAGCCTTATTCTACAGCAGTGATTTTCAAAGCGTGGCCTCCGATCCAGCAGATCAGCGTCACCTGAGAGCTAGATAGCTATGGATTCTCAGGTCCCACCACACATGTGCTGAGTCAGGCATTTGAAACATGGGGCCCAGCGATGTGTGTTCGAGCATGCTCTCCGATGATTCTGATGCTTGCTAAAGTTTAGGAACTACTTCTCCAAACAAAAGTGGTCATCAACCTTTACCTTACACTTAGATACTTGTCAAAGAAGATCGTGATTTTTGTTTGTCTATACAAATATAACATCGAAGTGGAAACATAAATTTTAGATTAATACTTTATGTTCTCGACACTCATCTTTTTGAAGTACTTAAACATCTCTGAGATAGTGCAAGAAGGAAATATCATCATTGGACAAATCAGAAAATTAAGATAAGGAGAAGTTGCAGAACTGAACTGAAATGTAGTTAGATGATGGGAAGTGAAAGAATCAGACATAGATCTCGCAACCAGACAGCCCACTCAGCTGTTGGGCATCAAGCCTGCTGTGGATTCTTTGAGTAACTGCACCTGAGTCAGTATGTGCCAGGTAATTCAAAGTCCTTGTTCATGTAACCAGTGTCTGTATTCTATTGCCTATTAAAAAATTCAATTAGTTTAGAAAACATGAAGAAAACCAAAAGATTTCTTTTAAAAATATCCAAATAGTTGAGATTTATTTTTAATAATTTCTAAGTCGCATATAACTTTGAGCCTATATTTATTCTTACTTTGGATTGTTATTATTCCATAAATGTTGCTGAACCCATATTTATGGACTAAAGGCTTAGGATGCCAAAATAAATGTCACAGTTCCTGCCTTCAAACAGTTTGAACACATTTGTTACATCTAGAAAAGAGGTAATGTGTGGTTGCCAGTGCAATTTATGCTCCTCTTCACCCAAGACAGAAAAGGTGCTTTTATGGACCACATTTTTCCCCCCTAAATATAAGTACCAAAGATAATAAAAAATCAGGCAAAAAGTCTCTCAGGATGTTTCTAACATTGAGCTGGGGTTGAATTTTTCTATTTTACCAGTGATTTCAAAATACATAAGACTTTAGATTCTTTCATAAATATATTTTTAAAAGATTAATTTAAAAATTTTGCACAATATGGGAAAAATATTCTTCAATTCTGTCAGTGAATAGTGGTGCTATATGTTTGCATTATGTTCATTTGCATTGCACAGGAATAATCATGTACAAATAAAATCTATGTAATTAACTCCACTAGGATCTGCTGTAATTAATATTTACGAAAATTAAAAGCATTTCCTCATCAGTTGAAATCTCAAATGAAAACGTGTGCCCATAGCTAGAAATTTTATCATGGATTGCATTTGTCTAATACCAAAAAGTTAATGCTACCCAAGAGAACTAAAATCAACTTAGTGTGTGAGTTTTCAGTTTTTCTAAAATGCATAATGCAGAATAATTGTCTTTTCCACTAAGCCCTTCATGATACTTAGAACATACCTCCTTTAAAAAAATGGTTAGGGGCAGTGCCACGGCTCAGCGGTTAAATTTGCGTGTTCCACTTCTGTGGCCCAGGGTTCCCTGGTTTGGATCCCAGGTGCAGACCTATGCACCACTTGGCATGCCATGCTGTGGCAGGCATCCCACATATAAAGTAGAGGAAGATGGGCATGGGTGTTAGCTCAGGGCCAGTCTTCCTCAGTAAAAAGAGGAGGATTGGCGGCAGATGTTAGCTCAGGGCTAATCTTCCTCAAAAAAGAAAAAAAATGATCAGCTTTTAATATATATCGTGGTTGGCAGGCTGTTCACAGTTATACCTTAGAAAATTTCTTAGTACCCATTAAAATGCCAAATTTAAAATGAGAAAACTCTTGTAATAAAAATGCATATAAAATATTACATATAAAGTTGGACCAGCCACTATGGAAAACAGCATTTGTTGTTAAGTGTCATCAAGTTGATTCCAACCTCTAGTGATCCTGTGTACAGCAAAGTGGAACCCTGCCTGGTCTTTTTGCGCCACCCTCTCACCTTCCAGCGCTGTATCAGACTGTGCTGTGCTGCTATCCATAGGGTTTTCATGGCCAATTTTTTTCGGAAGTGGGTGGCCAGGTCCTTCTTCCTAGTCTGTGAGTCTGGAAGCTCTGCTGAAATCTGTCCACTAGGAGTGACCCTGCTGGTATTTGAAACACCAGTGGCACAGCTTTTGGCATCACAGCAACACACAGCCGCCACAGTATGACAACTGATGGACAGGTGGTGTGGTTCCCTGATCAGGAAAAGAACATGGGCCGTGGCAGTTACAGTGCCAAATCTTAACCACTAGATCACCAAAGCTGGCCTGAAAATAGTATAAAGCATCCTCAAAAAATTAAAAATAGACTACCATGTGATGTAGCAATTTCACTTCTTGGAATATGTCCAAAGGTAACAAAAACACTAACTCCAAAAGATATCCGCACCCCATGTTCATTGCAGCATTATTTACAACAGCCAAGACATGGAAACAACCTAAGTGTCATCG
This sequence comes from Equus quagga, assembly GCF_021613505.1. Taxonomy (NCBI): domain Eukaryota; kingdom Metazoa; phylum Chordata; class Mammalia; order Perissodactyla; family Equidae; genus Equus; species Equus quagga. The sequence continues at coordinate 16,258,650 of NC_060287.1, read as the reverse complement.
ATGGATGAATGGATAGAGAGGTTGTGGTATATATATACAATGGAATATTATTCAACCATTAAAAAATGAGAAAGTCCTACTATTTGTGACAACAAGGATGGATCTTTAAGGATTTATGCCAAGTGAAATAAGTCAGAAAGAGTAAGACAAATACTGTATGATCTCACTTAAATGTGGAATCTAACAAAAAACAAATTTTACAGAAAAAGAGATCAGACTTGCAGTTACCAGAGATGGGGGCTGGGGAGAAGGGGAATTGGAGGAAGGTGGTCAAAAGGTACAAACTTCCAGTTATAAGACAAATAAGTACTGGGGATGTAATGTACAGCATCACGCGTGTAGCTAACACAGCTGTATGATATACAGGAAATTTGTTGAGAGAGTAGGTCCTACAAGTTCTCATCACTAGGAGAAATTTTTTCCCCTTATTCTTTCCTTCTTTCTTTTCTTTTTATTGTATTTATAAGAGAAGATGAATGTTAGCTGAACCTACTGTGGTAATCTTTTCACAATATATGTAAATCAAACCAACATGCCGTATACTTTAAACTTATACAGTGATGTATGTCAATTATTTCTCAATAAAACTGGAAAAAAAACTACACATAAATTACGATCGGTTGCTATAGTTTCTCTCTTTCCTTATTGAGCAGCAAAAGGTTCTCATTCTTGACCTAGAAGGATGCTGAGAGTATATACAGATGACTTGCAATTAAATCATATTTTTGATCTTTATTTTTGATTTGCTACAAACGATTTTATGTATTTATATCCATTAACCACACAGCTACACTTTTCTTTTGCAATTTACTCTTTAGGGGGATTCAGGAGGACCGTTAATGTGCCAAGAAAACAACAGATGGTTCCTGGCTGGTGTGACGTCATTTGGATACCAATGTGCACGGCCTAATCGCCCAGGGGTGTATGCCAGGGTCTCCAGGTTCACAGAATGGATACAGAGTTTTCTATATTAGATGGTTTCCTAAACAAAACATGAAAATCAGGCAATTTTTCCATTCCACTCTAAGGAGCATGGAAATTGAGAGTTTTATAAAAAATAGTTACTAAAAGCCTTTATTCTTACCTCAGCCACTGAAATCCTGGGGTGGGGGGAGGGACAGAAAAATCAAACTAATCTTTACAATACAAAGTAAAAGAAGAATACGTTTGGTTTTATTGTGAACAGCTGTTCTTTCACAGATATCATCATTTCCTTTATTCTTTATCATTATTTTCTATCACCTCTTATTTAAAGGAATGTTATTTTAAAGCATATACTATACACTTAAGAAAGTTCAAGCAAAATTAGGAAAAGAAGTGAAATAAACTGTTTTGCACAAAGTATGTTATTATTTGAAATAAACATGTCAATTGTCTAAATTCCAACTTAGATTGCTATTAACAGAATTTCAGTAGTCTTCCTGCTTTTCTATCTAAATGCATTTCCAATTCATCTTGAGCATATTTTTAATATTTTCTCCACTGATAAAAAATATGTACTGTAATTTCTTGGCACAGACGTGGACTAAATTGATTGCACATTCCTCTCAAATAAGTTAATTTAATAGCAAATGAGCACAAGTCTAAATATTGCCTTTGTATCAAAATTAAAGGTAAATTAATTGCTATGGTCATTATTCTATTCGATCATTTTTTTCACCTGGATTACTCATACTGTCCATTTATTTCAAGCTAGTGTTTTTTAAGTTTTCAAAAAATAAAATGACATATCAAAGAAATGCAACCATTACAAATGTTTTTTTTCTGATTTATGTGTGTTACAGTGGATGTTTCTAATATGTGAAAAACATACTTAGACGCAGCTGAATTGCCCATTTGAAGGCCAAAAATGTGGAATAAATGAATTTGCTTCACCTCTTTAACCTCTTGGATAATTTCCAGAGTAAATGCAAACTTCAGTTTACCGCACAAAATCTATTGATTTATTCAGGAAAACAAAATTCATACCTACTTAATACAACACACAAACACATATTATGCACGAGTCTATGTGGTTCAAAATAATAGAAGAGAGTAAGGCTTAAGGGAGTTGAAAGGAGGGATAAAGCAGTGTAGACCAGCCTTACGGAAGAAATGAGACATGGGCTACCCCTGACAGGCCCACCGTGTAGGTGCAAATCATCCTGAAAGTTTGGGGAGAGGGAATGGTAGATAATCTTGTGTTTTCACACCAAAAGACTCTCTCTGGGGAATGGTCAAAGAAAGAGAAAACAACGTCATATAAAGAAGGTGTGGCAAGATGATTAAGGACTACAGATTCCTGGTAAACAATCATGGGATTTATTCTTAGGACAAAAATCAGGAATTCCCTGAACACACCATTCTTTTTAAGACCTTTCCAAGGACCCATTCCTAACAGTCAGGAAGGATGGAGCAGCAGGGGTGGGGCGCATTGTTTGATTTTACTCCCTGAATATTGTCCCACAATTCACCTGCGTTTCAAAGCACATATTAGAAGTATGTTCTGAAAATACAAACACTCACAACAGATACACCATGTACCCCTTTTCTTTTTTCAAAATTTTGAGAGCGTCTTAGTACAGTCTCACTGCCACCTTCTAGTAAGAGGGAAGTTCATTGTCCCACCCCTAGAAACTTACAGGGTTAGTAGTTGATACCAGAAGAGTTATCCAGGCCTGGATCAAGATAAAAGGCAAAACCAAGGCCCTTCCCCATGGCTTTGCCCCTCCTGCCATGCAGCTGTTGTAATCCTGGGTGGCACAGACAATGGGGAAATGATAGTCCCCTTCCATCAAGTCTTGACCAAAGGAAGAAATGTGTGGTGGGACTTCCAAGGGAAGAGGTAGATCCCAGCAGCTGGTCTCTCATTCTGCCCAGAGAGATGGGTAGCCAAGAAAAGAAAGTGGAGTGCTAAAAGTGGGCAGATCTAAGCTTAGAATGCAGCTGCCCATTCTCTCAGTCTCTAAGCAGCTGAAAGGGGCCAATGCCCAACAATTTCTATTTGCCTCTTAGTCTAGCCTGTCAGCTCTAGTGGTGAATTGCCTTAATGAAAGCACTTTATTATCTACCTGAAAAGGACAGGGAAAAGATGAGGTTTAAAATGCTCTCTAACCATAGCTTCCATTCTTAACACACTTAAATAGTAATCAGTTTTCATCTTCATGTATTGATGCAAACATATCTGTATTTTGTTTACTTAAAAGACTTAGACAACACAAATAATCATTCTTCAGAAACAAGAACTTTTTATTGAGTTAAAAGGAGCACAGGGACATTTGAAAACCAGATAGTTACAACTCTCTCTTGAGAAGAAGGAGCCACAAGCATTGAAGAAACCAGGAGATAAGACAGAGAGGAGCCCCAGTTTACTCTCCCAGCCAAACCCTCATCAAGGAACATAGATCACTGATGCCCTCCAACCCACTTCCACACTAATTCATAGTTTCTTTCCTTGTTGAAATGTCAGTGTGCTATGCTCACCTCCACACTGATGGTGACCACTCCCTGTCCCAACTGTAAATCCCCTTTATATGCTAATAGAGGCTAAACATAGCTAGAAAAAACTTTAGGCAAATTTGGCAGCTATCTGCCTCCAGGGTCAATCCCAGATACCAAACAGCCATCTTTGTTTTGTGGGCAAAGGAGGGACCAAATTGATTCCAGAACCCTCAGAGAGTGATTATACAGGCAACATGTGAAGACAAATGGTTTATATTGTCTATGCCACTTCTTTTGTTCTAGATTGAGTGTAGTATTGTTTATACAGCTATTAACAAAGTTACTTTATTACAAAATCTGTTGAATTTTAAACTAAAAATAATCGTAAGGCACATGTCTTGCACAATTGAAATTAGACAATTCTTGCCTCTAAGTAAAAATATTTATACGACAGTTAATGAACTAGCATCTTATTTCTGAAGAGATTTCTTAAATGTAGTCTCACCAAAAGCAGAGAAACTGAAAGAAGATGACCATTTCTAGAAAAGAAACTCCATCTATGGTTATATGTTTATGTGTTTGAATTCAGTTGACAACAGCGATACATTTCTTTAATCAAAAGAGCATGTATTGAAAAATGAAACACCATAAAAATAAATATTAGAACAGTACATTTTTATCAAACACTTATGCAAAGGTAAAATATTTTTGCACAACTGTAAATTTCAATGCAATTTACATTACATTAACAAGATTACAATTTATGAAAGGTGAAAGAAACAAAAATAACTGCTTCCAACACCCATACTTCTGATCTGGTGATGGCAATTTTATCTGCATGGTCCATTCCATTTGCTTGAAGTTTTGGTGCATCCTTTAGCAAAATAAGCATGTCTCACTCCATTATTAGCACAGCATATTTTGTAAATGAAAGAATAAACATATAAAAATTATTTTGATAATTGCCTCAAGGGGGAGCTTACAGTTCATCTTGCAGATCCTTTGAGATTTCAAGCCATTCCAAGCTAAGGTTCTGATGCCATTCCTTATACAGATCCAGAATTATAAAACTCTATTTTCTTTTCTGGAGCCAAGTCAATGAATTATTATACTTCCATGCCGCTTTCTTTTCTGCTGCTTTTTGAAATCCACAGTGTGGACTGAGTTGGGCTAGTTTTTGTTCTTCCTTTACTGAAAAACATAAGAAGAAGTAAGTTCAGTGGCTGAGACTTCTTGTCAAATGGGGCATGTCTTGGTGCGAATGGAGATATTTCAGACCCTTATTATAACAGGGTCCTTCTTTGCTCACCAGCATATTTTTTCTTTCCTACAAAAAATGCTAGATTATTCCAGTATATGAAGATGGTAAATGGTTCATATGAAATAATGAGAAAACTAAAATAGATCTTTCTCTGAATCTTCACAGTTTAGAATTAGACATAGACACACACACACACACACACACACACAAACATGTTGGACGCAATACCACAAATTTTCATTGGAGTCACCAATAAATCTTCATTTTTCTTTGATCAATGATTTTTGAAATTCTGCTTTGTGTATATTCTGCCACTCATATATGCTATATTTAATGCTAAGTCATCAAAATAGTGATTTTTTCTGAAGTATAAGGATCTTCCTGTTCCCCTCGTCCCATCAGTCTTCCTGTCCTAGAGTTGTCACTTAATCCCTGAAAGTTGAATTTCGCTTCAGTCTCAGAAACCAATGTAGCATAAAGCAGATTCAGGCCTTGACAATTTAGGAGTGTCTGAGTTCCTCTAGATCTGAGACTGGACTTTACTACTTGTCAGATGTAGAATTTGGACCCACATTTCCAGCCTGTGCCTTGGCTGGGCTGTCTTCTAACTGTCTTCCCATAAAATGGCCACTTCTCGGGCTCCCGCAAAAGTGCCTGTTCCTGAGTGTACCCAGGTCATCCTCTACCAGAATACTTATCAAAATCTAGACTCTTTTCGGTCTAGGTTTCTGAGAATGAACCCTCACCTAGATCACTAGCCACTTCCTGTCCCCGTTTATTGTGTTCTGTACTTCCTTCCTCCTCCAGGCACCCCCTCCAAGCCCCACAGGCATGCCTTCCACCCCATCCTACTCACTCTCAGTCTACCAGGCATTGCAGAACTCCACCAAAGACAGAAAAGAAGTCTTCCTAAACAAGCCTGAGCAACGCAGCTTTACAACCTTACTTAACTGACTTTAATTTAACTGTGAATTTGGACATAAAATATTATGTCCAAATTATATGTTTTGGAAGTCTGTATCTAAATAAATAAAACCAACACATCTTTATCTATGAAGTCATCTAATATGAACAGAGAAGAAGTCAAGAAAAGTTTATGGGAACACATGGAATTTTTTTAAATGGTGAAAAAAGTGGTTAAGTTATTAATGTGACTTTTGGGTAGCATTAGTATTTAATTTAAGAGTTACTGCCAGTTAAGGAAACGAGAGTTATTATTTTGAACATAACATGGAAGGATAGAAACCATCATGTGTACCAGACTGGAATTTAAACTTTCTGCAAGGCAGTCATATGATAATGGAGTTGAGTCTTTGATGAAGTTTCTCCTTGCTTTCCTGGAAGAAAGGAAAAGGAGAGTATCTAAGAAGGAACGAATTAAGCACTACAGCTAATTTCAGCTTTGGGAGCTACTCTATTTAGGTTTATTTTCTCACTCTGAGAATTTCAAACAAGTGAAAACTCCACAGATCTTCAAGGTTTAAAAACCTGGAAGACTTTTGAATGAATAGAATCTCCACAATAAGACACTATTTGGAAGAAGGAGAATAAACTTTAGAGAAAATTTAGTTACCAGCACTTTTAACAGTTTTTAGTTTAGAAATGTGAATGTCTGCATAATATTTTTCAAGTCATATTTTCAAGCTGATTTGTTATTTCCGGCTTTACCTCAACAGATTGACTGGATTATGGGGGGATTTATATCAAATCTTCCCTCCACTTCACCGCTTTCCACAATGATAAATCATCTTTCCATCTGCACTCTTGGGAATTAACGGAAGAAACTAGATATTTACTATTATCTTTATTCTACACAAAATATTGAAAAGCAATTTCAACTGTGTTTCACATATGTATTGGAAAGCCAAGAGGACACAAAATGTAGTTTTAATTTGTTAGGCCTTATTTATCATTATTCAAAATGTCTTTTTTCTTTTTGAGTAAGATTAGTCCTGAGCTAACTACTGCCAATACTCCTCTTTTTGCTGAGGAAGACTGGCCCTGAGCTAACATCCATGCCCATCTTCCTCCACTTTATATGTCGGACCCCTACCACAGCATGACTTTTGCCAAGTGGTGCCATGTCCGCACCCAGGATCCAAATTGGTGAACCCCAGGCCACCGAGAAGCGGAACGTGCAAACTTAACCACTGCGCCACCGGGCCGGCCCCCAAAATGTCTTATTTAAACAGCCAGTAAATCACAGGTTGCATCTTTTTAAAAATTTATGTGAATCATTTGGACTTTACATTTATTTAATTTTTCTCTGGAGTTTTTGTTACTTAGTAGAGCCTTTAGGGTTTATTTCAGGAAAAGAAGATGAGGTAAAAAAAGAGAAAAATAACTTATTTGTGGGTCCTTCCCTGATGGAGGCATTCTCTTGATCAATTTTTATTTGAAACATTTTGACAAAGGTATCTATTTATTCTAGCTAAAGATGTCTAGTTCATTCTAGCAAACATACTCTTATTTAAACTCGTCTTTCTTTTCTTCGATACTTATGTATATGTCATATATTAATTGATTACATTGACAAATTGACACACATGGAAAAATTTCACTTCTAATTCAGGGGTATGGGTAAACAGATATAAAAGAATGCTGTCAAGAATCTCTCTGCTAAGATATATCATTTTATTTCAAGATGCCTACTAAAAAGTGACCTATTTTTACCACTGTACTTTATTTCCTATACTTAAAAGATCCTTTTGAAATGAAACAGATGCTTATGACTTGAAATTTTGAAAAGTGATGACAAAGTGCACCTACAAAAATCAAGTCTCGTGAACAACTTGAGGTCAAGATTGAAAGGTGTAGCATTAATGCTTATACATAATAAAAAAGAGACAGTGTGGGATACTTGGATAGTTCTAAGCTTACAATCATTCAAATTTCAGATCACCACACACACTAGCTATGAGACCCAAGGCAAATTGTGTAACCCATCTAAGCCACCATTTTCTCAACTGAAAAACAGAAACACAAGGGTACCTAGTTCATATGGCTTATGAGGATTAAACGAGATAATGCATGAATCCTATAACCAAGGTGTATCTCATTAGTTTGCATACGCTGGGTTTGTGTTGACCATCATGAAAATCAGAACGTTCTTAAGGCAATTTAAAAATATAATTTTTAACAAAATATATTTTTATAAAAATTATATATAATTTCAATAGAATTTTATGAAATATTTTTAAAAGAGTTCTGAAAACCCACTTAAAATTTTGCAAGTTTTCTCTACCTATATGAATTATTTACCTTTTATGTACCATCTGGAAACAGCAGGTTCCGAAAGCAACCAGTATCAATAAGAGCAGCGGGATTGTTGGTATAACAACATAAATTAGATTGGGAATTATGCCTGTAAAAGTAAAACAATCTTAGTGTAAAAAGGTAGTTGAGGCAGGATTCTAACACCAAAGTTATATAAAAATTTTCCAAAAGTTTAAGATAAAATAGAATTATTGTTAATAAATAGATTCCAAGCAAAGTTCTTCCCAAAATACTGAATAATCTAACGAAATATTCCTATTTGGTAAAAATGAAAGACAAAATCATACTGTATTGGTAGCCATGCTCAATTCAATGTCCATGTTTCCAGAACTATTTTCATATCTGCAATTCAGTTGGGGTTTAGTTTTCACAACATATTAATAATCTTAGCTATCTTACATCATTAATTGTTCTCAGTTATTACTTATAGAAACAAGCACTGATTATTAAAGAATAATAATCATTGTTAAAATAATTCTCAATTTATTAGATATGTAATTATCCTAACCAACAAGCTCAGTGCCATAATAATATGCAAGACTCTCTGGGACTAAACCAAAATATGTAAATATTAACTGATGATACAATCAGAACCCACAGACACAAGACTCCAGAGGCATAAAGACTTTATCTTAATCAAATTCTAAAATGAATCACTTTTTAATCCTGTTCCATCATACTAGATAACGTTAGGTAGTCTTGGTAAGATAAAAACTGCCACACTGAAGTCCCACACAGCTTAAAATGACTTTATTAAACATTTTTTCAATGTCATAAGAGGGAAAATATTCCTGATATAATTTTTACTGATATCTTTAAGTAGGTTTAGATGTTCTGAATGGTTTCAAAAGTCAGGTGCCTGAAAAGTGGAAAGTACTAAGATTTAATATCATGTCCACTCAAGAAAAGCAAAACTGAAAAACTATGCATGTAGTTAGCAAATTGAAAGCTGTCATCATTATTAATCTAAATAATTCTGGTCAAAGTAGACTAGATTTAGATCAAACTACACATTTAACTGCACATCACTGCCTTTGTTAACAGAAGAAGATACATTAACTGAGGCCCAGTGATGGGGTATTTGGGGGATAATTTGCTATGCTTTCACCCACTCTTGAGCTTTCAACAGTTGATTTTAAGAAGTTTAAGGATTCAGGGAATACATCCTTTCCTTTTCAAAACACCACCATGATCCCTTTATATTATAGTAAAGAAATAGAGAAGTATTTCCTACTCTTTCATGGATTTTGGATGACCTGTGGTAAGATTTGGAGACTTTGGGTCTTTGGCTCAATCTTCACAAAACAACTAGAATAAATAAACATTTCTGTCCAATTGGAATAGAGTCATGCTAAAACGAGTCCTTAACTGACACTAAGAGCAGTTTCTGACTAACATGCAGTTTGCACTGGGATGGCATTGTGTGTCTTTTGCAGACAGTGGTGTGCTGGAGGCACATGGCTTTGGAGTCCATTGCATGCATTCTTCTCAAGCTGCTATTCAGTGATGCCACTTTGGTAGCTTGAAATTGGCCAGAGTTTTTTATTTACACCATGGAAAACCGCGAGGGCTACAAATTAGGCTTTTTATTTTATATCCACCCCACCCAGCCAATCCCTAAACATTTTCCAGCACACCACTGTTTGCAGCCCACTGAATGTGCCAGTTTCCACCATAACACCTACATCTTGTTGGGCAAGTTCCCTCTGGATCCAGGTTTTAATGTGGGTCAGTTAGTTTAGTAGGAGATACATCCACTTTAAGTGAAAATTGGAAGAAAACAAGAAGTTTTTCTATTCAAAAACTAGCTTAGCATCATTTGTTCTAATCTAATTCAAAAGTGAATTTCCATAGGCTCATATTTAGTGCACCACTTCGCCAAGCTACAAGAAAAGTTGAGACCAACGTGAAGCAAACTTTAAAAGCACAGTTTCTGCTCTTGACAAAGGAGTTAAAAACATGTGAGCTAATTACCTGCTTCAGTAACAACCACATTTTGATGGGCATCTCCTGGTTGGTTTGTAAAGTATGTCTTTTCTGCAGGAGCTGTTGGATTAATCTCTATAAATAGTAAGAACAGGTTTCATATATAATAAGAGAAATAGAAATATAGATGAAAATAAGTTTATTATAAAACAATATAAACATCAGAGTTTTGATTTCTGAACATTTACAGCTAAAAGTTATATTTTGAATTTAAATTCACATGACATTATCTAACTATAAAGTCAACATTTAATTATCTTTGAATAAAGGATCCACTTGGTGAATCCTCGCAACTTGAATCCACTTGGTGAATCTCTGCTTCCCCAAACTGCATTTAGCCATCAACGGAATGTCTATGATGATGACAGCCTGCTACAGGTTATAATGACAAACCAGGCACAAAGCTAGATAAAGATAAGCAAGAATTGGTGAGCATAAGAATATGAGACACTAATTGCAATTCAAAAACAAGCAAAGATGACTCCTATACTAATATCAAGTGTAATACTCAGGTTTCTCCTCTCAATAATCATCAGCAGATGACGGACGGTATGTGGATTGCATCTGGAATTGATGATTCAAGTAAGAATGTTCTGAAGCACATTTCTGTCCTATACAAGCAACATCATCCTTAGATTTGCTGTTCAATAGTGTCTACTTCTTTAAAAAATAATTGCAAATTAAGGCATGCAAATTGTTTCTTTCCCTGGTTTTATGAGATGAGATCTCCTCAATTGCCATGCACTTAAAAAATGTTGAAATTTCTTACGATGATCTGGTACTGCTCTGTCACCTAATTTTTTTCCTAGGGCACTGTTTGCTAAATTAATAGTTTGGTGAAAGTAAATGGAACTAGTAAGAAAATATCTGGTAAATTTGTTTTCATTTGTTCCAAAAACATAATTCTCTGTTTATTTTTGTCAATGGATGCAAAAGAAAAATCACATGCAGCATTTTATATTAGTTTTAGAATATTAAATCATTTCAATGTAATGTTTACTACTCTAATTTGGCCACATGGTCTCTATTCATTGGAAGTTTATGTTAAGTTCATATACCATCCTATAATAATATTTATTCTTGTACACATATTTTACCTGATAATAGCCTCCTCTGGTTTCGATACAGTCCTACCCTATACTCATTCTTCTACAGAATTTAGGCACTCTAATCCTATAGGTGCTCAACTGGTATTTGCTAAACAAATAATACAGATATTATGGAATTTATCAACATAGAACTGGCTATTTTTAAAATAATCTTAATAAACTTAAAATTAATGTAATTGCTGATTAAGTAACAAAATTTTAGAAAACATAGTCCCATACACAGTCTTTTTAATGTCTAAGAATAAGAGTACAAAATGCAATTTTAATAAATTCAAAAATTAGATTCAGAAGTATCCCCATAAAAATGTCTCAGGATAACTTTGGTAGACCCAAAGAATAGATATGTAGTTTGTAGAACAGTAACAAAAAATGGTGGATAAGAGAGTTAGAAAACTCAGGAGTGAATTTTTCAGTTTCTGCATAGCTAGTCCATTTCCTGCTACTTTGGATATCATTGGCCATTGCTATTAGATGGTATGTAGAAGCAGAAAGAAGACTAAGTTCAAAGCACACAGTAATTCTCGCACAGTTGGAGAATAAAGTTCAAAATAAGTAGTGTTATAATTTGTAAATTTTAATCAGTTCCCCTGCTTAATCCCCAACCCCTTCACCACTAAAAAGCTAACCACTCAGCGCTAAAAAGGAGATGACTATATAAGCAAGGAATGTAATCAAACCAACAGCCTTCACTAAGAAAACATGAAGCTCAGGGAAGCTTAACTAAATAGAAAATAAATAGTTAAAGGTGAAAATATTTAAAGTAAAGAATAAAAAAATCTAAGCACATTAATAAGGCCAACTATAAAACTGTGCATATGCTGGGGCTGGCCCCGTGGCCGAGTGGTTAAGTTTGCGCGCTCCACTGCAGGCGGCCCAGTGTTTTGTTGGTTCGAATCCTGGGCGCGGACATGGCACTGCTCATCAAACCACGCTGAGGCAGCGTCCCACATGCCACAACTAGAAGGACCCACAACAAAGAATATACAACTATGTACCGGGGGGCTTTGGGGAGAAAAAGGAAAAAAATAAAATCTTTAAAAAAAAAACTGTGCATATGCTACAAAACAATAAATACATAGAAGAATCTTATTCACCAAGTACAGATTATTCGAAGAGTTATGTAGAATATGGAAGATAAAGAAAAAAAATGCTTTTATGTCTTAAATGCTCTTCCATGAATAACATAAACCTAGATTGCTTAAGTAAAGATTCTGGGGTTGATAGCATCCTGAATAATGTGGTAAGTATGAATGCAAAATAAAATAAAGCAAATGTTCAAAGGGTCAAATAGTTCAGCTAAAAGATCACAGAAAGGAGAAGACAGTATTATGTTAAGAATACTTTACAATTTACTCTTTCATTCGATAGTTTTAAGCTCTTAGTGTCATAAATTTAAAATATCAAAGAATTTCAACTTCATATTTTTCCAAGAAAAAAATAAAGACAAAGAACATAAGTACATTTAGCTTTGCACAGAACACAGATTTGGCTTTGCAAAGGCTTCCAGGAGGGTAATGATGGATTTAGTAACCAAGGGGTTTAAAGAATAAACTCACCAGGGATACAGAAAGTTGGCTAATATACTCAAGGGCAGGATAAACACAAGGAAGGGTAAATTTAATCCAAATAATCCCTTGTGCTTTATAGCTTATGAGAAAAGGCATCATTTAGTTTCAAGAGAATAATGGAAATAGCAGTACTTGATTATAATTGCCTTCTGAGAAAATATGTTATGAGGTCAAAAAGTCAGCCCTTGGAAGAGTTAAAACAACACTTCCAAACACTGAGGAGGAGAAAAACAGCAAAAACCCTCAAAGCCTAAGTATCTAATTTGACTTTCTTAGATGATTACAAAAATGAGTTTACATAGTTTTGATTAACCTCTCTTTTGGTCAAATATCAATTCAGCTGAGTTGTCTTCTTCAGAGTAATTCAAATTTACTATTTTCAACAGAAAATCATGCTGGTGTAACTCAGGTCAATGCTGTCTTCCCATTTTCTGCATATGGCAAGAAGCTGGAGACTTCAAACAAAAGCTAATTAAAGAGGCATATTTCAAAGGATCATAGGATCATAGAGGATCATAGGAAGAACGTGGCACATTCCCCCATTTTCTTTCAACTATGGTTCAATGAGTTTTGACCAGCCTGACTTTCACTGAGGGGCACATGCCAAATATCATGCCACGAAATGATAAGCCAGTGTCCCAGAGAATGTTGCTTTGTTCCCTTAAATTCCCCAGATAATCATCTAAAGAACTATTGATCAGATGTGTAAATCTATAGGTGCTTTGGTGACTTGTACCTACTTCACACACACTTTACTAAAAGTTTAAACTATTTTAAAATAGATATTTACTCTTCATAAAATCTGTTTACAAAAACACAATTTGGCCTTAATATTAGAAATACTGGTTTTCTCTTAAAGACCCCTCTCCAGATGTTTCTAGTTATTCCCTTCTATCTAACTCATTGGGCAGTTTGCTCTATAGCATGTGATGCGCTTCAGGACACCGAGTGACTGACATGCTGCAAAGTAACTCCATGTTTCATACAGAAAAATAACAAGAGCCAAAGAGAGCAAAACGTAAAGATAAAATTTAAGGTAAGCAAATACGCACAAAATCTGCTATCCCGACTTATAATACTTCTACCTGGTTCATACTTGCAGATGTAATTGTGCTTCATGTTGCACCTGTCGTCATTCCACTGGTAAAGGTAGGGCCCGCCAAGGCCAGGATTGGCTGTCGGTTGATGATACATCACAACACACTTTTCACTCCCACAGGAAGGTTCATCGGTATACCAGTTTCTGCAAATACGGAGCAAGAGGAACACTTCTAAGTGACTTTCCCCACTCTGTTCTGACATCCTCTACAGGTAACAGAAATCTCCCTTCACCTTTTGAGTCCCCCAGGACACATTCAACCTCTCAGGATCCCTACTCACCGGTACTGGGAACTGCTTCCATCAGACCATTGGTAGAGATCTGGGCAGCCACCGGATGCTTGCCCTTCTCCATTTCTCCAAAGCCCGATCCAGAAATCACCATCAGAGATCCCTGTTCCTGGTTTTGTCAGGTTTTGCAACATGCTTTCTATTAGCTTCTGTTCTGTTTGATTCTCAAGGCTGAGAAGGGCTCCCCCCTCACTCTCACAAGCCAGACGTGCCTCCTGAAAGCTCACTCGGCTGGACAGTTCATGGAAGTAGGCCATTTTGTAGCAGGGATGCTTCAAGTCAGCAAAACACACCTTTTGGCCTGCAAAAAAGATGCCCAGGTATTGATTATTTGAACTATAATCATAGTGCTACTATGAATTAAGATCAAAGAACCAATCAAAACAGGAAACATTCTACCAAGAATGCTTCTTGCATTGAATCATTGTGTAAAGTTTATTTTCTAGATTATCATTTTCAATTTATAAAAACAAATTGATTCTCTACTAACTTACAAGAATATTTTAAACATAGTACTTCAAGGAAATTTTTGTTAAGGGAAGTCATAATCCTTCCAGCTTAGATTTTATAAACTGATTACCATAGCAAGTGAAAGTAGCTAAAGAAATTTCAGGTACATATACAGTCAAAGGAGCTAAAAGATCAAGATTATGAAATAAAAAGAATAAGTCATGAATTTAGTTAGCAAAACAAGTAAAGTCAGGGCCAGCCCTGTGGCACAGTGGTTAAGTTCACACATTCTCCTCCGGCAGCCTGGGGTTTGCTGGTTCAGATCCCGGGTGTGGACCTACACACCACTTATCAAACCACACTGTGGCAGGTGTCCCACATATAAAGTGGAGGAAGATGGGCAAGGATGTTTGCTCATGGCCAATCTTCCTCAGCAAAAAGAGGAGGATTGGTGGCAGATGTTACCTCAGGGCTAATCTTTCTCAAAAAAAAATAAATAACTAAAGTTAAAAAAATCAATATACGTATCGTGTATGAGCTCCAATCTCTCAGTCAATGTCTTCTCTCTTTTTACACAGACATCTCAGATGAGTCATAAATTTCAAATAAAATCTCCCAAATTTGAACTTAGAGAATCAAGAACTCAAAACAAACAAACAAAGGACACATTTTAAATGTGAAAAAAAAATCGATGGCTTAGGGAACAGTTAGAACCAATACCTCATGAAGTAAAGGAACTAGTAAAATCTCATCAATCGTTAATTCTTGTCAATTTCTGATCATGTGGCTAGAGACCAGGGTAAGCTGAAATTTGACTAAACCTGTCTTTCAAAGAAATTTAAATGATTAGCTAAAAATAGATTAGGTGGTAAATATTTAGTGGACTTGAAAATAAATTATTTTTCAGCTTTAGAGTCGCCACTTACATATTAAACACATATTAAATAAAAAGGACTTCTTCAAATTTAAGCTAAAAAATGTTCTTTTACACTAGTTGAAATTAATTCCTTTATGAGTTTCAAAGTAGTAACATTGCGTTTCTTTTGAACTTTCCCTCGTTCAGAATTTCATTAAATTTCAATCCAAATTCACTTAACTTTACCTTTCCCTTAAGTTAACCTTAACTACTGGTGGTTTTATTGCGTATTTATTTAGGAATAAAGATTGGGGCCAACAAAATGTCCAAAATCTAAGAACAAATAAATAGAATATTCAGAATTTGGAAGGGAAATTTAAAACATAACTTTTTATTTATACTTATATTTAAAGGTTTTTATATTACAACAGTCAGTTTAACCACTTATCCTGATGTCTGTAAACCATTTTAAAAGTCACTATACATATGCATATATATATGTTTATATATAAAATAAATTTGTTCTAAGATATTAGCCAGAACCACAAATGATGTTTAAAATAATTCTTGAGACCTCTTAATGGAATATTACCTTATTACCAAACTTCATTGTTGTGATGTCACTAATTTACTTCTGCTCTAACAAAATCTATGAAAACTTAAATACATAGGCAACAAAAGTTTGATAAAAAATCTCTCAAAATTGAATTTCATACGCCTCTGCATTTAAGCAGAATGATTTGTCCTAATTACTTAGTAACATAACTTCAAATATGGATGAGGCCATACTAAAGCCATACATATAACA
This sequence comes from Equus quagga, assembly GCF_021613505.1. Lineage (NCBI taxonomy): Eukaryota > Metazoa > Chordata > Mammalia > Perissodactyla > Equidae > Equus > Equus quagga. The sequence goes on along the minus strand of NC_060287.1, from coordinate 16,242,527 downwards.
AGAATATCACACAGCGTATAGGATTTAGCTAACTCTATGGGCAATGGAAGTCCTATTGTTCTATCGTTTACACTTTCCCATTTTTACCAACAAACATGTATGCTAAGATTTTAGAGACAGCTTCCAGAATGGTCATGCTTTTTGTTTTATTTTTCATTAGCTTCTTTTGTTCACCTCTGATCTCTGCTGTCAACTTTAAAAAGAGACACAGAGCCTGCCTGTCACTATTCCTTATCCCCAACCTGCTACCCCTAGCCTACACTACTTTCTTAGTCTTTTTCTGATTTCAGTTTAGATTTGGCCTTGGAAAACAGACTATCAAGTATTTTATATAAAATTAAATCAAATTACTTTATGCTAAGAAATTAAGGTGTAGCTTTACTGCTTTCTTAAGATTCATCTGCATGAAAATCATTCCTGTTGGGATTGAACGGTTTTTCACTATGCATTTAATTTTGAAGCCCATCAAGAAAATCTGTCAGTAGTGGAGGGCTGGGGGTGTTATTGTACTTAACACTGGCCAAAAAATAAAGCATTCAAGCTTTATACTCTTAATTACAGTGTATCACACTGAGCCAATGTCAGTATCACATCTATTCTCCCCCAGAATCAGCAATTAATGACCTATGATCACACTCAGAGGCAGGGGGGAGCAGAAATCAGTGGAAACCATTAACCTCACAACAGTGTTGGGGTGATAGGCATTCGATATCTTGACACAAGCTGAGAACAGACAACTAATATAATAGTGGTTCCAGTACGGCAAGCAAGACAGCCAGTGGTCCTCTCTGTCTCATTAACTGTGATCTGGACCCAGGAGCAACATGCTGAAAAAATAAGAACAAGTTAGCAGACTGCCCCGACTAATAGTTAATGAAAAGAATCAAGTTAGTGTGAATGATCACAGGCAACTGGATTAAAGAGACTTCAAGAGGACAAATCAGTGTGAAATAATCTTTGAGAGATGATGATGGAAATCCCAAGGGTTGATTCTAATACAATCATTACTTTTAAAAATTTCTTCTAATTTCTTACTAGGGTTTGTGACGACTTCATTGTTTAAAATGGTTGTTCCTGGTAATATTCTAACAACGTCATTAAGCCTAGTGATTTTTTTTTTTTTTGAGGAAGATTAGCCCTGAGCTAACATCTGCCACCAATCCTCCTCTTTTTCTGAAGAAGACTGGCCCCGAGCTAACATCCGTGCCCATCTTCCTCCACTTTATACGTGGGATGCCTACCACAGCATGGCTTGCCAAGCGATCCCACATCCACACCCAGGATGCAAACAGGCAAACCCCGGGCTGCCGAGAAGCGGAACGTGCGAACTTAACCACTGAGCCACTGGGCCAGCCCCAAGCCTAGTGATTTTTATGCTTGTATTTTTAAAGCAAGTTCTGTTTCCAATTTAATCTTCTACATCCTTTATATACTTCTAAGTCTCAAAATATATCAAGTGCATTCCCTTGAATTTTCAACTTGTTCAGTTTTTCACTCCAAGAACTCCCAGACTTGGATTTGATTCCAGCACCTTCAGATATTAAACTTGTCCAACAAGATTGTTTTGCAAGATGTGAAAAAGAAGCCAAAATTAAGAAGGAAAAAAAAAAAGCAGATTAGCCAGAAGTTTCAATGAGGAAAAATTATACACGTACCAAAGCTGACACATATTCAGAAGATGCACTGGTATGATTTACATTCTAAAAGTCTCTGCTCACTATCTCTGATATATTAAAAATAAATTCATAGTGAGGATATAAAAACAATAATGAGAATCAACTTGTTTATAAAATTAAGACAGCACTTCTAATTACATGCATAAGAGAACTTTAAGTGTCATGTGGAAATTCCTAATACCACCAGTCGGTATTAGGAATGTTAATCTGTAGATAAATGTGAGTCTGTAGAGAAATAACAATACGGATAAGAGAAAAATCCATAGACAGGGATTATGTTTAAAATAATTCACAAGTAACACTGCACAGGCCCTGGACCATGGCCAGCCTTAACACTCTCTCTGGCTGTGGATGATGGAGCGGTCCAGGGTCCTAGGTGAGGGGGTAGTGGCTGCCCTGCAGGGGGACTCTTGGAGGAACAGTAGCCAATTACCAACTACAGATAGACATTAAGTCCAAAGTGTATTGATTGAATATCAGCTGTGTCCGCGGAGTCTGAACTGAAAAGTCACTAGCAGTTCAGATCTAGCAAAGCAGTTTCAGGAAATTATAGCCACATGGCACAGTTTTTTATGGTATATATACATAAACACTTAAAGCTGACACTGTGAATTTCTTTATATCCAATTTTATTTTACTCCTGATTTTCATCTTATTGTGCAAATTTGATCCAAGTTACAGCAAAATCAGCAAAAGAAGAAGCTATTGAACTGTTCACCGCCATTTCAGCTGATCCATTTGGCCGCAATAGCAGTGGAACTCCAACAGCTGGGAAACAAATGGTGCCCTAATTCCCAGAAAAGTTCCATTATTACGGATCTTCTGGAAGCAACTTTCCCACTTTCATAAGGCTAATTTTCCTAAAGAACCATTAAGATTACCTCCTCTCATTCTGTGAAATCACATGGAGAATTTCCTTTTCTCTTACTTTTAAATGTTCTATTCAGATAAAATCGTCCATCATCTACATTTACTTCCATCTGCTACATCTGATCTTCCATTTAGTGTTCTACTACCCATAAAACATTCCGATACATATTCAAATAACTAAATAACAGGTTTTCATTACAATATGCCTACCTTGATACTGTCTGACAACTTACTAAATGTTACCTAGTATCTGGAGTGAGAAACATCTTAATGTTGGCTTGTTTATAAGAGAGAATTCCACCTAGGATTCCACACCCATTGGTTTCATACACACACACATTGCACAGAACTACATACAGACACACGGACTTCTATTTAGAGATAATTCTCAGTATTGTCTACTAAAATAAACATTCCTATCACCGTCACAGCTAAGATTCTGCTACTATTTCCATGAATAGATGGTTTTGTCCTCTCTCTTAGTCATGAAAATTCCTTTAGAGCTAAATATTGGCAGAGTTTTAAATGGTTTGGCAATGATGTAATTGCAAGGCCAAACTAATAACGTGATGGCAGTTTACTTTTTCTTCCTGAATAGAAAGGATCTATGATTTGTTTTGACTTTGCTTATAACTATTAACTTTCTGATAGTTGAGTTCTCATTAGTAACATTTTAGTAGTAACATTTTTCTTATACCTTTCACTATAATTATATATTATCCATATAAAAATAAGTATTGAATTTATATCATATTTTTCAAGTAAAACATGGAAGATATTTTATGAATTCCTATTGTTCAATTATGATCTACCTTTAGTTGCAAAGATACAGAAACTTGTATAAAAGAGGATCTACGTAATAAAATCTTTCCAAAACCAGATTGACTGGACTTTGGAGATTTTACTAGAATCCCCCAAAATAATTTGTTTTTCATAATTCTTTCTTACTTCCCTCAAAATCACACTGATAAATATGCTGATACTGCAATATACAGTGTGACATGACCTCTGATAGCAATGCCTGCACTTCTGAACTAGAAGAAAGGGAATGCTATTGATCTGAAGTGTTCTGCTCTCCGTGTTCAATATTACACCAACTTCTTAAGAAATTTTTTAATAAAAAATGTTTTGCTATAATAAACTTTATTTTTGCAACAGAAATTCTACAATGCAATTAATTGCATAGCACACTGTTAAGATTGTGCTAGAATCCATTTTCCTACATTGATACACAAAACAAAAACTGTAGTCCTGGGTCACTTTATGGAGGGTAGTGGCAGCTGCAAGGCCCATCTCTCCGGCTGAGAAAACCACAAGCTTTCTGAGAAGGGGGTGAAACTCAATTTTTTTAAAATCCTAATATTTAAAATCAATGTCTAAAAGATAAATTGTAAACCGAGTAACTGTGTGAGCTAAGAGTTCAAGCATTCAATCAATAAGACCTGGCTGGGAATGCCAGAGCTACAGCACTTGAACTGCGAGGACATGACAAACCTTCCTGGTCGCAGCTCTGCAACCTAAAACGTGAGGACAGTTATGAGTTGTAAAGAAATAGTGATAGTAATAATAGCCTGACATTGATCGATAATTTAGCATGCAGGGCCTCATTGCAAGTACCATCCATGCCTTTGGGTAAATCAGAAAAAGATGATCTCTCCTGGTGACATAGGCTGCTCAGCTAGAAAAAGTTGTGTTTTTCTCCAGATGGCCTCAGCTCCAGGCACAGGGCTTGCCAGGCTGAGCTCCCTCTCATAGCTTCTTGGTGTGCACCCCTGTGCATGCTCCAACCATCACAGCTGTCTCCAAACCCCTTTTATCCCTCCAACAATGCCATGACGTAGGTGCTCTCATCCCTTTATAAAAATGAGGCAAGGGGGAGGGGCTGGCCTGGTGGCGTAGTAGTTAAGTTCATATGTTCCACTTTGGTGGCCAGGAGTTCCTGGGCCCGGATCCTGGGTGCAGACCTACACACCACTCATCAAGCCATGCTCTGGTGGCATCTCACATACAAAGACAAGGAAGATTGGCATAGATGGTAGCTCAGGGCCAATCTTCCTCAATAACAACAAAAACACATGAGTCAAGGGGGACCTAGAAAAGTTAAATAATTTCCCCAAATTCACACAGCTCCTAAGTGATACAGTCAGGGTTTAAAACGAGGGAGTATGGCTCTGCAGTACACGTATTAACCCAGATTTCTATGAAGCTTCCAGATATATTTTAAATATAATGTTTTTCTAAGGTGAAAGATTTCATAAATAAAGGGATTGATGAATATATACACTATTCATGTTTTCTATATTCTAATTACTAGCATTGATCTGTTATTGATTCCTGGGTAGCTCATATATGCAAGGAGCTGTGCATCTAGAATTTGTTTCTTAGCAGATTGTAGATTTTCTGTTACTGGACATTTAGACACAAGATGAATATCAGAACAGCTATCTTATATTTTCAGACCATATATGTCCTTAATGATTTTTTTTATCTAGCCCTTCGATTTTCCAAATAAAACAAACAAGGCCCAAACTGAACTTTTCCCAACTACAAGGAGTATAACTTTAGTCAAGTTTTCAGGTCGAACTCAGTCAAGCATTTGTGTTCAGCAACAAATCAGTCCAGGCCTAAGATCCTAAAAGTAATTCCCAACGCAGAATCATAAATTCAGTTGTGTACATCCATCCACCTGTGTGCGAAGTGCTCAGCACAGAAGGCAGTTGTAAAAAATAAAAATTGTTAGTGAGAACGTCAGCTGGATTTCCAAGCTGGACCCCTTTACACAACACTGTCTCTTTTCTAATGTTAATGTCATACATATCACCATCCTCGGGAAAAGGAGTTATAAAAACAAAACCATAAAATGATGAAAAACGGCAGTTAAGGAATAATGGCTATGATAAATGTGTAGTTTATTAAATGACTAGTAATAAGATTAATCTGTTCTTTTCTTGCCCAAGAGATACTTAGAGTAATTGCATCTTTGAAAACTGCACTGTCATCACTTTATGCTTTTGATGATGTCATGGAAGAGTACCGTGGGCTGGGCCACGCTCAGCAGTTTTTTTTTGTATCTCCCTTGCATTACATTATTCTACAAGCTACTGGTCACCACCCATGATTTTGCAACATTCTGTGGCATCTGCATGATAAAAAGACAGGTTTCAATCACTCAGTCTCCTAAATAAAATGTTTTCCAATTTTAATAAGTTCAAATTCATACATATTAAAGTGTTCTGCAGAAATTTGGAGGCACCATGAAATACACTTAATCCCATTTTGCAGCACAAAAAGATTAGAGATCACTACTGTGTGCACTAAAAAGAAAAACGGAGAGTAAAAAAGAGAAACACATTACTTCAAAACACTTCAAATGTTTAAAAATATTCACACACTCTTCGAACATATCCTCCCATCTTAGAGACTTGAATTTTGAACTCTTCTTTTTCATATGTCTCTATCCCCATAAACAAAATTCTCTTACCTTTGTCCTAAAGAAGATGTCATTATGCACCAGTCACTTCACAAAATTACATGATTGCAGCCCCCTTAGATATTCTCTATATACCTGTGTTCAGCAACAAATCAGAACAGGTCTAAGATGCCAAAAATAATTCCCAACCTAGAATCATAAATTCAAAAATACTCTTTGATGATTATCCTCATGCTTACATATTTTTATTGCATATTCATGTATCGAAACAAGCAATGCCACTAACCTATAAAAAACACTTTTTTATTACTGCTAGATGCTATTAAATCTCCTGGGGTAGATTATGATGATGAAGTTGTTTGAAATGTTATTTCTTGTGAAAATATCTTCACTTCATTTGTAAACTGTGCTCTCAAATTTGAAATGGGTGATATATTTTAAAATATTGGAAAGTACCTTATTGACTATTTTAATGCAGTAAAATAAAGAGAATTTCCATAAATGATTATTTTATGAGTTCCTGTCTTTTTGGGGAGTTAAGTGGTTATTTTGATGTTCTATGCAGAAATTACAAATAGTTGTATTGAAATTTAATAAATAGAAAATATATTCCATATGTTGTGAGCATGTTCCTAATAATGGCCCCAAAGAGCTTGATTCAGTCAACAGGCGCTTGAGTACAGAATTTTGGTAAATGGTCCCCAGTGCTACAAAAAAGTTGATGCGCCACTCAAAACTTAGCATCCAAAAGGCAGACATCAGACCTACTGCTTCCAAAATTTCAGGATTTACACTGGTCTCGACTCATGCCATTGTGGCTGAAACATACCTTAAAAAAAAATTAGGCTTCAAGGGATAAAAATCACATAGCAATTTATAATGATTAAATTTCGATATGAATTTTTATGCCCAAAGACAATTAAATTATTCATAAGAAAAACATAATGAAGTAATTGTTTTAATATCAAGTAAACATCATCATTTGTGCTAAATTAAATAGATCATGTTCAGTTAATTAGAAATTTTCCAGATGTCACCTACAAGATGCCTATAAATGCTTAACAGGAAAATACAGAAAAAGGTTTGGAACAATTTGTGCAATAAAAGAACACAAATAAACTTTTCATCAGCAATGTTTAGTTCAGTTTTCACTCTGGATATCCGTTTCCTCCCTTGCAAAGTTTAAGGCATATAAACAAGAATATACCAAAAGCATACTAAGTTAATGAAGTGTTTCAACTGTTGAAAAAACACCTTATCTTCAAAGCATGGTCTCTACCATTCATTCATCTGCAAGAATAACTCCGATAAACACAAAGGCAGCCAGATACATAATTCACACGTTCAGATAGGTCTACAGAGTGCACTTTCTCTTTCAAGCCAAATTAGGGAGGAAAGAAAGCTAATTGTCATGGCTGCTGTAACCTTCTTATTTGATACCATCAAATTTTCATTTTACAAGCAGCCTGATTTTCTTCCTCCTCCCAAAATGTAAGCAACACGCATATCCAAATGACATTTCACAATATATTTAATTCCAGTGTCCCCAGAGAGCCAAAAAGTTAGTGGAGAGTGATTGATAACTACACATTTAAGAATTATATTCTGAAGATGTAGGACATCGCATATTGCCAAGGGGAAGAGCAGTAACAATTAAGCTTAATATGCCAGTTTCCAAAGGTCTGGCTTCACTACTGATTAAGTTGCTGTCATCTGTCATCTATTTCTACCTCTAGTGACACCTGTTATCCAGATACACAAAATGGGAAAAGGAATTCGTGCTTTTTTACACTAAAAAAAAACTTCCCACACTTAAAACACATGCCTACATACATTCGACAAATATTTATTTTAACACTTTAATGAGCATCGCAAGAGATTTCCATAAGGGAAGCGATGTTCAATTTTCATGGCCTACTCATTCATCCTAGGCTTTTGAGAACATTCATGTTTTTTAAGAGACCTTCCCAAAAAGTAAGGGAGGGTGAATGCAATATAAATTGCTCAACAATAGGACAGTGAAAGTCGAGGAAAAGAAAAATCAGAGAGAACTCCAGCAAGATTGCCAATTAGCATTTCTTTGCACTTACTCAACAGACCCAACTCTGCACCTACTGTGTGCACGAGCCTGCAGTCACTATGACATGCACCTCAACCCAACAACAACCTACTTCATTTCCTGAGAAGTCCCCAACTTGGAATGAGATATGAAAGGGAAAGATTTCACGCACAATGACCAGTCCCTGTTCTTTGTCAGCCCTCCTGAGAACAAAGGCAGCGTGCCCAGGGGTGGCTGAGCGACCCACAGCGAATAGGTCTGGTCTCAGAAATCATCCTAGTGAACAGGATGAGGGGACAGAAGTCGAGCTAGGCCAACAGGGGGTGGCATTTCTGCAGCGGCTCTCTGTCTCTGGATTCCCTCTCCCTCCGCGGTACCCCACCCCTTTTGCAGGTGCCAAGCCCTGCCCAGTAGCCAACTCTCTTACAAAGAAAGTGGAAATCACTCCGGGAAAAGGCTGTACCGCTCATGATGTACTGCTCGCTTTGTAGCTACTCAATCAAGCACTTCCCCCAAATGTCAACTTTTCTCTGTGTGTGTTTTGGGCGGCCGGGAGAAAGCAGAATACAATCCATTCCACCACCACCCCACTCTTCCTACTCCTGGCCCCCTACTCCGCACAGGTTTCCAACCCCCGGGAGAGCCTCCATCCTCAGGACAGCTGCCCGCACCTCGCTCACCCCGCGCGCCCCATGGTCCCCTCTCTGGCCCGTCCGCTCGGCGGGTGGCGAGTGGCCCCCTGACTCACCGCTGACCACCCGACGGCAGAAGGCTCCGTGGCCGCAGAGCAGCGCGGCGCCCAGCAGCAGCGAGACCACGCGGCTCATCGCGGCGCAGCGGCAGCAGCAGGTGTTGATGGAGCGAAGGCGGCCTCTGCTCTAACTCTGCAGCCTCCCCGCCTCCTCGCTGACCCTACTCTCCCCGCCCGAGCCCAGCTGCAGGGTTCCCAGCACGCATCGCCTTTGGCCGGACCTGGCGCCGGGCGCGCTCCTGCCGCGCGCGGGTGTAGGGGCTGGAGCGCACGCCCCGGGGCGGGGTGCGCGTTTAGGGAGAAGGAACAGAAGTGGGAGTATCCGTGTCTGTTGGAGAGGTGAAGAAGGAACCCTGATTTGGATTCCACCCGCCCCCTTTGCTCCTCTCCGCGGCCTCTGGCTAGTGAGGGGCTGAGCCCGTGCGCCCCAGACGCGCTCCCGCAGCAGCAGCTCTGCGCTGGAGGCGCGTCTTATATACCCACATCCCGAGGTCCCAGCCCCTTGCTAGTAATAATTTTTAACTACTTCGTCTCTCCTGCTGTGTGGAGCATCCCGGCCCCTCCCTTAAAAACTGGAGCCACTTTGAAAATAATCCAGTCAGCAGCCCCACCTCCTCCTCTCCGCTCCTCCCAGTCTCCTCTCCATTCGCCGACAGACTCGATACTCATTTGTGTAAAATGTCACAGCTTTGCTGTTAAACTCTGGCAAAAGTTGGATCCATTTGGTTTTCTCAAAGATTAATATCCACGGGGATGCCAAGCTGTGAGGCCCTTCTCTTTTTATGCTAAATTGCTTGATCATATGTATTGCTAGATGCAGAGCGCTAGCCACCATTTAAGATGGATTGGCGGAGTGGGAGCCAAAACCTGCTCAGTGAATTATATAACGTGGCAGGTTTTTCCCCACCTAGGTTCTGCAAATAGATTACTTCAAAGCAGGTTGTTTGGTCAAATTGCCACAGGAGCAAATTGAAGAGAATATTTGAAGCCCAGTTTCCTTGATTATTCCAATCTCAGTATTTGCAGCTCCAGAAAAAAACCGTCGACACAAAATAAATATTCTGAATACTTGGGAATTTTCTGGATATAAATGCATGTATTTCTTTGCAATCATTTATTGGTGACTTAGCGTTTACAGTAGAAGTAAAACATTTTAAATCCTGCAAAGGCACTTTTCCATAACTTTACCAGCACTTTATTAAAATAGTGTTCATAAGAATGCTAGAGTTTCCTGGAGTATTGGAAAGAAATTCATGAGAGTTTCTCCTAAATCTAGTTGATGATAGGAACCCTGGGGATGCTCTCATAATGAACTTCGGTAGAATTGATATTTTGCCATTACGTTGCCTTAAATGCACCAGGACTTGTAAAATAAATTTTTTTGGTTTTAATGAGTAGTACACTTTCCTATAACACCTCCGTCTTTGATTTTCATAAGCCATAAGTACACTCTAAACATATACTGGACTGTTTTCTTGAAAATGGAAAGTCAGTTCTGCTATAGTAAGGAATTACAGTAAGTCTTGCAGAATAAGAAATTTTAGCACTTGGAAAGAACTTAAAGATTCTTAAATACACCCTATTCAAGAAAGTAGAATTTCAAAATAATTATAATGTCTATCACTTTATTTTTCCTTGTATAACTATTAAAAATATTAATTTATTTCAGGGCCATGGGCAATTAATAAATCTTGTAGAGAGCAGGCATTTTGTGAGTTTCATCATCTTTTTCCTTTCATGCCACGCTACTCCCAGATATTCACGTGGCTGGGGGTTGCCTTGAAAAGGTTCCTCTTTGGGAAGGAATACCAGTGGATTACAACATAAGCACTAGATATCATTTCCTACATATCAATAGACCCCTAAATGTCCCAAATGTCTCTGATTCCTAAAAAGCCAGCGAGTTCTTGAAGCTATTATTGGCAAGGGGGAGTCAAATGGTTTTAGTATTTCAGAAAATCCAAATTATGGTAAGAACTCTCCTCAATCTGGTTTCACAGATTTCCTAAAATATAGTTTCTTGTCTTTAGCTAGAATTCTATCAGTTCAGGGTAGCTGTACGGGTTGTCTAGGGCTGTTCAGCAGTTATTATAATCATTGTTTGACTTATCAGGACAATAAATTATTAAAGGTTCTCTTTAGATATGATGTTTTTAAGGGACCTGGCTGACAAAAGCAGATTTTTCTATTTCTCCATCACTAGAAAATATCTGGATGGATCATCACTAAACAGAGAGCATATTTTGAGTAGTCTTAAATAATAGAATATGAGTGGTACTAGATATTTCCTTTGGAGAGCAAGGCGGGTGGGGGCAGGGTCTCTCAAGTAATTTTTTTTCATATAGCATAGTCGGAAATATAAATTAAAAATTTTCAACCAAATAGCATTTTCAAAAAATATAAACTTATTGGAATTTAAGGGACAGAAACAAACGTTCATTAAGTTTTTTTTTATAACATTGGCTCTGAGCTAACATCTTTGGCCAATCTTTTTTTTCTTCTTCTCCCCAAAGCCCCCCAGTACACAGTTGTATAGTCTAGTTGTAGGTCCTTCTAATTATGCTATGTGGGACGCCGCCTAAGCATGGCTTGATGAGCGGTACCGTGTCCGTGCTCAGGATGCGAACCGGCAAAACCCTGGGCCGCCAAAGCAGAGCGCACGAACTTAGCCACTCCACCATGGGGTGTCCCTTCATTAATTTTTTTAACAAATGACTTTCATTGTTTTTCCCTGTGGATATGCATAAGGTATCATAGGAGACAAATGACCTTCTCATAGCAAATTTATTTTAGTTCCACATTAAGGGAGCAAAATTAGAAGCTTAAGAATTGCTTTTGGATCCATCAGGAGATAGGGGCTCCCTCAAGGGTGACGAAGAGATCCTAGGGTTCTGTGAGGAACATTTGCACATGCGTGGAACTGGGCCTCCGGATTCCCTGAAACCAAGGTATGGCAAGACCATGTGACTGGGGACTGGCCGTCAGGAGAGAGGTCCATCGCAAGTTAAGATTCTCTGCCCGTTTAAAAAGAAAAAAAAGTCAAATGAGAGCTTCAAACTGATTGGGCTAAGGAGTTCTACATTGATTCAGCAACTCAAAACACGTCTCTTGAAGCCCCCAAATAGAAAGGTGATCTCCATAACAGTGATTCCAGAGAAATCTCAAGCAGGAGTCAGTCGCCAAGTCTCCGGAGGCTCTGAAACATCCATTGAGCAACAATATTTGGAATCCAAAGTTTTGAAAGTGACATCAGCGTCCTTAATAGTGCACTATGGAATCTGTATGTCCCAAATATACCACTTACCCCTTCATTCTCCCCATCCCTTTTCAAATGTCTACAATTCCCAGTGAGCATCTGTTTCTTGTGTCCATTAATAAGCCTCAAGGACAGACGGTCTGAATTCCAGGCACTGATTTGATTCAGTGGCTTCTCATTTGGGCAACTCTACACAGTGGCTTCAGCCTCAGTCACAGCAGGGTTCAGTCATATGTGTTCCAGAGCAAAAAATGACAAATACAGTTGTCTAAGTCAGTTTGGGATGCTCTAACAAAGTGGCATAGACTGGGTGGCTTATAAACCACAGAAATTTATTTCTCACAGTTCTGGAGGCTGGGGGTCCAAGATTATGGTACCAGTGTAGCTGGGTTCCAGTGAGGACGCTCTTCTGTGTTACAGACTGCTGGCTTCCAGTTATACCCTGAAATGACAGACAGAGAACTAGAGAGCTCTCTGGGGTCTCCTTTACAAGAGCACTAGTCCCATTCATGAGGGCTCCGCTCTCATGAACTAATTAAATCCCAAAGGCCCCACCTCTTGATACTGTTGCATTGGGGGTTAGGATTTCAACATACGAATTTTGGGAGGACACAAACCTTCAGTCCATTGCAATGGTATACAAAGGGAATTTGTTACAATGTTAAAAGTTATTAAAACTTTATATTAATACATTTTAAATGTTATTGGAATCAAATACTACCTAATTTATTCACTCTATTACACTTTATTTAATAATGTTTAATGATTTTCCTGAGCACTATGAATAATATTGCCGGGACATAATAAAATAAATATTTGAAAGTGAAAAATAAAAACATTACTAAATAACCGATTCAGCAGTAGGTTTCTTTTTTCTGAATAATGGTTAGTTGTCATTTCTAGGAAGAGAGCACTGAATCCAAGGTGTTTTTTCCCAATTCTTCAGAGATGACACCTTGGCATCTGTGTGGGCATGTAACGGGCTCAAAGGCAAGGATGAGCAGTTGGCCAAATTCCCCTGAGATTTACTCGTTCTTTTCAAAACATGTCTGTGCTATGGAATACGTGACCCACCTCATTCAAGAGCCCGTTCTACTCTTCCTCAAAATCCCAGGGGAAGTCTTGGTTTTCACAGGGCTGTTGAAGGGAGCTTCATTGTTCATAATGCTGTTAGAAATGTAATGAAGAATTATATGCACTACAAAACATGCTTTCCTATCATTTAATGCTTAAATTTAGGAACTATTGAGTCTGTTACGTGCTCTGACCATTCAGGTGGTGAGTTAAAAATATTTATGGAACTCAATTACTAGAAACATATCAGATTTGAGGAATCACATAAATTTATGTGAATGTCTAACTGCATATCAACTCAGTAAATTAAAATTTCCTTTTAGTGCTTCCCTATTAATTTAAAGCAATGCTGTTGAACACTATTGTTATAAATCTAGCATGAACCAATACTTTTTATTCTAATCTTGGTTAATTACTAAGTCTGGTTTTAATATATGCTAGTACAACCAAACAAAATTGAGATAATTAAAACAAAAAAGGTTAAGCTAAAGTCATCCTTGCTTCAAGTGTCTAGCCTGAATTACTGAGAGACATAACTGATGAACTCCTCATTGAGTATTTTGATATGGAAAAATTAGTTGGCTAGAAGAAACATAAATCTAAATTTTCAGTTACTATGATCTTGGGCAGGTTTCTTCACTTTTTTGGTTTTCACTTTTACAAATAAAAAGAATTAGTTGGAGAAGTTCTGTGCTTCCAGACTGGATGGGATTCCGCCCCAGAAATACTCAGTTATTTCACAAATTTTTCTTCTTAATTTTTATGTGCACTAGAAATTGTCTCTGGCCAAAATGAGCCATGTATTATCTTCATATATACACTAATTTTCCAAATATATATAGATGCAAACTTAATTTTAAAATGTCACTAAATTCATAAAACTTTTTTCCAAATATTTTTGATCAATAGTTACTGAAAGAACAATTGTTATTACCTGGGGTCCTGGAAAAAATATGTATGTTAAAAATAGGACTTCATACTCAAATAAGTTGGGAATCTCTGGGCTAGATTATTTCTAAAGTCCTTTTCGGCTTTACAATTCTATTTTTCTAACGTTAGGAAAATCTAACACTTTTCTCCCTACTTTCCTTCCTTTCTTCCTCCATCCTTCCTTCCCTCCCTCTCTCTCTTCCTTTAGCTCCCCCTTTCTTTCTTTCTATAAAAAAGATGATGTCAATTTATAATGAACGTCATATTTATCATGAATACAGTATACTGTATTATTTGATTTACAAATTAATCAGAAACTAGGAGTCCTGGAAAAATTTCTATGGTCCTTTGAGAAACAGATTGACATATTGCAGATGCCACATAAATGGAAAATCCAAACAAAACAAAACAAAATTGAGTGCCAAGTTGAGTGAAAGAAAATCCAACTAAGAGACTGTAAAACTCTAAGTGAATATTTGATGAACTGAGATTTTTTTCTATAAAAAAGCACTCCATTTTCCTAAAAAGGAAAGTATGTCAAGAAAATGAATAGCTAAGGACCTAGAGAACATAAAACATGCCTTTATGGTATTCACAAATATAAAGTGTTTCTCCAAATATACCAAGTGACCAGAAAACAATGGTGCCAAAGCAGCCATAATAGCAATAAACTGGGTTGTGTGAAATGACATATAAAGTTAGAGGGAATTTGGGGAAAAAAGAAAGGTGTTAGGACAAAAATCAATTTAAATATCCTTCTGGAGGTGCAGCTGTCTCTTTATCCTCTAGACTAAGCATTTTTATATATAAAAGTTATCTGCAATAAAGTCTAAATACTCTGCATTGCAAAGAAACTTTCTCAAAACAACCTGAACAGAAAGGGAAAAAATAGCAAAGTCAGTATATTTCTATTGTCAAATCCCTTATACCAGAAAAAAATAAATTGACCATCTTACATACAGAGTTGATGCTATAATATTTCTCTCCAAAGAAGGGGCACAAAGATTCACCAAGCAGCCTTAGTTTTCAAGAGCCTTGAAGAACATCACAGAGGCAAGAAATCATCGTGAATGCATTAGCCAAGTCCCTCCTTTCTTCTCTAAGAGGTAAGAGTCATTTAATCCGAAACCAAAAAGTCAAGGAGAATGGTTTAGATTTTTGAATATTTATGAAGTCAAATAATACAACAGTTAAAAAATATATAAAGTTCTTAATACAAGACTGGAATAATCACTGTAGATTCAGGTTCTCAGGTTCCTCTCCACTGGGGCTCATTAGCATATAACTGATGACTTTTTAAAAATTCTTACTAGGGGGCCAGCCCTGTGGTGTAGTGGTTAAGTTCTTGCACTCTGCTTCTGCAGCCTGGGATCCTGGGAGTGAACCTACGTACCATTTATCAAGCCATGCTGTGGCAGGCATCCCACGTATAAAATCTAGGAACATGGGCACAGAAGTTAGCTCAGGGCCAATCTTCCTTAGCAAAAAAGAAGAGGATTGGTAGTGGATGTTAGCTCAGAGCCAATCTTCCTCAAAAAACAAAAACCAAAAAACCCCATAGTACTTACTGGGAATAAAATAGAGGACAGAGGTAGGCTTCAATATCATAATCCTCTAATCGATCCTCCCACCCATCTACACCAACCCCTCCCTAAACACATTATTCCATGTGGCTTATTCTAACATGTTAAGGGCCACTAGGACCCTGAGGTCTTTTCCCAGACTTGACACTGTTTTCCTTAATCCAAGTTAATAGTCCAGGGTGCTAAGAAGCTCTTCATGATCATTATAAAGGAAGTAAAGATACTGTCCTTCTGTCTCTGCCTAGACTTGCAGAAAGACCTTCCCTGACCACAATCCCAGTCTGCCTCTGCTTATCTCTCTCCCAGTTTATTTCTGACTGCATCTGTTATTCATTCAACAAACATTTAGTGAGCACGTATTACACTTATCTTATTAAAATTGGGGGTGCGCTTGTTTACCGTTTGTCTCTTCTCACTAGATTATAAATTCTGAGCTGGTTTTATTCTCCATCAGTAGGTGCCTGACAAATATTTATCAAATAAATAAATGAAGGAATGAATGAATCTCTGAATTAAGTTGTCACCTTCATCTGAAGCCAGGTTTTGGAACTTCTCCCCTTTCCTTTTCTGCACACATGAATGAGGGTGGTGGGGGTGGGAGGGACCTCTGAGAACTGCATCCAGCCCAGGAAGGACAGTCTCCTCTCCTCCATATGTCCTTATTCCCATGGCAGAGGTGAAAGAGGGCTGCTGTAATTCCAAAGAAGCCTACAAAACCTTCCTTTCCTTTCCTGATGCTGAAGGATGTCAGGCCTGCAACCTGCAACAGGGGAGGCTTTCAAGTGTAATTCATCCCTTGCATTCAAAGATTGTGGTTTAACCTTTCCCTTCCTATTCTGCAGAAATCGTGACTTTCTGTCACTTTAGCTGTGGGTATATTTTGTGAGAAGGAGTGAACACGAATCCAAAATTCAGATGTCAGTCCTCGATAATAATGTTAGAGATTCTAAATTTTGTTTTTCTACCTCCAGACAGCTATATACTTCTGTCAATAGCATCTTCCATGAATGTGGCCGCCACACATCCCTATTTGCCTGGCAAAGTCCTAATTTGCCCAGAAGAGTGCCCGTTCACACCTTGATATTTTCCATGTGGTTGACTATCACCTCTTATAGAAAGCTTATTTTTAAATTGCCAGAAAAAAATTATTTTCCTGCTCTCATGTTTTTTTTAATATCACACTGTGTTTCCTCTCCTGTAGTTAGTTGGGTCCAGTCCGTCTCTTGATGTAAACACATCAATCTCCTTTAGGGCAGATGCCATGTTATAAAATATCCTACAACCCAGGGCCTGACACTGAGAATTCAGTAGATATTGACTTCATGAAAATTTTTTAAAAGCCTACAAAAAGCAATTACACAATAAAATTGTACATGTCTCAGTGTTAATATAACCGCATTTTCATTGAGGATAGCTTATATGTATATATAGGAAATATGTCATTTGTTGTTAAAATGGTTATCTGAAATTTATGTCAAAAATTATGAGGATTTTAAATATTTTTATAATTTTTTATCAAATTGCTTCAAACTTTTTGAATTATGAAACTACCTGCTTTTTTGTTGAGTTCCACAATCACAATTTTTAGCGTGGTGTGGTGTGGTGTGGTGTTGAGGAGAAACCTAAGAGCGATAGAAAACACCAAAATAGAAATCACGTGGCCTTAATGACCATACGTCCTTCCAAAGAAACCTTAGAGGTATTTGATGGAATCCTTAGGATTCATAAGCACACTTTGAAAATCAGAAATTCAGTCAATAAATAGCTATAATATCCCAAGCTAAGGGTCGAAATACTCAGAATCCACCAAAAGCAATCAAAGCTCAAATAGATGAAAAAGGCTTTTGAGATTCGGAAAAAAATGGAGGAGAGTTGCCTCATTTTATTTAATAACCAAGAGATAATGCAAATATAACTGAACATTCTAAGTCTATATGATTTTAAGAGAAAAACTATTCATTTTTGAAGCTGATGAGAATTTCAAATTCCTCCCCGGATTTATAAAAATTAAAAAGGAATATCATCTAGCTAAATACTATTTGTCTTTTCTGTCTCACCTTGAATGTACTAGTTTCCCATTGCTGTTCTAGGTTGGCATAGCAACAAAATGCTATTTTCAATAAGTTTTGGTGGAAAACCTGTTTAGAACACCTAATTTACTGTAAGTGGAATACATTCAGTTGGTTGCATGTATGACAGATTTTTCTAGTTTTTTTAAGAAAATTATTTGATCATATAATTCCTGATGACTACTACTTTTTAACCCTTTTGTGACATAAAATAACTCTTGAAGTTTGTAGACAATAACAAGAATAACTTCAACGCAGACGTGCCTGTAGTCAATGCAGAGAGCTCCCTGATTTAGATTTTAGCTTCCTCCAGCCCCAGTACATCCAATTACCCTCTATACCATCAACACATTGTTTTGTCTGAAGTACAGATTTCTCATATGCTCATTATTTTAATTTCTTAATTTGCTTCCACTGTTAATATAAATACACTTGCAGAAAATGTAATACAAAAATGAGAAGGAAAATTTATGCATAATAACACTATCACCAAAAACTCCTATTAAAAAAATACACAGGTTTTTACATATTCTGCTGCTCAAAGCTTTCAATTACACTCTGGCCAAGAGAATAAATTTTGAATTCCTTTGTCCTGCATTCAAAGCCCTCCAAAATTTGACCCCCTTTATCTTTCTAGATTCATTTCCACTTCCTGCTTTCATAAATCTGCCAGCACAACCCACCGGGTGACTGACAGTCTTTGTGTTTTCTCACCTCACTGCACATTTCTACAATTTCCCCCTCTTTTCCATGCCTGTCTCTTTCACTGTACCTATCACAAACATTAGCTCTTCTTCCCTCAAAAAAAAGCCATCTCAGACTACTCTCTTTCCTTCTCCAAATGAATAAAACTTGTTCATTTAGTCCTTGAATAAAATTTACCTTGGAGAATGTTTCATACTATCAATTTTCACAAATTACTTAGCTGTTTGCATGCTTATATTTTACCTTCTCAACTGGAAGGTAAGTTCATCCAGAAATAGAACCCTGTCTGGTACGTGTTTTTTCAGCCCAACACCAATGTTGTCTATTTGATTTAATAAAAGATCCTTCAGAGCAGAAGTCATGTTCCAGATCCTTCCTGCTTTCCACTGAAACACATTGATAACTCACTTTGCACCCACACGCCATCAGACATATTGGAACATTTTAGGGGATGAAAGATGAAGGGATGTATTGTTCCCTGCCTCTTTTTTTAGTTGTATTATCTTCTCTTATCCCACATATCATATAAATGTTACAAACAGCCTCTTACTTCATGAATTACCATCAAAGAAGACCTTAGCTCGCGCTCAAAATGCACAAAAGGGAAACTGTGAAGAGGAGTTGAAAGGCCAGGATGCAACACTAGAAACAGGTGTTTCTTCCCTGTTTCACCACCAGCCATGCTGTCTTGAGGTATCATGACCAGACAAAGAAAAGAAAACATTCTACAGTCTAGATTCCTTTTCCTACACACCTAAGGAAGTCACCTGATATCCTTCCAACAACGTGATTACCTGAACAAGCAGCCCCCAATGGAGAATAGTCTACATTCATCTGGCAAATACCCACTTTCTACTCACCAGGCAATTCTGACAGTGATCACAGAGTAGAGGTAGAGCATTTGAATGATGACACATATCGGTTTTCATACAAAGCAGCTTATCTATTGTCTTCAAAGTTTAAAAAAAAGAGGTTGTGATTTGCACTTATATTAATGTTCCACAATTAACCAAGAGCCTTGGACATGGTAGATTTCTTTTTTTATTCTAGCATTTTAAAAAGTTAAGTTCTATTGATTCATTGTGTGAGCAATATAATTTGGAATATCATTCTTCAATGTATCACCAAAGAATTAAAATATCATGCATTCTGTCTTTTGAAAGTTGTGGTTGGAATATAGATAGTATTTTATTGGCTTAAACCTTGATAGATTTATTGTTTGAAGTCACAGTGTGAAGTAATAAATAATACAATTTCAAATATGAAATATTTTCCCTGGCAACTTAGAGGAACAGAAAAGGAACTCATAAAGTCTTACCAGAAGCAGCCTAACCATTATGAACTAAGGCCAAATTATCTTAGTATATAAAAAAAAGGGGCCGGCCTGGTGGCATAGCAGTTAAATTTGCACACTCCACTTTGGTGGCCCAGGGTTTGCCAGTTCGGATCCTGGGCACAGACCTATGCACAACTTGTCAAGCCATGCTGTGGCAGGCGTCCCACATATAAATAGAGGAAGATGGGCGTGGATGTTAGCTCAGGGCCAATCTTACTCAGCAAAAAGAGGGGGATTGGTGGCAGATGTTAGCTCAGGGTTAATCTTCCTTCAAAAAGAAAAAGAAAGATCCAAAATATTTGATTTGGTCTTTTAGTAAAATATTAGCTGGGCTGTTAAAGCTAAGCTCAGGTCTTCACACTGGATGATGTTACTAGAGATTCTGAGATCGATTTGGTCCTCTCTTTCTTAGGAGAATAATAATAATATCAGTTAATAATAACTATGTGCTAGGCACTATTTTGAAATGTTTATGTAAGTTAACTCACTTCATCCTCATAAAAGTCTTATGACACTCTTGTCATTCCCATTTCTAAAGATAAGGGAAACTGAGGCACAAGGATGCTAAGTAAGTTACCCAAAGTCACATGTGGCTACAGGACGACAGCTGAGATTTGAACCCAGGCAGTCAGGCTCAAGAATCTGTGCTCTTAATACATCAAACCGCCTCTCAAGAATATGCCCTCCACAAACAGTGAGAATTTCATTTCTTCCTTTCCAATTTGGATACCTTTTCTTTCTTCTTTTTTTATTTATATATTTTTTAATTGCAGTAAAATTGGATTATAACATTATATAGCTTTCGGATGTGCATCATAAAATATTTCAAATTCTGTGTAGATTACATCATGTTCACCACCCAAAAACTACTTATAGTCCCTCCCCTCACATGTGAGCCTAATCACCCCTTTTGCCCTCCCCCCTTCCCCTATGGTAACCACCAATCTAATCTCTATTGCTATGTGTTTGTTTGTCTTTTATTTCTTTTTCTTGCCTAATTGCTCTGGCCATAACCTCCAGTACTGTGTTGAATAGGAATGGCAAGAGTGGGCACACTTGTCTTGTTCCTGTTCTCAGAAGGATGGCTTTCAGTTTTTCACCATTGAGTGTAATGTTGGCTGTGCGTTTGTCATATCTGGCCTTCATGATTTGAGGTACTTTCCTTCTATCTCCATTTTATTGAGTTTTTATCATAAATGGATGCTGTATCTTGACAAATGCTTTCTCTCTATCTATTGAGATGATCACGTGATTTTTATTGCTCATTTGGCTTATGTGGTGTATCACATTGGTTGATTTGAGGATTTTGAAACATCCCTGCATCCCTTGTATAAATCCCACTTGATCATGGTTTATGATTCTTTTAATGTATTGCTGTATTTGATTTCTCTGATTATCAGGGAAATGCAAATCAAAACTACAATGTGGTGGGGCTGGCCCCGTGGCCGAGTGGTTAAGTTCACGCTCTCTGCTGCAGGCGGCCCAGTGGTTCATTGGTTCGAATCCTGGGTGCGGACATGGCACTGCTTATCAAACCACGCTGAGGCAGCGTCCCACATGCCACAACTAGAAGGACCCACAGCAAAGAATATACAGCTATGTACCGGCTTTGGGGAGAAAAAGGAAAAAATAAAATCTTTAAAAAAAAAACTACAATGTGGTGTCACCTTACACCTGTCAGAAGGGTTATATTTATCAAGACAAAAAATAACAAATGTTGAAGAGGATGTGGAAAAAAGGGAACCCTTGTACACTGCTGGTGGAAATGCAAAGGTGCAGCCACTTTGGAAAATAGTATGGAGATTTCTCAAAAAAGTAACAATAGAAACACCATATAATCCAGCTATTCTATTACTGAGTATTTACCCAAAGAACATGAGATCAACAATTCAAAGAGATTTATGCACCTCTATGTTCATGGCAGCATTATTTACAATAGCCAAGACGTGGAAGCAACCCAGGGCTCAACGACTGATGAATGGATACAGAAGATGTGGTATATATCTACACTGGAATATTACTCAGCCATAAAAATGTCAAAATTCATACCATTTGCAACGACATGGATGAACTTTGAGAGTATTATGTTACGTGAAATAAGCCAGACAGAGAAAGACAAACACCACATGATTTCACTCATATGTGGAAGATAAACAAACACCTGGATGAGGAGAACAGATTAGTGGTTACCAGAAGGAAAGGGGGTTGGAAGGTGGGCAAAAGGGGTAAAGTGGCACATATATATGGTGATGGATAAAAATTAGACTATTGGTGGTGAGCATAATGCAGTCAATACAGAAAGTGATAAATAATAAGATACACCTGAAATTACACAATGTTATAAACCATTATGACCTCAACAAAAAAATTGGGGAAAATAAGGATGCAAAATTTAAAAAATTTAAAAAAGTAAAGAATATGCTCTCCTGTGCAACAGAAGTGGAAGGACTGGAGCATCCACTAATAGCGGTTTCCCAAGACAGCAGAGTTTATCCCCCTCCACACACCTAATCCTTCACCCCTCACATAGCCATCTGCCAACTCTAACCAAAACCAAGCTAATGTTGCCCAAAGGTGGTTGAGATGGTTTCAGGTGAAATACAGATTTTTAAAATTTTATAATTATGTATTTACTTTTACGTGTATTAAGAAATCAACAAAACTAGCACATCAAAAACATGATCTTACAGATATTACTACTTGAACAAGACTGAATAAAATGGTGGATAATTTAGGTCATTTACTAGAAAAAAATATTAAGTAAATAATAGGACCAGTGGTAAACAAATGGGGCAGAAATTTTGAAGATGACATATGGCTGATGGAAGTTTGCTAAACATTAACCTCAGCAGTACTTTTCTCAGAGCTAAATTTACAGATACACCAGCCCTTGAGTGTCTCAACAAAACTGAGGCAGGATTATTCTAGCTGTCTCATAGTGTGGCTAGACTTCCATACTATTTTCCTAAACAAGACTATAACCTTTCTCCTGTCACAACAATGCAGGGCCACAAAGGCAGTCATGCTCATTATTCAGCTGTGGCCTTTCTAACCAGGAGCCCGTGTAGAGGCCAGTGGGGCTTACATCTCTCCTGTCCTCAGAACACTTAGCTAAGGCCCTTTAGTAAAGGCCCAAGAAGAAAAGAGAGTAAGTTTGAGTATGGATGGAACAGAACAGGGAATTGTGACACTTTGGGAACCAAAAAGGGAAGGCACCTGCTCCATGCTAAGCAGTGTCTTAAGCTCTGCACTGGCTTTAACTTGTTTACTCTTCAGAATAAGCGAGACGAAGGAATCATTGTTCTGAAGCTGGGGGGCTTCTATACTTTGCGGTAGAGATGAAGACAAACAATATATAAAGGATGAAATGAAGCTGAAACAGACCTTGAGAAGACATATTTCAAATCCTCTTTTTAATAGATTTAAAAAAATAAAGTAAGAACCACATAGTCATGCACCCAGAGCTACAACATGATATTCAAACGGCCAGTTCAATGCTCTTTCTAGTACCCTTTTTGGAAAGTCAGGCATTCACTGGAAGGTACAGCTGGAGAAGATGCTTAAATTAAGTCAAATGGCAGGAAGCACCGCTGTGCCAAGTCATGCCAATGGCTGGCCGCCATGGAAATAATTTCTGCTGAATAGGTTATAAAATAAACAGGCTACTGCAGGGAACTCTCCAAGCAGTGTCACTTCATGATACTGGAACCAAAAATATTGAGCACTTGAGTGGTCTGACAGGGAGAGGAGCTGACAGCTACTTTGTCAAAATCTTTATTAGAAGTACTGCTACTTTACTCTAACACTGATCAGTACTTTTTTAAATTTAAAAACTGAATAAAGTTGTCTCTTCAAAGACAAACTACAAGAGACATATTCTTCCCAGGAACTATAATATCACCAATGGAAGGGCCATTTTTGTCTTCATATCTCCATGGTGTCTTGCCCATGGTTGGGACTGTATAGAAGTTTTTTGAATTGAATCAAACTCATTATAAAGGTTGAAACACCTGTGGCGGAATGAATGAAGATCCTCTAAGTGTAAGTGAAAGAAAAATTATAAAATAAAACAAGCATGTATATTTCTAACAGCTTCTTTTATAGCCATCCTTTGAAAACATCATTATCATAAAAATAATTTTGGCCAATGACAAAAATTATGCCAAAATTGTTATAACTCTGCTTACTCAGTGACTCAGAGTCAGATATTTTCCCTCTTGATTAGTATTTTAATGCATAATGCTGCTATTAAGAGGTATTTAACCCACCTTTTAACTCAAGACAACCCTCCTTAACCAAGCTTTCTGTTTCTGAAATGATTCTAGACAGAAACTTTTTGTTATGTTAATTTATTTGCTTTTATGAGTGTTTCCCTTACTTTGTCTTTTAATATTTTATAATAAACTATAAAGCCATATTATATGGCATCTTTGAGCACTATGGTTAATGAAATCCAAGTAATCAAAAGTCTAAATACTTGAAATTCTGTTTAGTTTGCATTTCCTTTTTCCTTTTCTAGTAATCATAGACATGCAAAGCTGTTTAATTTTAAAGGTCACAATTTCACAACAAGGAACTAAGAATGTTAATTTTGTAATTCTACGATGCATGATTTGCCTCATTGAAAATAACCTTTTCAAGGCAATAAAAGAATAACTATCTGTGGCCTACAATTTGAGTGATTTATACTGTATGGTCCTACTTCTTCCTAACTCTTTTTCTCTACAAGGAATTTTCTAGGAAAACAAATTTTGTGTGGAACTAGAACTGTGAGGGCCCTGAATAGCACTGAGAAAATTATCCAAGGAAACAAAGGAGCATATTTTAAAGGTAATTGTTTCCTCTTAGGGTAAATTCAGAAACTTTTACCCCCTGAAGTCCACAACTACGTTTTATCTGGCTGCAAGCCACTTAACTATGTGAGTTAAATTGTGTTACTTTCCAAATATTTACTCTTCCCTCGCACCTTCTGTTGGAGGAGTAAAATTCCCTACTTCACTGATTTTGATTTTGTCCACCTGACTTACTTTGGCCAGCAGAATGTGAGAGGATGTAACATAAGTTACATCGAAGCAAAAACTTAAAATGCTCATGGATGCCTTATCTTGTTTTCTGGAACTTTTGATCTCTCCACAAGGAAAGATCTCTCCCAGTGGCAACTGCTCCTATAGCCTGGGTCACAGGATAACAGACATGTGGCGTCAACTGGATGCTCAGCAACAGTCTAAAGCAGCGCCCCCACAGCAAACCCATGGGGCCATTTGTGGGAATTAATTGTGTGTTGTTGTAAGTTACTGGCATGCTTCAATCCACTGTTATGTACCATTAGTACAACAAAGCAAACTAATACAGCCAGGAGTGGGTGGCTGCCTGAAGGAAAAGGTAAAATTTAATACATTGGCTTTGGGGCCAGATGTGGTTGGCCAGGAATGTACACAATTTTGGAGATTATCCTGTCCTATTGCACCCCTGAATATCGGTTGGAGGGGAGAAGCAGATACGATATGGAGATTATCACAAGATTTTGAACCTCAAGTCTGATACCTTAAAAACATAAAACTTTGAGAGGAGGAAGGAGTCTTCACCTGGCATAGGGGTAAATATATTTTCTGAGTGGAAGAAAGGAAAGTTAATATTTATTATCCAAAGAACAAATTATGGGTAAATTGTACAATTACGCCACAAATATTCATTCTCCCCATCCCAACACTGGAGAAGTATACATTTTCACCCTATTGATGTTTGGCCTGATTATATGGTTTACCTTTACCAAAGAAATATAATGGAATATGACACACAACCTATTCAGACAGAGGCTTTAAATATGCTTATGTGTTTTGGTTTCGCTTCCTAGCTATCCCCTTCTGCCATGAGAAGAATACGCCCTAGTTAGCTAATGCTCATTCAGCCTGAATCTCAGAATGACAGATATACTGAGCACACCTAAATGCACCCAGAGCCTGGAGAAAAGCTTCCTCAGCCATCTTGCAGACCTGTGAGTAAGGAATAAATGCTTTTTTATATCAGCTATTGAAGTATTGGGATTATTTGTTATGTGACGTTCTCACAGAAAATCTCACTAATATACAATCTCATAATAATGTGTGTTAAATCACCAATCTATACTCATGAGAAAGAAAAAGTGATATTTTACCTGATCTTGCCTTCTCCCATTTCCCTATATTTTATATGTGTAATTTATATAGTTTTCTTTGTAATTCTGCTCCATGATGTTATGAAGACATACTTTTGTTGATGTCTGTTATTTTAACCCTGCTTTGTAGGACATCCCAGGGGCATCAGGAGATTTGTAGATAAATTGTTGAGCTCACGAGGTCAACCTTGCTATTCCCCCAAATATACTTTATAGACACTTAATCTGAGACGATTTGTTCTTGTGTGGTGAATTAGGAAGGTGTTGCTAAAAACTGTGTGTTAGCCACTACTCTTATTTAGTGAGCTAAAACACAGAACAACAGCAAAGCTTTTGTGATTGCGCCCAGTAGTGGCTTCATCATCTAACTATCCTATAGATATTTTATCTCATTATATCAATGTTTGTAGTTGAAATAAAGCATATTCTGTTTCTCAATATTCCTAAATCTCATTGATCAAAGCTAAAAAAGCACTTTGACAAATCAACCAATTTAAATGAAAGAAGAAAATCAGGGTAGAGATTAGGGTTTTAGGATTTAAGAGTCCTCTTCTAGTTGCTCACAGAATTAACAAGAGGATTAGGTTGGCTCATGAGCACCTTTTCATGCCAGAGTAGACACTAGGGAAATGAAAACACAGCTGGAGTTCTTGGATTATTGTGCGTGACAACCCCTCAAGGAAGTGCCAGCCAGATGCCCACAGTAAATCCAGCATTCATTGTGTAGCACAGACATGAAACTAATGATGCATCCCATGATGCAGCCATTGAGATAAAACCATCTGTTGGTTTATTCATCCACCATTTTATCACTAGGTTTACATTAAGAGAAAAACATGGCATGGAAAGGAATTTGCATGGGAAATTTTTGGTATGTCCTAATGACTACACACAGCCATAAATGTGAAACTGTCTATCACAGTGCTGTCTTATGTTGCACCATACACAGATTATGTATGTGACCCCAGCAGCTGGAAAAATTAGACTATTGGCAGCAGTAAGTCATCAAATTATTTATTAGTATGAAATGTTGATGTGGGCTATAAGAAGCCTTGAGGAAAGTCAATCAGATTAATATCAATAGTTTCCAAAAATCATGAACAAATGGCACTACCATACAAAATGGCTAAGCTTGTTCCTATCAAATGAAAAGACGTAAAACTGAAAAATTAGTGTGGTCCAACCTATCCAACTTATTATTTTGAGTGATTATATAATAGCAATAGTCATAATAGTGACTTCAACACCAAATTCTTGGGGTTCTAGAAAATTAGAACTTGGGAAAAATATTATCTGCTGTTATCACAAAGCAGTATTTTTATTTAGACATCACTCCATAAATATAAAATAACATTTTATAGATCATTAAAATTTAGAAAGTGTTTTTATACAATTTCATATTTGATTCTATTCACCATTCAGTGTGTTCAATACTACCAGCTGCATGGAGACACTTGAAACATGGAAAGAAACATGTTCCTCTCTTCCCATCTCATCACATAGCTGGCAATTGGAAGAGTCTAGTCAAGAGGTGATTTTATTTACTTGTTAAATTACCATGTTTTCCCTCTTCATATGAGTATTATATTGACAAGACAAAAGTGAGATACACACAATATACAACAAATATGCTGTAAAATTTTAAACAATATTTTGAAATGTAAATGTCAGACAGGAAATATTGACAATTGTCATGTTAAGAATCTTGATTTCATAGCACAATTGTTTATTTTGACACCTATCACAATCAGAAAATTTTATATTATTTGGGTCTTAAAATTTATTTCTTGAAATCTATTTGGCAGGAAGATGACGATAAGTAAAACTGGCTAAACTAACATTGTTTTAGACGCTTTAAGAACAAAAGGATAGAACTTTTTCCCTGGGATGGTACCATAATTTCTCTTTCTCTCTCCAGAAAAATAAAAAATCTTTTACTACTTTAAAATAGACTTTAAACAACTACTTTAAATATATGAACCCATATGTTTTATTATAAAAGACAAAACACATAAGAAATTTCAGAGGACTATAATAAAAAAATCAATTTATACAAGAAATAAAAGATATTATAGCAGCACTTCAATGAGTGTTGCTAGGAGACAGGAAAAGTGTCTTCTGTTTAGTGTATAAAATACAAAACATTTCCTTTCAATCACAACGCATTTCATCTATAACTTAAAACAATGAATCTATCCCTTGGAACTCTGGGTGAAATAAGCAATTCATATTCCTAAGCACGAAGGGGAAGAATCTTTGTGAAAATGGTGTACCTTAGTTTTTCCCCAACAGTGGCAGCTGTCACAGTCATTAAAAAGATAAACCTTACAAAGGTCACCTTTGGGTCCTGTCCCGCATCTCTTTTAGATTCTATCTATCTCCCCTCTCTTCTTGCCTTTTGTCCTGTGTGGTGCTAGATTCCCTTGTTGGCAGTATCATCCATCCAGGTGGAGTGTATTGTCTATGTGTGTCTGTGTATTTTATATGGATCTTAAGGATAAATGCCCATAAAACCTAAAGAATTAATATCTTAGGAGAGTTATTGTATGCTCATATGTCATTTATTTGATTTTGTGTAGTCAGTCTTTTTATGTTTTTCATTAACTTGAAATCATAAAGATATTTACTATGAAGTGTCTTTTTGTTTCAATTTTGTCCCCAATTTTCCTGGTTGCCACCTGTCCCACCAAAAAAACTCACTTTTATTAGTCTTTTGTGTTCTTTCAAATGTATTTTAAACATATACAATAAAAATAGATATAGTCTCTCTTCTTTCTCACTATTTTTTACTCAAATAATAAAATAACATATACAATGCTTTTTATGTTGCCTTTTTTAAAAAAAATTTGCAATATATTTTGAAGATTTTTGTATTCAACTACATAAGAGATTCTTCTTTTAAATAGCTAAAATATGTTTTATTTACATTAATATAAACAGGTCTGTATGTCTCTAAAAGTAGTTTAAATGTTAAATAGAATAATAATACATAAGCAAGTTGCATAATCAGTTTATCAGACTTTTTTCCACTGGTGGGCAAGTTTGAGTCTATAAGGTGACATCTACAAGGGGTAAGTGATTGCCATTTAATACAGGACCAAACATATTAGATACACACTTATATGTGTGTTTAACTCAAATGAAATACACCATTTCTTAATAATTGCATACTTAGGATTATTACATGGATAACAACTATTTTATGCAATACTACAAATCATAAAATGAGCATATATGTGGGCGTGTAGAAATTTTCCAGTCTAGCAGAAAAATCAGCCCTATAATGTAAAGAACATTGGACTGCTCTTCTATCCATGCCTTTTAAATGTAAAATTTATGAAGTATAACATACATACAGAAAAATGCACAAAACATAAATGTCTAGTCTGTGAGTTTTCACAAAGTGAACACACCTGTATAACCAGCATCCTAATAGGGAAATGGAATATTTGCCAGCACCTCTGGAGCCACTCTCATGAAGAAAATAGGCAGAATTATTATATTGGCTCAAAATAGGAAAATGAATACCTCTATGAGAAGTTGAAGAAAAGAAAAATTATTAAACTTCTGAAAATATTAACTCCAATATCTCACTCTTTGTCCATACCTTCTACTCTTTCAGCTTTCACACCAAATGCTATAAAACCATTTCATGTTTGAAATCACAGGAAGGTGCAGGTTTGAAGAGTGGGGCATATCCAAGAAGGGCACATAAGTCCAAGTTCCCAATCCCAAGAGAAGATAAGAAACTCTATACTAACTTAGGTCCAGATTTTAAATCCCGGAGATTAGATCCAAAATGGAAGGCCAGGACTAGTGTCAGGGTTTATAGTGCATACCGGCTTTCAGCATCTTTTGAACATTCCAGCAATACTAACAATGAGGAAAGCTAACCGTTACTGACTGTTTTACTGTGATATAAACTGTTCTAAGCACTTTACATGATTATCTCGTTTACTCCTCATGTGAACTTTGTGAGGTAAGTGTAATTATTATCTGAGAAGGGAGTTCTCTGCCTTCTTGTATTATTATAATTATATTAATAATAATAATATATATTAATATGTATATTATATTCCAATGGCTTTAGACGAGTTTATTTTATGATCGTAGAATCCGATGTGGGTAAAGTAGACTTCATCTATCTTCTACTTGTGCTGTCTGGCATTGGTGGTCACCGTGGAACACTGATAGAAAAATGGAGGAAGCACACCTACTGAGAACTGCCTCAGCCTGTTAGTCCTAACTGCAGAGGAAGCTGAGAAATTTAGCAGCACAAATGGGTATTTGGTGACCCCTATCTGCCCACCATATGCAGCTTACTCACCGGAAGCTAGAGACATTCCTGTTACCTCTCCTTGTTCTAGATCTTGGCATCCTGGCTGCTCAATGATGAGGCTCAAATTTCATTGGCCGTTTCTCTTGGGAGGCCTCCAGGCCCTTATACAAATTGTATTTCTTGTGGAGAATGCTGTGATATCCCAGTGTGGACATGACCCTCTTTAAAACAAAACAAAACAAAACATATTTTAATGTAATTTGAATTAATTTTGTAATGCAAGGAAAAAATATTTCCTATGATTTTCTCCTGGTGCATTTTATAGATGTTGGAGGTGGAACATTCTAGAAAATATATGGATTTAGCTCATCCGACCAACAGCTTTGGTTCTAAATTTCCGTGACTTTTACTGATTATAACCCTGCAATTTCTGATCATTTTCTCCCACTTACGTGGTCACATACCTTCTAGTCATTGGCTCTTTTTACTTTTTGATATTTTTTCTATTCCTCTTCCAGTGAAATATTAAAGTAGTTTCGTGTTACTAATATAGAATTTTATTGGCAGTGAGTCTTTCCCATCCCTGTGTTTATGGTGTTCTTAGAAGTTTTATCTTGCCTGGTTGTATTCAAAATTCATTATTTAACTCCATTTCCAAAACTGAATAATATTAAAAATATCTCTCTGTTAATTGCTTAAATGGAGTTTAATAATAATTTCACCCAGACGAAAATACTATTCCATCTTCCCCATATAGAGAGACCAATTGCGTTGAGATTTTAAGAGATGCTTGAGGGTATACATGCAGACCAGAAATGGTTTTGCAGATGTGTGCTTCTTCGGGATTTTTCTCTTTCAGATAGTCTCCAGGGTCCCTCACTGAACTCTGTTCCAGTCTTGATCTAGAGGATTCTGATAAGCAAGAGTTCAATAATAGTAAGGGCTCCAATATTCCAGAACCAATTAAATCCTTGGGTACAACCTTTAGGAGGAAACCTCAACCAGATGAAAAATTCAAGAATTAAATTGGCCTCTCAATCACGGATGACTTGGGGTCAAACTGAATGTGCTAAATATTAGACTAAAAAGAATATATTAAACTGGATTCTTCAGATCTAAGTAAAATATTCATGTACGTTTATACATTACATATACATATGCACACATACACACATATATATCGACTCAAACTACCTTAAGCCAAAAGAGACTATAGTACCCCAACATAACTGGGAAGGCAAGGAATTGAACTAAATTTGAGCACGGCTAGATAAAGGGATTCAAAAGATATCAAGATCATACCACTCTATATATCTCTCTACTCTGCTTGGCCTCATTCTTAGACATTTTTCTCCACATGCAACAAATGCTTGCAATCCTAATTGCTGTAATCGTGCTGGTGAAGATCAATTGCTCTGTCTCCTAAGTTAGGGGGTGGTGGATAGGAGGGTGAGCCCCTCCCAGACTGAGCAAGATTATTATGGAATGACAGAAGAAGAGATTCCCAATGGAGGTGACTCTGAGAGAACAATTTTTTCCCTGAATTGATGGAAATTAAACGATATAAGCCTGAGCTCCGTCTTCCCTACTTGAATTACCTGGAGTGAGCCCATGCCTGGAGAGAATAAGGAGGCAAGATGCCTCCTGATCATGGACAACAACCTCAGAACACAGCACCTTCTTTGCCAAAATTATGTTTAATTTTTCTTAGGTTTATTGTGGTTGTTGACTATCTTTGCTTATATTTTCCTGTTTAATATAATTTTAATTTACCACCTTTATCCTTTTGGATTCTACTTTTTACTTCTTACTTTACATATGTTGATAATTTCACATTCTTGTTTCCATACTATTTTTTAAAAGTATCAGTCAAACAATACAATTATAGCAGGGGCGTATGTGAAGTTGGTCTATGCTGTAAATCAGGGCTATTGGGTGGCTGTCTCATGTATTATACTGGCCAAAGTTCAAATGTTCTCCGCCCTGAGCTGGCCCTGCAGAGATTCCTCCAGCATCTAATGACACCTAGAAGAGTGCTTAGCAAACTTTAGATGTTCAATAAATATGAGTTTGGTCAATGACTGTCTTTCCTGTTTCTTCCTTATATGAATTCCTTACGTATAAAATTAATCTACAAATTCAGTGAGAGTAGATGTCCTTCCAATTTGCAAACGAAAAAGTAGGGACAAGAGAGACGAAGTAATCTATCTGAGAACAATAAGCAATTCATTGTGTCAGGCTTAGAATTTGTGTAAATATCATGTAACTTGATGGAATAGACATTTATTGATGTTTACTTTATGCAAACTACTTTGCTAGGTCCTAAGGGATAGAAAGATAATTCAGACATTATTCTTATCCATCCTAAGCATACAATCTAATTGGGAAAATATAGAAAGAAACTGAACCACGGCATGAAATAAGTACTACTTAGAAGTAAAGTAACAGGAAGTTCAGAGAAAGATGTGATTCATTATGATCAACAAACCTGGAAAAGACTTTTAAAAATGAGCGTGACTTTAACATTCCATGAATGGATAAATAAGCCTTTCAGAAGCAAAGAAGGGAGAATGCCTGACTAATGTAATAACACAAGTCATAATTCAAACTAGTGAAAGTTTAAGGAAATTGGATATAGGGGGAAAAGAGGGGATGATAAAGTTGGCATTGCAAATTTATTAGATTCCATGGACAGAAAAAAAAAGTAATTTCAGTAGCCGTAGACTCATTGACATTTTTGAGGAGGGATTTGCTATACCTTCCCATATATTTTAGAATTTCTAGTTTGAACCCTTCCCATTGGGGAAGGAGGAACTAGCTGACTCAGCTTCCAACGGTCTTTCTCTCCTCCCAACCTTCTCAATCCAGTTCACTATGTATAGTTGTGGGAATACTGCTCTGCCTAAACTCTGACCATGGATAAATAAACTTATTTTGACTTGACCAACTTCCCGTTGGCTAGGCTCAGTTCTTGTACTAGTACCTTGATTTTATAGAAAAAAATCCCTATATTGGAACAGTGCTAACTGAAATCTCTATGGCCTGTGCTAGGTGGCTTTTAAGATGCACATCCATATTAGATGAAATGCCGCTGGGTTTTTAGCATCTGATCTTGTTTACTCCACTCCTGTTCAAAGTTATACTTAGTCTTTGCTGGGCTTCCTTCACACCCAAACCCACCCCAGCATTTTCATTTCTTCTATCTTTCTACTAATTTCCTCTGCTTCTAAGTTGAGCCCACAAAATGACTAGTACCGTGTTAAGACTACCCAAGCCTTCTTGGTTGCAATAATGGAGAAGTGCTCTTTATGTCTCTACACAGACAAAAAGGAGAATTGGACAATAATCTCATTCTGTTGTTTTTGTTGGTAT
Organism: Equus quagga; assembly: GCF_021613505.1. Taxonomy (NCBI): domain Eukaryota; kingdom Metazoa; phylum Chordata; class Mammalia; order Perissodactyla; family Equidae; genus Equus; species Equus quagga. The sequence continues at coordinate 16,208,983 of NC_060287.1, read as the reverse complement.
GTGCTAAATAGGACAAAATGATCAGTCCCATTGGGACATTTTATTTGGATTCTAGATCAGAAAAGATTGTTTTCTGCCTCCTTAGAAATTATAGGCATTTTGATCATTCCAATAACCATTTCATAAACAATAAGTAGTCTGTACTGGTACAAGCCTCACAGATATTAAAGTCTGACAATGTCCAAATAGCAATCTAAAACAGTGAGGCTAGCTAAATTATAAAAGTGTCTCAAAAGATGTACCTTCAATCAGAACGTTACTCACAATTCCAGTAACACATGGCAAAGAAGAATTTTTCGTGTATCAGAGATTGGATCCAGATAATTTGCTTGGCATCACCTAACAACTTGGAAAACAAATAAACCATTGCATCCCCGTTAGTGTTTCCTGAATGCCGAATGCAATCAATATAAGTGATTGCTCTTTAAATGATAATGCTATCATTTCCTCCAAACGACATGATGGTCTTGGGCTTTTTGCTTCTATCTCAGCTTGCATGTCTAGCTAAGATAAGCGTGCTGTTTACACATCTCACTGCGGGACTATTAGCAATTTCCCTTTAGAAACAAATATTTTAAAGTGTGATATTGTCATAGGAGAATCTCAACATATCACTTGTTATAAACAAAGAATAAAAGAGAGGGATGAATGAATACTACTCTTGTTTCAAGAGAATACTTATGGAAAGATTTCTATACGTTTGTTTCCTGATCAAATTTCTTATTAAAATCCAAAATATTTATCTCAGGGGACCAGCCTAGTGGCGCAGCAGTTAAGTTTGCATGTTCTGCTTCGGCGGCCCGGGGTTCACTGGTTCAGATCCCGGGTGCAGACCTATGTACTGCTTGTCAAGCCATGGTGTGATAGGTGTCCCACATACAAAGTAGAGGAAGATGGGCATGGATGTTAGCTCAGAGCCAGTCTTCCTCAGCAAAAAAGAGGAGGATTGGCGGCAAATGTTAGCTCACAGCTAATCTTCCTCAAAAAAACAAAGAAAAACTAAACTAAATATTTATCTCAGTACATTTTGATAATTTACTATGTTAACTATAGTTCACATGAGTTTTAAATTTATTTAGAACACTGTTATTTAGCTGTGGCTTTATTTATGAATTCTTTTAGTTTAATACATTTGTATTTCCAATGAAAACATGCAAAGGCTCAATAAAAGGAAATTGTAAATGCACGTTTGCACTGCTTTAAGTCTAAATTTACAGACTTTAAAAATAAGAATCCTCTTATTTCTATTTAGTTTTCAAACTAATTTTAAATTTGTCTTGGTTGTCATGATCAAAAGTAACCTTTTCAAAATGTGATGAATGGTTGAATACTTGTATCTAAAACCAAAAAGAGTCTCTTATTGATGTATTGATTTCTGAGGGCAATTATGGTGGTTTCAGACATTAAAATTGCTATTAACTACGATATTGTTTGGGCAGTGGCAAAGCCATGCTATTAGTTAACGTTCAGACTGATATTGATTGGCTTTTTCAACAATAAATATAAACTTACTAGACACCAGTGTTCAACTATGTCTTTTCTGACAGTTATGGCACTAGCAGAAGGATTCAAAACGTGTGCTGCATGACCAACCCCATATCTGAGGCAAAATTAACTACCGCTCAATGTCCATATAACACTCTGTATATGCCTCCTATGGAACACTTACCACATAATATTGTGGCTTATTTTCGCATATGAATTCCAAGTTCTTTAAATTTCAGTGGCACATGTAACAGAAAGGCTATCAAATATTCATCATGGATTAAATATTTCAAATGAATGAACTTATGACAGACAAATTTCAATCAGCAAAAACAAGTGTAGGGCCTGGCCCCATGGCAAAGTAGTTAAAGTTCCACATGCTTCACTTTGGTGGCCCAGGTTCACGAGTTCAGATCCCAGGTGCAGACCCACTTCACTCACTAGCCATGCTGTGGAGGTATACTACATACAAAATAGAGGAGATTGGCAAAGGATGTTAGCTCAGGGCAAATCTTCCTCAGCAAAAAAAAAAAAAAAAAATGTCTAGAGAGTCATGTTCAATAAAATTTTGTGTGATGACTGAAATGTTCTAAATCAATGCTACCTAATACAGAAACCACTAACCTTTTAGGACTACTAAACACTTAATATGTGGCTACTGCCACTGAATTTTAAATTTTATTTAGTTTTAAAGAAGTTAAATTGAAATATAAAGAGACATCTATTTAGTTGCTACTGTATTGAACAGTACATTGCTTGAGGTTCTTTAAGGAATAAACTTTGGCAATCTTTCAAAATTGTAGATAATTTTCTTTCTTAAATTTTGTCAGTACATCAGAAGTATGAAGTGGGAGTTCAACTAAAGTTCTCCCTATAGCAGTGAGACACATATCATAGTCAAGTATTTATTCATAAAAAGCAAAACCACCAAATTGCTAAATGAAGAGTGAGAAGATAGTCAACAACCCAATTTAAAGACCCCAAAATTGACGCATTTTGCTGTCATGATTAATTACTGAGTCACACAGCAAAATCAACTGGAGCAGAAGTAAAAATTAATTACTGAATCCCAGAGCAAAAATCAACTAAAGTAGAGATATATGACCCCCCCCCTCAAAAAAAGAAAATCAAATGCAAAAGAGAGTGATGGTCAGCACAGTTGGCTGCTAAGAAGCAGAGAATATTATCAGTGTTTATTCATCTTGAAAGCTGCAGGTCTCAGGCACTAATTTCTAGAACGTAAGAGGCTAACTCACAATGTGCCAAGACCATCTGCCATGCCACCAAACCTCCCGCTGACCTGTTTAGACCCTGATGCTAACTTTTTCCCTTAGGAATCATTGCTTGGCCATAAATTGCTCTTAATTTGACTTACTGTCCTCTAGCTTAAGTAATTAATTCTTTCAATAAAGAGTTGCTGAATATCACCTACATGCTGTTCAGTGTCCTAGGTCCTGGGGCACAGATCTGAACAGAGCTGACCAAAATCCCTGCCTCTTAGAGCTTAGAGTAGAGGGATACAGAAAATGAACAACCTACGTAATTAAAACACTCATATGCTAGTGAACAAGTGCTATGGAACAAAATAAAGCAAGAATAGGGCTAAGGAATGTGTGTGTGTGTGTGTGTGTGTGTGTGTGCACGTGTCTGTTTAGGATGCAAGGGAGCAAGACGTGAATATTTGGAAAAAAAGCATATCAGTCAGGGCTAAGAAAAAGAGTGGGAGATGGAAGTCTTTGAGGCAAAGCAAGAGAATTGTGTAGTCAGAACAGAATACAATAGAAGAGTAGTGGAGGCGTTCAGAGAGGTAATAAAGGACACTTTGTACAGATAATGTACACTTTGAGGCTATTTCAAAGACTTTAGCTTTTACTCTGAATGAGATGGGAAAACCTTGGAGGAGTAACATGACCTTTGATAGAGTTACTCTGCCACTCTGACTGCTGTGTTGAGATGAGCCTGCAAGGAGTCAAGGACAAAAGCAAAGAGATACAGTTTAGGAGCTCAGGATTAGGAGCCTCTGCGATAGTCCAGGTAGGAAATGACGGTAGCTTGAACCAAGGTGATAGCTATGGGAGTGGGGAGAAGTGATCAATTTCTAGATTTTCTTTTAAGGTACAACCAAAGGACTGGATGGACTAAGTGGATCTACTGTAGATGTGAGAAAGAGGAATGAAGATTTTTAACCTGAACAACTGCACAAATGGAGTGGTATTTACTGAGATGGAGGCAACTGGAAAATAGTGATTTGGGGAGGGAAAATCAGGAGCTAAATTTCGAATTTGTTTGTGTTGAGATGTTTCTTAGATATCTGCGTATAGCCATCGATTTTAAAAATTCTAGAGTTCAAAGAAAAGGTTGGAACTACAGATATAAATTTGGGAGTCATCAGCATCTAAACTCTGCATTAAACCCACAGATAAACAGGGAAGACAGCAGGAACAGAGAGGGTTACAGATGGTGCATAGGTGCAGAAGTGTCCATGACGAAGGTGAGATGAAATCTGTGAATCCTAAGGGTGGGGAAAAAAGGGAAACTAATGTTGTTTACAGGCATCTGAGATCATCACTGTGCAATAGGTAAGGATCATACCGGTGACCCCGAATTCCTCAAAGAAGAAAAACATTGCATAATGTTCACGACATCTCTTCATTAAGCAGAAAAATCTGAATTGCATTTTTTAGAATGTTCCAACATAAAGGTTGCATATAAACATTTTATTAATGAAAACTTTAAACTTTCTAATGTGAAAAATCTATTCTCCTGGGACATACACCCCTATCATTCCAAAATCTGAGAGCATTACTATTACCGCCACCTGAGATATGTGGGACAATTAAGAAACTCAGAGAGGACAGCAAACTTGTTCCTAGGCCTTCATTCTCTTCCTTTGCCCATATGCTTATTGGGTTTTTGGAAAGTTCAGAATAATACTAATGGACTCTACTTCTGCTATTTGGTCCTGTTATCTGGAGCCTGAGTAAATCATTCTGTTGGGAGTGTGTGAAGAAAACCCAAGTACACCTATTAAGCAAAGTCTTTCTAGAAAATTTAAGACTCCCTGGAATGAAGCAATGTGCTGTTCTCGATGGAGACCTTACTCAGGGATCTTTCGTGAGGGTGTAAACAGGGGAGAGCAAGTTGTAGTCTTTCTAAGAGTTACGGTCTCAGTATGACCACAGGTAAGTAGTTTCCAAGAGTTGCTTGTTTGTACCCTTCAGTGAAGGGGGGAAGGAAAATATTTTAATAATTGTATATATTCTGTAAAAAGGAAAAGCTACCTGTGTTATTGCATAAAGCAGTCCAAACTCTAGTGTTTCATGTTTTGAAATTCAGTCAGGGGTGTTGAGTGTTTTTGCAGGTACAATGTCTCAAATGGAAATCAGATACCACAATGGGAAAAATGCCCTATGTTTTATATTAAAAATATATGAAATATGAAATGTAGTTGCAATGTGTTTGTGTAAGTATGAGTATTATTTCCATCATTTACTTACCTATTCCCAAGATAATTGTAGTAATCATTTTAAAACAATCTTATAGAACTATGGGATGATTTAGAGTCGAGCATCCATAATGATGTCTTAAGAGTTTCTGGTAAGACGGCAGTTTCGATGAGTTATTTACCATTCAATAGTTACAATATTTTTTTAAAGTACACAGAATCTTAACTGATAAACTGCAGAGATGCCTTGAGATTTTTATCCTAAAGTTTTAAAAATTAATTTAATTGAACACCAAAAAAACTACAGGGTTTTAAATATTTTTTCAGTGAGCTGATTTTGTTTTTAAGATTGTTTTTCAATTTCAGGGAGCTGATATTTTTAAGATTTTCTTCAATCACTGACTTCTCTCCTAGTTATCACTTTTTTTTTTTTTGAGGAAGATTAGCCCTGAGCTAACATCTGCCACCAATCTTCCTCTTTTTGCTGAGGAAGACTGACCCTGAGCTAACATCCGTGCCCACCTTCCTCTACTTTGTAAGGGGGACACCTGCCACAGCATGGCTTAACAACCAGTGTGTATGTCCACACCCAGGATCCAAACTGACGAATGCCAGGCCACCAAAGAGGAACCTGCGAACTTAACCACTGCGCCACTTGGCCGGCTCCTAGTTATCACTTTTAAGAGTCTTAAAAATGTGTAATAGTAGACTTTGATTAGTTTATTACTTTTAATTGAAATATTTTTCTTGAGTCCATTTTCTAAAGATTACAGCAACTTTTGAGTAAAAATGAGATGTTAAGTAAAAGGGGATACTATAACAGGTTATTTTGCCATATATTCTAAGATTTGTATCAGTTGTCTTCAAGATGGTGTTTTTTTCATGACGGAATCTGTGAAAATAAGAATGTGGTCCACAAATTAATATTTCATAAGGATCAATCAATCATACCTTTGCTGTGGATCCAGCTCCCCAGGTTGTCTTAAATACTAATGTGCCTTCCTTTTAACTGAAATTGTATCAACTTAGTAGCTATTTGAATCTCTCATGCTGAGCAGAGCACAGTAATACGTTCCTTTAATATAAAATTAGTTATGCATTATTTTCTAAATACTGTATATTTGGTGATAAAAATCTTTTAAAATATGTGGTAGATGAGAGAAGGTAATTAAAAACGTCCTTAAACAAAAACTTGAGAATGGCAGAGTTCTAAGGAGCCATAACTAAAGACTCCAAATTAATATGATTGAAAATTCTTTATAATTTCACTTATAATGAGAAAATGGAATGTATAGCTAGAAACACAACTTGAAATTTTAAATCCATAGTGATGCTTTCCATAGCAATTTAAATGCAGCTTAGAAGAAAGAGTGTTTGAAATTTGAAAGCGAACTGTATGCTCGTTTTTTAAATATGGGTACATTTTTACTTGTAAATTTTTTGAGAGTCACTTAAGAACATTGCGTAACTTCACTCAAAATTTGATTGAAAGAAAAGATGTATCAGCCCTCTCAGCTGACATTTCCCTCATATGTCAAAAGCCACTAGATACTCAATGGCTCTTAAAGAACTTTGCCTCTATCTCAGCTCTTCCTCTCATGATCACAAAAATTATATCTGAGCCAGGATCCTCTTGGGTTTAACTAAAATAAAATTCTATGAACCCCAAATCATTAAATGATATAAGTGGAAAATTTTGATAGTTTTAAAATTTGATTTGCAAATTTGAAACCCGTTGAATTTAAAACAAAGTTTTTGTAATGATTGGATTCATCTTTATCCTCTAAAGTATGACTTTTGATTTATATCAGATGACATTCTCTAACAATGATTTTTCAGGATGAACTTTCCTTTTAAATTATTCAAGTGAACCACTGACATTGAATGATAAGCTGGCTTCGGTAGATGTAGATGCATGCAGAATATTTACCACCCATGTTAAATGGTACAGGATGTTATACCTTTAAGGACTGAGATGGACAAAGATGAAAATCTGATCTCACTTTATTGAAAACCAAGTGACTTTTCTATTAGCATTAGTCCATTCTATTAAAAGTGATACGATTTATATAAAATTATTACGAAACATGAAGCATTTAATTAAGGACTAATTCTGTGGTTGCATACTTTCCATTTTTCAACTACATTATCAGTAAATCATTTTAACCTATAATGTATTCAATAAGCTAGTTCAGGATCTAACTTTCCATTTTCTTGGAAATTATTAGAATAAAAAAGTAACATTTTTTTTAAAAGAGATTAGATTGGTGGTTACCAGAGGGGAATGGGGGAGGGGGGACAGTGAAAGGAGTGGCAAGGAGCATGTGTACAGTGATGGATGGTAGTTAGTCTCTGGGTGGTGAAACATAATTATGTACACCTGAAATTTATATAACGTTACAAACCAGGGTTACCTCAATAAAAAAACTGGAAGAAGAAAAAAAGGCAACTTTTTAACAATTAAAAGAACCTGTCCTAGCAGTTTTATGAACTTTAGTAAAAATTGTTTGTAAAATATAAGCTTCATCAAAATGTGCTTCCTCCTTTCTCTGGTATATAGGAAAGGAATCTCAACATACAATTCAAACTCTTTCAGGACACAATCTCTAAAATCCAAAGGACTCTCTGCATTTAAAGGACAGAGCTTTAAGAATATGGATTAAGTCAAACAATTTATTATGTCAGTTGTTCACTGTGGGACTAAAAATGGTTTCTGTTCTAGTTTAATATGTCAAGGAAAGAAAACACCTTTTACAATAAGTGTCTAGGAAATGCTTGGTTGTTCATTTCCTTACCAAGGAAGTTCACTAAGTCAGCTTAGCTTCTGGCCTTCAAACTAATTTCTGTTATTAAATTAGCACCAAATTAATAAGCAAATTACCCTTCTGGGAACTGGGTTCAAATGTAATCAGGCTAAATTTTTATTACCTTTTCCAAATCAAGTAAATGATTTTGTACCATGAGCTTATTGAAATTAAAATTTATATGAACATTTTAGCAATTCCCTATTTATTAAATCTAACCATTGCAATTTTTAGGCACTAACATCATGCTTACAACAGTGAAATAAGGAATTATTGCCAATAACAAAAAGATCATTTGTAGTTAAGGTCTAAACCCTGCTTCATTAAACTGATAGCCTGGTTCTTCATATCGTTGTGTTACTGAGAATGAAGTATTAGCCAGATATTATTCAGATATTAAAAATGCTCTGTATTTGTTTATTAGGGCTGCCATAACAAATTACCACATATTAGGTGACCTAAAACAACATAAATTTATTCTCTCACTGTTCCAGAGACTAGAAGTCGGATATCAACTCATCAGCCATGCTGTGGAGGCATCTCACATGTAACGCAGAGCAAGATTGGCACAGATGTTAGCTCAGGGCTAATCTTCCTCAAGCAAAAAAAAAAAGAGGATTGGCAACAGATCTTAGCTCAAGGCAACTCTTCCTCACTAAAAAAAAAAAAAAAAAAAAAAAATGGCGATACCAAATTCTGGTACGGATGCAATAGAGCAACAGGAACTCTCATGCATTGCTGATAGGAATGCAAAATGGTAAGACAACTTTGCAAGACAATTTGGCAGTTTCTTATCGTAAGATCCAGGAACCCCACTCCTATATACTTACACAGATGAGTTAAAGACACATCCACGCAATAATCTGCCATGAATGATTAAAGAAACTTTATTCATAATTGCCAATAATTGGAAGCAGTCAAGATGTCCTTGAAAAGGTGGATGGATAAACAAACTAGGGTACATCCATACAATGGAATATTATTCAGCAATAAAAATATGAGATGTTAAACCACCAAAAGACCTGGAGGAACTTAAAAAGATATTGCTAATTGAAAGAAGCCAATCTGAAAAGGCTACATACCACATGATTCCAAACAGGTGACATAGCAAAAACAAAACTATGTTGACACTAAAGAAATCAGTGATTACCAGAGGTTTAGGACAGGAGGGAATGGATGAACAGATGGAGCACAGGGGATTTTCAAGGCAATGAAACTACTTACGATACTGTAGTAGTAAATACATGACATTATCCATTTATCAAAAACCACAGAACTACACAACACAGAGTGAACCTGAACAACGGAATTTAGTTAATAATAATGTATCAAAATTGGTTCATTAATTGTAACAAATGTATTATACTAATCAAGATGTTAATAAGTAGAAGAAACTGGGGGAGAGAGGGTATATGGGAAAGAAGCCTCTGCACTCAATTTTCTGCAAATTTAAAACCCTAAAAATTAAAGTCTATTAATAAAAAATAAAAATAATAAAGATGTGTTTTCTTTTTATCCTAGACCAAGTTTGACTGAAACAATGCAGGCCTTGAAAGTTATCTAGGATTACCCTCCACGATGCCTGGTTTATGAGCAATCATTCTATTTTCCTCTTTGTTATATTTTCAGGAGCTCTGTTACAATGATATCTAAAAGCCAACAAATAAATCAAATCTGTTACTTGAGAACTAAATCTCTGAATGTAAACTTATTAGCATTTTAGGTTTTCTATCCAGCAGGAAATTACTTAATCAATTTATTTTAATTCCCTGGCCTGTAGGATCTCTCTCAATAGATTTAAAATGGTATTAGACAGGGGCTGAAAGCTTCATTTTTTAAAAAATTATCATTTTCTATTAATTTTATAAATTTTATTTTCAAGAACCATTCTATGCTTAAATGACAGCATCAACACTCTAATATGTGCTTAAATTTTTATTTCCTCTATCTCTTTGGGCATTCATTGGAGCAGGGCAATCCAATGCCACAGAAGGTAACTTTTCCCTTTTGGTGAGTTATTACTGCCTTTTATTGAAAGTTTCCATATTTGTGTGGTATGTATGACATATTAATGTAAAGAGCACATCTTGTATTCTCAGAATCCAAACAGAGAAAAGCAGACAATTTTTTCTCAAGAATATGATGTATTTTACCCTTCTAAAATATTACCACAAACACCAACAAAATTTTTAAAGTGAAAAAATTGAGAAAACCTTGCTCTTTAAGAGTTTGTAGGTTTTTGTTTTGATTTGTATAGGAATAAATTATGCCAAACAACAGTGTCAAGTCATATGAACTAAATTTATTATGGCTTCACATGAAGTTATATTACTCTTTATTTTAAGTAACTATGATGCTGCATTCTACTGCTTTTAGTTTAAAAATCATTGTTTAATAAATTTTATTTTAGCATTTTAGAGATAAAGGGGGAAAAATACAAATAGTTGATTGAAATATAGTCAATTTTAAGCTTGTTGCAACCTTTTCATGATCTTCTGTGCAGTGAAGCATATAATCTTGCTGTTGATTCCCTATTACCCCGAGATTAATAGAATGTAAAGCCTCCATAAACTATTATATCTACCTGGGGAATGTGGAAGTTCTTTGTATAATGTACTGCATAGCATCTAACTGAAAAATCGAATTAAGCAGAACTGTAGATGCTAAAGGAATCTATGCACTTTCAATGGTCTATGTTATTTGCTGACCTGTAGATAACTTTCAGCTTACTATTTTCAAATAAATAATACAGTCCACTAATAACGATGGCTTTTCATTAACTAAATGCCCTGTGGTTGTCAACTCAACTGTGTGTCTCTCTTTTTAATGGTGACCCAAAATGCTTAGGTAAGTTTAAACTATCATGAAATATTTATTTGGTCACATTTGCAAATTATACACTCGTGAATAATTGTGAAGTAGACAAAGCTTCCTTTTCAGCTTTTACATTGGCTTTTCCTTCCTCCCTTTTGAGGATTCTTTGCCTAGGTGCCTTTTGCCTCTGTCACCATTTTTTTGGCTTCCTTGGGATCCCTATCATGGCATTTTAATATGGTGTCAAATGTTCTTTAAAGTGGTTTATTTTCCCAATACCTTTGGTAAGGGAACGAGATTTCAGCAAGCACCAGTGGCCCCAGGGTGTAGGCTGCTGAAATATTCAACAACATACATCTAGTTGTGCTAAGCAGGTATGGCTGAGGCAAAGATTATATGAAAGAGAGACACTGGTTATGGAAATTATTAGTGTTAGGGTTAGATAGGCAACATAAATGCACTTCCTCAATTAGGTTACTCCTTTACATTGTCTTGAACTATCTGTCTTTAGAGCCAAGGAATAAACTTTGGAAGAGCTCACTTTGGATTCTTATTGCTTGTCCATCGGCTTGAAAATCACTCCACCACATGCTCTCACTTTGTTTCAAATAGTTTTAGTGTACATGAGAAAGTAAACTTCCCAAGGACGCAGCCTTGTGAGACTTCAGTGATTCCTTGGAAAGAGGTGGTAGAAACACCCAGTCTGTCACAGGACTAAAAATAAAATGTCTTCTCATGAGAGATGGCCAAACTTTTGTTATTAGATACAACATACTCTCAGTTCAATACTGAGGTACCTGAAACGATAGGCTTAAGCAAAAGTTTGTGAGGAGTTTCTTTTTTTAATACACTGAATGAGAAACAAAGGAACCTCAAGTGAGACCTGTGATGCAGGTTTCCAACACTGCACGCTTTAAACTTTGCCAGAACCCTGCATTTTTTCCAAATGCCTCCTCTAAAAGAGGAGGTGGTATGCACAGGTGGTCTCTAATCCAGATGTGGTAAATCCACAGTGCCAAAACCAGCTTGTTCCAGTAGAGTTCCAGTTCATTTTCAAGTTCATTTGTGGATTACGGACAACTGGTAGCAATTGGCATCATGGCAAACATAACACTGAGAGGTATCCTTAAATACCCCTGAGCCCCTGTTATGATCCTTGGCAAAAGGTATTGGGAATTGGAATAATAAATTAGCCTGAGGTAACTGCTCAAGAAGATGGAAATTTGCTTGTTTCCTAAACTTAGTGTGATTGAGGCAAGTGCTGTGACAATCTTATGTCTTATGAAGTCTCTGGTCTCAAGCATGTCAAAGTTGGTTTTGAGAACATGGAAGCTCCTGTGTGACGGTTCCCACTCCAGGCAAACGCAGCTACCACTGTGGCTGTTGAAGCAGCCCAGCTCTCTCTCTGCATTGAGAACATCGCTAGTTGAGACTCAACAGAGAAAGACACTGGAGGAAACTTTGGATTTTTCACTCACAAAAGTAAGAGAATTCAATTTTGGATTTCAATCCTTTGGCCACTGGACTTTAACTTGAAAGTAAATTAATTTTCCTCATGAAATAAATGAGTGGACTTATATTCAAATGTGTTATATTCCTATGTTGCTAGCATTTTATTCTGGACTATATGCATTTTTCTTGAAACTTCTTTCTGGTATCATTTCATTTCAATAAAGAACTTCTGATGCAATTGGATAAAGTTTTAGATGAAAAATAAAAGAATGAATTTTCAGTGTTAGTTTCATAGTGAGCATGGAGTGAATTTCATTACTGTTTTGTTCTGAGCTATTTCAGAGCTTTTTGTTCCAAGAAAGCTACCGGAAGAAGCAGTGGCTGGGACCAGAGGAGTGACCTCATGAAGGTGGCAGCTGAAGACTCTTCTGAGATTCAGGTGATCTCCTCTCCTGAGAGGTATATCTGCACAGGATGGACAAGTTAATTTTGTTACTGTGGATCTACCATCTCTGAATAATAACCCACTTATGCATACTACCTTCTCTCCCAGAGAAGAGTATTTGAAGGAAAAAAATACTGTCTTCTTGCCAAGTTTAACAAAGAATAAAACTTTGGGACATATTAAGGAAAAATGATTTTGTTTCCTTCCACATGGAAATGATCAGAAAGTATAATATTACTGGCCTCTCTCAATGTCCTTTACTTACTCTGCCCAAGGGGAGATGCAGTGACTTTTCTAATTGGTGAATGTGATAAGAATATAATGGGCTTGTTCAGCTCATCTTCTCTCTTTTTCTCTCAGGATCTGCCTTGCCTGTAGGATAGAAACCTTCTCCTCTGCTTCTACGGCAGCAGGATTTGACTTCCATGGTACAGCCTTCATCTGGTCCTGTTTTTATAACTGAATAGGCTCATCTGTCTGCTTTTAGGTTTCATTTGTCAGGCCCATTTGGTGCTCACATTCAGCCACATGCTCCATCTTAACCTTTAGTAGCAATAAAATTATCTCTACTTTTCATTTCCTTTACTCTTGTTGGATTTACCATTTTGTTTAGATCCCAGTGAAGAAGAAAGAAGATGCAGTTTATCTGGTACCCTCCAAGACCCTAACGAACACTTGTGCTTAGCCTAACATCTTAAAACATATCACCTAATAGCTGTATTTTAATTAGAGCAGTTATAAATTTGTTCCCCCAAAATGTATGACTAATCTTGACCAAAAACACCACAAATTAGCATGTGAATAAAACATACCTCACAGATCATCTCCCTCGGTAACAGTTTAATTTCCTGATGAATGTCTTTTAGATTTTAACATTCAAATTTAGTAGAAGGTACATTTTTCTCAATACAATGTTGATCAGCTGATGTTTATATAGAAGTTTATAATTCTGTCCCCAAAATTCAACAGCAAAATGATATGTGGGAAAAGTCTTGAATTACAATCCAGAGACAATGAAGAGGACATCAGAATTGCACATAGACACCAAGTATAACATAGAGCAAGTATGTCCCAGATATCAATGGAGCTGAAAGAGGCATCAATGCCTGATGGATCACAAAGATGCCAGGACAGACATTGTTGAAAGTGACAGTGATATGATGAAGAGCTACGCTTTTTTAAAGGTTCTCTTGTTTCTTTATGAAACACAATCACCAGAAAAGGGGAAAGTCCATTTTGCAATTTTTTCATCCTCGCTCATTGACCACCTCCCTTGAAGGCATAGGAAAGCCATCATGGTCAGGGAAATCTATAGCATCACCCCAAAAAAGTGTTAAAAAAAAACAACGGAGACTGTCTATTAGTTCTTCTGTTTTGGTATTCGTTTGATATTGTTGCTTTTTATCCCAACTCATCCATATCATCACATTCTACTAACAAGAAAAATGACGTATTCAACCATCCTCCCCAACTTGTTTCTTAACTATGTTTGAGCTTCAAGTTTCAACTTCACTTGGTGGGAAACATTCATTATATAACATTTGCTAGTTGTTTTATTTTATATTTTTGTCTGCTTTTAAAAATAAACTTATTTAATGTCAGGCATTATTTACCATGTTGTACAGTAAATATAATATTTATGACTCAATACACAAACTTTACATGCTAATGCATACAAAGCAATTTTTAAAAGATTATCTAACGAGCATGAAATGATGCTCTAAGCATTTTACATCTGAACATGACAGTTTGCTACACGCACACACACACACACTGTTTTTCCATTTAAAATAATGGAACTAGGAATAAGCTCTTTATCGTTATTACCCAAAATATCTGATTATCAGAAATTGATTGCTAATATTAAGTGTAAGATGCTTTACCTTCTAGAAAGCACTTCTCAAATCATAGAATTTAGTATACACCCATACACAGACACACGCAATACTATCTGTTTTTGTTTAAAATAAACTTGCTAGTTGGAGCTGCATGAGTAAGTTCTCAATTGCTTTCAGCTCGCGGTATGATTAATTTAGAATAGATTACAAAATATACACAAAAAATCATTTTTATGGACATTATTGGTAAAATTGAATTATTGGTATGGGATGCAAGCAAGCCACAAACTTGAACAATGGTCCAGTTTTTATTCAGGGATTTAGATATCAGGGATCTGAATTTTAAGATTCTGTTAAAAACTTGAGTTATTACCTCCATCTGATCATTAGAAAAGTGAGACTCAAAAATATATGCTACAATATCAAGATAACTTCCTGTAAAATTCAGATATGCAACATAAATGTTTATAAACTGATTTAAATATTGAAAATAGACAGAAATTTATACGCTAAGAACTGTTAAAATAAAAATTGGAACTAAGTGTTGGAGAAAGTGGGTCATATAGTATAGTATGTAAAAGGAATTCTTTTGAAGAAAAACGAGTAACCTCAAGGATTTTTGAAGCACTTACTTTCCTTGGTCTCCATGATGCCAACACACCGTGTGCTTTTCCTCCAGCCTTAAGGCTCCTGCTCATTGCCTAAACTCAGTATTCTCATTAGGCCTCTTTATGCATCCCCCCCCAGCTACTTCCTTCACTGAAAGGTCCTCAGTTACCCAAATACTCTGATTACTCCAGATCTGTAATCTCTAGCCATTACCACTTTTGAATATTGACCTACCTACATATCCAGCTCTTGATGAACATATCCATTTAAAGGTTCAACATGTCCAACAACTCAGTGTTTTCTAAAAAAGTCCTCCTGTATTCTCCAGCTCAGTAGATGTGCCACCATCCACCATGATGCCCAAACAAGAGTGAGTGTCACTCATGTCTCACTGAAACTCATATGTAATGAATCACCAAATCTCACCACATCCATAATACCAATGAAATCCTTGCAATTCTCGCCTCACTGTGCCTACCTTGCTGAGGGTGTCATCATCTTCTGGACCATCATCATCATCCCCTGGGCCAAGTCCCTCATTTTTTGCCGATTCTAAATATGCTATTTACTATGTAAACTGCATTGAGAAAACTTCTAAAATATAAGTGTAATCATACCAGTCCTCTGTTTAAAATTAGTCAATAATGAGTAAAACCCCAATTCCTTAAAATCTTTCCAGATACACCTTCTATCACACGTCCTCTTATATTCTGTTCAGCCATACGAAGTGTTAATTTCCCACACATGGAAACATCCTTTTGCATCTGAACCTTTGCACAGGAGTACACAGGTTGAAATCCCACACTAACACCTCCACTTCCTCCTTCACCTGACTACTTCTGCCAATCCTTTATAGCTCTACTTAGACATGATTTCTTCAGGAAGCCTTCGCCAACATATAAACACCAGGCTCATGTTCTTTTTACGTGTTGCATAATACCTGGCACTTAGCCCTCTTTGTCTCTTACCACTTTGAACTATAATGGACTAGTACTGGTGTGAATCCTCCACTAGCTACAAACATCGTCATTGCAGGGACCTTGTCTATGTTGTATTCCTAGTGTTTAGCACAGATCTTAATACATAGTAAGTGCTCAGTCTATATTTCCTAAAAATATTCAGGAAGACTAGAAGAAAAGTAATACCACCGCCAGGAACAGGGACAGTGACAATGGGAGCTGACTTGTGGATTGAGAGTGACTGTTTCAGCTTAGGGATATATTGAGATTGAAGCAGTACTGGAATTCCCAAAGCAAAGTTTTTAAAGAATTGGCAACATAGAACTGAGCTTTTGATAATAGGCATAGGTTTTAGCCGCATGATAAGTGAAGTGGTAAAAGCAAACTAGATTCTTAATATAAAGGAAAAACAATAACACAAATCTTTGGAAGAAATGATGAGTGTTTCTTAGCACACAATGATTCGTTTTATTGTCTTGTATAGAAATAAACATTTCATTTGGCTTTCTGTTGTATATAATGGGGAGGTTAGTGGGAGATTTTGTTTGCTTTGCTGACTAGCTTCATAACTCAGCTGCTATGAAGGATTATTGTTTAATATCAGTCTTTACTTTTCCCCAAAATAATAAAGTACAAAAAATCCAAAGACGTTCTGATTAATATAAAATTCAATATCTATTGTGATATAAATAAAGGAATAGTTGACAGCATACATTTAAAACACTAAAATAATATCTTTAAGATTTTAGGAAATTTTATGAACACCCTTTAAGGAATCTTTGCTAAAACTGCTGTATTTAGTCATAAGAGAATGAGGAAAATATTTGTGATAATAGCTATAAAATTATGTTTTTATATGGTACAATATTTAATGGGCAGATGTTTAGAAGAACATTGCTTTTTCAATTTTAGCTTCACACTGTGTTTTCAGTAAATGGGCAAAAACTGAGTGAAGATATTTGTCTTTCTCTAAACAACTCCACTTTCCCAAATGCGTTCATATTGATTTTGAGAGTGCTTCTCCCCTCCCTCAAAATAATGTGTTTCTGTCAGTTATACACATCAGTCACCACTTACAGTTAATTGTAACATAGTGATGCTGTAGGAAATGGAAATAAACATTTCCAGTTGAAGACATAAAATATATTTTTGAAAAGTTTCCCACATCAATAAAACAGGAAAAATTTCCTAAGATTTAGAAACGTCACCTTTTTTTATTTCATCTTAATAAAGATTTCTTGTTGAAAATTTTATAGCAGTAGCAATAGTTGTTTGAGATATAGTTTGTAATAAACCCTGTTATAGGGAATATAATTTGAGTTGATTAGAAAGTCAGACACATCAAGGATTAATATTAATAACAGCCATGATATTCTTGCTGTTACTGTACAATACTTTTATCTTCAAGTTTAAAGTAGAGATTGATGTAGATATTTAGTAATCAAGGCTACCAGCAGCCTAAAGTACAATTTTACCACGGTTATTGTGGAATGTATATTTGTAGAGCTGGAAAGGGCTTTACATCCTTTTGATCCAACACCCTCATATCACATATTGGGAAACTAAGGTGACAAGTACATACATATAACTTGTACATGTCACACAATATTAACCATGCTCAAAAGGATTGCCACATGCTTCTGACCTTCTCCTCAGAATCTAGTTGCAGGAGAGATGATATGCCAGTCACTGCCAACCTGCAATTTTTTAGTAATGGCCAGTAATAAAAACTGTTTATTTGTTCTTTAAGTACTTTTCTATGCCAGGCGCTATTATTGGCTGGGGATTCAGTGGTGAACAACACAGAAAATAGATAATATCCCTATTTTCATTGTTTGTCTTCTATTAAGAAGAAACCAGAAGTATAAAAATTGGATAATAAATATTATATAATTATGTTAAATATAATTCTATAGTATATAATAAACCATATAAAAATCAGTGTCATACAGAGAATTGAAACAGAAGGATATAATAAAGAATTATTTGGTGATTACTTTGTTGGGGCTCAAGGAAAGCCTGTCTGATAGGTGACATTAAGGTATGACTTGAGGGACAAGAAGGAGGCAGCCATGAGAAGATCAGGAGGGAGATGTTTCCAGGAAAATGAAACAGGTAGTGCACAGGCACTAAGCTGGGGATGAGCTTGGCTCTTTCTGAGAACATAAAGGAGGACAAGGTGGCAGAAACCTGGAGACCAAGGGTCAGAAGAATCATATGAAATGAAGTCATAGATGTGGGCAGGGGACTGATCATACAGAGCTTGGGGATAAGAAATTCATTTTAAACAGGATGGGAAGCCATTGAATAATGTTAATTTGGGGAGGGAAGTAGGGAGACCAAAAGGATAATCTGCTTTGAGATGCTGCCAATTTTTCACAGTTTCTTTGGTGAGAAGGATGAACAGGCAGAAAGCAATGGTGAAAGTAGGGAAACTAGTTAGGTTGCTGTTTAGATATTCCAAAATCTGTTTGGATTGATAGTGTGGCAAGAGATAGTCAGGGTTTGCACAGGGTGGAAGCAGTGGAGATGCAGAGAAGTGTGTGTGGATTCAGGAGATGCTTTAGAGATAAGTTGGATTGGACTTGCTCTACTGAATGGCAGCAGGAGAGTGAGGGAAAGAGATTTCAGCTTGGAAACTGGGTGAATGGATGGTGGGGCCATTTACCAAGAGGGGAAAAAACTAAGAAGCAGCTTTCTAGGGCAAGGAAGAAAAGCTTTATCAGAAGCTCTGACTATCAAATTCCCTTGTCAGAGAACTGAGGAAATTTTGGGCCCTTGTAAGTCTTGACCAATTAATGTAATAATGTAATAGCTGGAAGATAAACAAGAGTCTTGTCAAGGTTGCTTTATATTGATTACTATGAAATGTTTTCAGCAGGACAAAGGTGCTCTGTCTAGATCTGCCTTTCTCAAAATTTCTATCCAGGAGCAACCCTGATAAAAAACATTTCATGTCTCAGAAAATCCTTACATAAATACTATTATCTCAATATCTCATATGTTAACATAATCAGTAAGTGGGATATATAATAAGCCAATAACAATTGAATGTGTTGGTTTTGGGCCAACAATCTCTCTTTTTGTGTGGTTACTCTTCCCCAAGGATAATATCAGTTCTTTTGTTTTGGTTTGGTTTTTTACTTTTTTCCAGCTTCATTCAGAAGTATTTGACCTACATCACTATATATGTTTAAGGTGTACAGCATGATGGCTAATTTACATATATCAGACATATACATAGTGAATTATATGTTTTACAGAAATTATTACTACAATGGATCTATTTAACATCCATTAACTCATAGATACAATAAAAAAAATGTTTCTCCTTGTGATGAGAACCCTTAGGATTTATTCTCAACTTTCCTATATATCATATTCAGTTTTAGCTATAGTTGTTGTACATTACATCCCTAGTACTTATTTGTGTTATAACTGGAAGTTTGTACCTTTTGATCACCTTCTTCCAGTTCCCTCTCCTCCTACCTCCAGCTTCTATTAACCACAGATCTCATCTCTTTTTCTATGAGTTTAGTGGGGTTTTTTTATCATTAGATCACACATATAAGTGAGATCATACAGTATTTGTCTTTCTCTGACTTACTTCCCTTAGCATAATGCCTTCAAGGTCCATTCATGTTTTTGCAAATGGTAGGATTTCCTCATTTTTATGGCTGCATAATATTCCATTGTATATATATCCATGTCTTGGCTATCGTAAATAATGCTTCGGTGAACATGGGGATGCGGATATCTTGAGCTAGCGTTTTCATTTCCTTTGGATATATTCCAAGAAGTGGAATTGCTGGATCATATTTTCAGGTTTTGAAGGAACCTTCATAGTTTTCCATAGTGGCCACACCAATGTACAGTCCCATCAACAGTGCACAAGTGTTCCCTTTTCTCCACATCCACACCAACCTGTTGGTCATTTGTAATATCAACTCTTATGCAAGTCAGTGTTTAAGTTTTCTTCAGTTTTTCTTTATTTAATTCATACTTTTATTTAACTTTATCCAAGTAGTCCTAAAAGTTTTATCACAAATTTCTACCTCTACAAGATGTTAAGTTACGGTATGTAGTGCGGGAGTAGTTTTCCCTCCAACTTTAGACTAAAATGACTTTAGTGTTAATCTCTATTAAAACAAAAAGTAGTTGAACATACCTTATGATTCTTGAAATTAATCTCTTTCCATAAATTTTAAAAACTCCTAAGAACAACATAATGTGTCTAAAAATGAAAACAGGATTAAGTTTTCTAAAGGTAGGTAAATAACTTTAATTTACATACATAAAATCTTACTGACCATGTCAAAAACTAAAGTTATTGAAACCTTAAGCCAAAGTAGATACAAACAAAAATATAGCCTAATGCCTCTTTTTATGCAAGACTTTGAAAAAAGAGTATTTCTTGACAATACTCTTTGTCAAGTTTCTTGACAAGTGATATGTTCAGGTTCAAATATAGGACTAGAAAAACTATGTTGGTTTCTTGATCTTTTTAAATTAGGCTAGAACCATAAAAGGTGTTGTGTTTTAAACCAAAGATAAAGATAGAAATTTACATCTTTAATGTGAATCTTGTTCTTGGTTTGTTTCTGCTGCATAAATACTCATTTTGAGTCAAACAGATTTCTTTTTCAACTGAAATGAGATTATTTCCCTTCTTGTTTGTGATGCCTGTGAAATATGAAAACTCTTGCTCATACATGTCCCAAGTTGGAAACTGCAGCAAAATGTTAATTGCTATCCTGTCAATGGCGGCCACCCTTCTTCATAGAAATGCAGAACTTGTCCTGAAGTAGACCAGTAAATCTTCTACTAAGTGTATGATCAGATCATAGTTCTTCCTCTCTCAAAGTCGTTTCCACGCTAAGCAGAAGAATCAGAGGAAGGATCTCCCCCATCGTATACTTGTGTTGAAAGGGAAGGACAGTAGTGTTCGAGGTTATGCAGTACTCCCAGTTGGTTTCAATCAGACTTGACACTGACATTTTCCATTTCTGAATTCTTGTCTTCCTCTCTCTCCAGTCTAAGCAGCAGTGGTAACATCTCAAAATTTATTTGCAATATGATTTTCACAAAGTTTCAGTTTCCTTTTCTTTTTAAACCTTCTTAACAAATTTTTTAATTAACAATTTAATTTTTAAGCTAAGTTTTAACAATACAATATTGTTAACTATAAGGACAGACCTCTGGAACTTATTCATCTTGCATAATTGAGACTTTATGCCTGCTGATTAGAACCTCCCAATTTCTCCCCCGTCCCCAGCCTCTAGCAACCATAATTCTGCTCTCTGATTCTGAGTTAACTATTTTAGATATCTCATATAAATAGAATGGGCGGTATTTGTTCTTTTGTGACTGGCTTATTTCACTTAAGAACTTACAACTCAATATCCAAACAACTAATAACATGATTGAAAATTGAGCTAGACATAAAAAAAGACAAAATCATCCTATTTGCAACAACATGGATGGACCTTGAGGGTATTATGTTAAGTGAAATAAGCCAGACAGAGAAAGACAAACACTGTATGATTTCACTCATATGGGGAAGATAAACACATGGATAAGGAGAACAGATTAGTTGTTACCAGAATAGAAGAGAGTGGGGGTAGGGTGAAAGGGGTAAAGGGGCACATGCATATGGTGATGGATAAAAACTAGACTATTGGGGGTGAGCACGATGTAGTCTGTACAGAAACTGATATATAGTAATGTACACCTGAAATTTACACAATATTATAAACCAATATGACCTCAATAAAATAATGTTTTAAAACATTGAACTAGACTTGAATAGACATTGCTCCAAAGAAAACAAACAAACGACCACCAGGTATGTGAAAAGATGCTCCATGGTCTCTGATCAGAGAAACGCATATCAAAACCACAATGAGATAGCGCCTTACATCTGTTCCTAGGGCTGCTATCAGATTCTTTTTAAGTGCAAGAATCTTGCCATTTGAGGTCAAAACATTTCCTAGGGCCTTGCAGAGACCTGGTAACTGGTTCATATGATGAGGAGTGTTTGCTGAGTAGGCTGGTTTCTATAGCCATTTTCCATCTTCAAAGAACTCAGCAAAATCTGGCCTACTCTTTTCTTGAAAGTCCTCCCACAGTTTACGTGTGTGTGAGAGCTCTGCCTCTGCTAAGACAACAAATTCCTCTCGTACCAGGCCATTTATGTGCCCTTAGTGCAGGTTTCCACAGTTTTTAAATCACTCTTGAGTGATAATAAAATTAATAAAAATTAATAAAGCTAACCATTTAATAAAGTTAATTTTATACCATCATCTAGAACTCTTTTCATTTTATCTCTAAGCGTTTTCACATGAGCACACTCTGAGAAGAAAACAGGGTGTAACGACAGTGTTGGGATTTTCTTTTCTTTACTATAGAGGCAAATCTCTCGTGGAGCCAATACTGATGGGCCACCATTCAACCATATATCCTCCAAGTAGTGATGCAACCATGGATCTTCCGAGATGGGCCTATTGTTTCCAGATAATAGAAAAAATTAAATATGTCTTGGAATATGCTAATACCAGGCAACTCTTCAGCAGAGACATTTACCTGAATTTCACTATCATATTATAAATCTTATAAATACTGCAATATGACAGTTATTGGTGAAACCTGCTAAGGCATCAACTTGAATATGAAACCCACCTTTCACAAGTTCGTTACACAAAATCTCTTTAGCCTTTTGTGGCTTGACATATCATACCAGTTCAGAGTGGAACCGTCTCAATTTCTTCCACTGCCTCTTTCTTTAGCGTTTCATCCCTATAATTTTACACATGCCCTTAGTAGATTACCACCAACGATCTGACTTTTCCTTTTCTGAGAAGTAAATTCTACTTCTGCTACTAAATACCGTGCTCCCTAAGACATTTTACTGAGGCATTTTTTTTCCACGGCTTCACTGTCTCTTGAGATTCCTATAACCATTTAAAATAATCAGCGCTTTTCCTTGTCGAGTGATTGGGATTTGTAGTGAAGTGTTTTCAATTTGGCAGAGGCCATTGCTACATTTGTCAATTTGTTGCCACAGACAGGGCACAATGGAATAAGACAGCTTGGATGACCAGCCAATAAAAACCCTATTGATCATTAGCTTTCATCATAAATGCCTAGTGTTGTGCCCCTTGTTGCACTAATACAATAAAAAGATTCATAAGATTTTATGTACACCTAGGACTAGAATCTTCCTCTCTCGTCTCATATCTATTGGACCACAGACATATTTGTAAAATACAAAGGATAATAAAATATAGGAGAGGTGGGCATAATAAATAAGTAAATGAGAAAATCACCAAATACATGATAAAACTTCATGACTAATAATTTCTAACTTGCATAATCCATGTTTTGCACTGTTTCTAACACAATAAAGTGGTAGGGGGATAGCTCAGCCATGAAGCAAAAAGATTCCTTCTTTAGCACATCCTTCCAATTTCCTATTACGTTCAAAAGTTTGTTCACGCCTTTTAGTCAGTCTATAGCGCATAAGGGTAGATTGTGCAAAGTGATTTGTGAATGACAGGCTGATATCAGTTCACCCCCTCCATGCAATTCAATGCTCACCAATTAGCAATGGCCTCCCCAATCTTGTGTCAAAGACTATGAATAGACTGAGAATGGTCCTATTGTGCACTGCCATATGGGACTGAAAGACCACTAATGAACTTGCTCGTGTCCATCATTGTGACCACTGACATCACATGGCATGCTCAACTCAAACAATTTTTGTTTTCTTTTTTGGTGAGGAAGATTGGCCCTGAGCCAACATCTGTTGCCAATCTTTCTGTTTTTTTCTTTTCTCCCCAAAGCCCCAGGGCGTAGTTGTATATCCTAGTTGTAAGTCACTCTGGTTCTTCTATGTGGGATTCTGCCACAGCATGGCTTGATGAGTGGTGTGTAGGTCTGTGCCAGGATCTGAACCAGCAAACCCTGGGCTGCCGAAGCAGAGTGTGCAAACTTAACCACTCAGCCACTGGGCCAGGCTCTCAAAGGATTTTTTAAATCTTACTTCTTGTAGAATCCTACAGTTCTGTGGAACGCGGGTTAAGAAGCAAGGGTCTAAATTGTTTACTGTTAAAAAAAAACCCTTTATAAACCTGAAATTTCTAGATTTATGGGATGAAGCTACATGGAGGGATGAAAGTTAATCACACTAGCAAGTATAAATGCTGAGTCTCCACAATTAAGTGGCCCCTGAAATGGCCTGTAAATGATGCAGGTACTTCTCATCAGTCTCTCTAAAACCAAAATATCAAAATACACTGCAGCTTGGAAAAGAGTATTCAGGAAGCTGCCTATAATGGTGTGAGGTACCCCAGAGATTAGTATTGTATCTGATACCACTTTTTTCTTCTATCCATTCTTAATCATCAGTAAAGGATTGGTTTTGAGTAAGATTTATATTTTGTTTGAATGAGATTGACAATTTAGCCATTTGTGATAATGCAGGAGGAAATAACGTGTTTTATTTTGTTCTTGTTACAATTGAAGTGCCTATTAAACCACTATGTAGAGATATCAAGTAGGCAAGTGGATTTGAAAGCCTGGAATTGCAGTGTAAGACACAGCTGAATATACATATATGTATATATATCTATGAACAGGAGAATGAATTTAATAACATAGAGGAAAGAAGTCCAAGAATTAAGCCCATGGTATTGCAACATTTTAAAGAAGAAATGAGAGGAAGAATGATCAAAACAGATTTAATAGGGTGACCAGTGAGAAAGACAGTTTAGGATATTATCATGAAATCTAAGGGAAAGATGTGTTCCAAAAAGGAGAAAGTGGTCAATTTTAATTAATGCTGTTAAACATGAGAAAAAAAGAGAGGCGTGTGTTGGATCTAGA
Organism: Equus quagga; assembly: GCF_021613505.1. Lineage (NCBI taxonomy): Eukaryota > Metazoa > Chordata > Mammalia > Perissodactyla > Equidae > Equus > Equus quagga. The sequence goes on along the minus strand of NC_060287.1, from coordinate 16,184,249 downwards.
AGTATAGGCAACCCTGACAAGAGCAACCTCAGAGTAGCGTTGGGGTCACTCCACTGATTTGAGGCTGTATGTTCAGGAAATGGAGAAAATGAGACTTCAAGTCAAGGAAGGGTCTTTATTCAAGATACAGGATAACAAAGAATGTGTAAATGCTGATGGAAATGAAACAAACTGAGTGAGAAACCACTGGTGTAAGGATGTCAGGGGTGCCTACGGAGTTCCCATTTCTTTAAGCCAACAAAGTCTCTTTATGTGCTTAAAGGAGTTTGGTTGTTGTATCTTGCAAGTGAATGAGTCTGACTGATATAAAGCCACCACCAGGATCATTGGGAAGTTGGAGATCTATTGAGAAAAGAGAAGCTATTGCTGGCACCTCTCTGAATAAGCAAAAAGTGGCTCAATAAAGGAGAAAGCTTGCAAGTATGTTCAGGTCTGGGATGATAATGGGGGTTTGGAAGTTTTTACAAGTGACAAAGAACTGGATCGCATTTGTCTACAGCTCTCTAGGCAGGAATGGCTCATAAGATGTCCCTAAGGAGTGTGGCGACTGGGCACCGGGCTTTAGAAATCTTGGTGGAAGTCCCTGTTCCCAGTTAGCAGAGGAGAAGGGTAGCTCACTCATGCCCCTGATGTACTGAAAAATCAGAGTCCTTCTAAAGTGGGGACTTAAAATCTTTGCAGAAGTTTCTTCCTCCCCACAGGTTTGATATCAGGCAGTACACAACCTTGATGACTTAGAACTTGGGGTCAGATTCAGTTCAACTTAAAATAACAAATAATTTTATTAGTTTATATACTTGAGTATTATGGAGAAAATTCATACCAAACACATATTTTTTAAATCAATGCCTGGTTGAGACTTTCTAAAACTAAATATGTTTATTCTTAACATCTTCATTTAATTCCTCAAAAATATGCTTTTAATAATAATCATTCTAATTTGATTTTTCCCAGTTAAATTTCTCAGTCTGAATTTCACCGAGTATTATAGTGACAGTCTTTATGTATATTCTGTGTTTCAAAAATAAAAGGCAAGTCATCCAGATTTCAAAGTTGGCAGCTATATGTTTATGTAAAAGAAACTTTCAACCACTAAAATTAGTTTCTCTGCAGAAAACTCTTCCAGTTGCTCAAAACCCTTTTATTCTTAAAATCAAATTGCTGAATTTTTGAGGTTTCCTTTTGTGACATTTTTGACAATAAAAAATTAGAAAAGTATGTAAAACTATACACAATGCATTACTGGAAAGTGTAAATAAATTCCAAAGATGAACAATTCACATAGTTAAATCTCATTTGGGCCCAAAGTAAAAACAATAGCTTTGTAAAAGTAAACCTTTAATATTATGCTTTTAATGAGATTTTTTTTTTTAAGTCATGGGCAATGTGTTTCTCCGGGTAAGAGAGAAACGAGCTTTCAAAAAGCTAGGACTTTGTTGTTGCAAAAGAAAATTCACATTCAGATGACACAAATCACAACATCCAAATAAAAGTTGTCTTTTTTTTTCTAATTCCTAATGTTGAACACAAGGTCCCTGGCCTATTCTGTAGCCACTTCCCCCAGTTAGCATAATGAATAACCGTCAGAGACACACCCGTCCTGAAGGATCTCTCTCTGTTACATTAGTGTGTATAGAATCATGACATCTTACATGTACAAATACCATCCCTATCAGCAAATGCAGGGAAGAGGGGGAAAAACATTGCTTCCTTCTTTTTGTGGTTCTAGAGAGCTTGAATCAGATCATTAGTGCTTTTTGATTGCAAATAATAGACACTCAGGCTAGTTTAGAGGGAAAAAAATAGGGAGGAAATTTTTGAACGTCAGGATGTCTCATGCACAACAAAGGCAGGTGTCAGAGTTGGCTTCTCAAGGGAAACTGGAAACTCTCTCTCTCTCTTTTCTTACACCCCTCCTTCCTTTGCTCTCTCCAGGTCTTTTACTTTATATATCTTTTTATTATTTTCCTTCTGTATTTAAACAATATGGTAGAAGAAGTTTATGCCAAAATTCCTAATTGGTACAAGTTATCCGAAATTACAGCTGGAATCCCTTGGATCCAGTTTAAATTCCTGGGAAAGGAGCATGATTTGGCACAGGTTGGGCCAACTGCTGGTCCAATCTCCTATTACCATAAGAAAATAGCATAATATAAACATAAATATAACATAAATATGTATTTCAGGAAGCACCCCAAAAAACCCTATGGATCTATGTGGGGAAAGGTGGACTGCATTTCAGAGAAAGGAACTCCAAAATGCATCTATTCGAAAGACCTTAAAAGTGTATTTAAAAAGCAACATAAGAGGTTTTTAATGGTTCTCCACTTCTCAAAAGCCTTTGGAGTAAAGGCTTTTGTATTAATCAATATGACATCATTTCATCTTCTTTTCTGCACTTAGACCATGTATGATAAAGGTTTTGTGACCTCAGAATTGCAGGAGCAGGAGGCTAGCCTCTTGGCTTACGTCCATATACCTTGGCTACAAGTCATTCTTACAGAACAAATGAGGAGAGAGTGGGTGGCAGGCAGGGCACCACCCAGAATACTTCATCTTGACTAAGTCTATAGAGTAAAACAACAAAAGGGTAACCAAGGATTTTTACCTTGTATTCACAAAAAGAAAAAAATGGCTCAAGCTGTCTTAGAAAGGACTAATGCACTTGCTATTACTTTGGAATCAGTTTATATAAAATTGATTGAAAGGGTGTGAATTCTCTTTTTCCACTTAGATACAAGAGTCATTAACACAGAATTTTTTATGTCTTTCCATAAGTGTATTTTTCATTAGGCTCTATTAAGATGTGAAACATAAATCATAGAAAGCAAGGTATATTTGAAACAGAATATTCAGGACCAATAGACTCTTAATGAAATTCAGCCACTCAGAGTGTCCCTTGAGGACTTCTTACGGCTGTGGAGAAAGAGCACAGGCCTTGGAGCTGGCGAGACCTGGGCTCGAACCCTGATGTCTGCCCTCATCTTATCCTTTTGAGATAGCCATGGGTGATAACCTTAAGTTGCCTGAATGTCGCTTTCTTTATTCATTATGAATTTCAACACTAGGGTTCAAAATATTTTTCTTGTGAATTAGAGTTGATAACTGAATATTGCTAACAGGAATGTAAAATGGTGCAGCTGCTTTGGAAAACAATCTGGCACTTCCTCAAAAAGTTAAACATAGAGTTAATGTATGACCCAGAAATTCTGCTCCTAGGGTATAGACCCAAGAGAACGAAAAACGTATTTCCACACAAAAATGTATTCATGAATGTTCATAGCAGTATCATTAATAATACTCAAAAAGTGGAAACAAACTATACATCCATCAGCTGATCAACAGATAAAATGTGATATTCATACAGTGGAAAGTTATTCAGCAATACAAAGAAATGAAGTATTGATATATGCTACAACATGGATGAGCCTTGAAAGTATCACCCCAAGTGAAAGAAGCCAGTCACAAAAGACCATATATTGTATGCTTATATGAAATGTCCAGAATAGGCAAGTCCATAGAGACAGAACATAGACAGGTGGTTGCCTAGAGCTGGGAGAGAATGGCAAAGGGCAGTTAACAAGTACAGAGTTTCTTTTTGATGTGATGAAATATCCCCAAATTATGTTGTGGTGATGACTGCACAACTCTGTAACTACACTAAAAAATATTAAATTGTTCACTTTAAATGGATATGTTTTATGATATATGAATTATATTTCAATAAAATTATTTTAAAAAGTAATAATGTATGAACACACATATATATAAATTCATAATTCATTTGTACCAGGTTAAATTTATATATAACCATCCTTCATACTTCCATTTATATCACTTCACCCTACCTTAGAATAAGTATAGGAACAAGAAGAAAATAAATGATAAATACTCTAAGTGCTAAGTGCCTTAATATTAATAATGATACTATTAATAAAAATTTATTGGTATTAATTATAACTTATTTACTATGTACCAGACACTGGGTTAAGCATTTTCTATTCATTAACTAAATATTCTTAATAATTCTGTGAGAGGTAAGTGCTATTAATTTGTTTTACATATGAGGAAATTGGGGCTCAGAAAGCTTTGATTAATTGCCCCAATTTATAAGTCTAGTAAATAGCAGAGCAGATAAACCCAGTTCTAACTGATTCCACAGGCCAAACTCTTAAACAATATGCAGCCTCCCCTGCAGTAGCCTGATGGATATGTGTAATTGGTTTTAGAACACCTCGTTTAATCATACCTTTAGAATTTTCCTCAGTATTTTAGGTGAATTCATCATATAAACCATACTGAACAATATTGTCTCCCTCTGCAGATTTTCAGTACCCCTAAGATACCTTGAAAGAACGTTCAACTATCTTCTGAGTTAGGTATATGTAATGATGTGCATTCTCTTAATCGCTGTTTTCGATTCAGACAAACCAGTTCTGTATCAACAGGCTCAATAGCCCCCCTTCACAATGATCATAATGACATCCAATTGTGCATCCATAACAGAGCTTCCTCCAGCACCAACTGGGTAACCGCTGGGATCTTGAGTGATGCACGATGCCTCAGCAACATTGACAGGAGTCCTTCCAAGATAACACCGTATAGGCAAATTAATAATTATGTGTTAATGCACTGTCAGAAGAGAAGATGAGGTTACCTCTATCTTGTACTGTGGATTTTTAAAAAAGCATGTAACAGGAAAGATGCAGTATCACAAAGTAGAGCCACGTCTTAAAATGTTGCCAATAATAATAATAGAAGTTAACATTCCTCAAAATGCTAACTACAACCTAAGTACTGGTGTTTTACATGTATCATCTCTTTTAATCCCTAAAACAATACTAAAAACAAGGTACTATTACTATCTTCTTTCTACAGATATGAAATATGGGGCAGAGGGAAGTAGCAAAGCCAGGATATCAGGCAGTCTAGCTTACAGCTCATACTCTTAACCACTACTCTACAGTGACTCCAAATGCTTAAAATTATTTTCAGTTAATAAAAATCCTTAAATGATGTCACCATAAACATCCACATACAAGAAAGTTCTATAATATCTCAGAAACCAATTAAAAATTTCAGTGTTGAAACATTTCACAAAATGAAATATTTTAGACATTTTGATTCATTTGAAAAAGGTACACCTAAATATTTTCTGATATTGCTAGTATAAAGAGCCTACTTTTGGTAATCTCATAAGTCCTTGTGAAGTAGAAGGGAAAGAAGAGTACAGAGAATAGAAATGCTATCATCACACTTAATTGATCCCTACATGGTAACAAGAACAGAAGAGACAAGATACAATGCAGGCCCCTTGATTGATTAATTCCCCAATGTGTTCTTAGGTTAAATTTAAGAGCAAAATTGCCCTGTTTCTAGACTGGTAGAAATAAGGGGCCAAAGACAAGTTTCTACCTGGCTAGAGTAGATCGCTGAGAGATACTGAAGCAAGAGCCATAAAACTGGCCTGGGTTGGTCCTTAACAATTTCAAACCACAAACCAAGAGGCAAAACTGAATTAATTCAGAACTGTGAGTATAATGGCGAGAATGATTTCAAGGTGGTATTCTGAAAACCAAGGTAATTAAGACAGGAATCTATGAACAGAATCCAAGAGTTAGGACTAGAGGCAGAAATGGACCAGAAATGGGTCAAAGGGCAAGCACAATGAATGGAAGGCAAAGCAGAACCTGGCTGAGATTTTTGCCAGGCAGTCATGTTCCTGAACAGCCTCAGTACTCCACAAATGGGGGTTTTCAACTCGAGACCTTACATTTGTTGATATTTCAATTGTTTAAAAGTACTATCTAAAGATGGGTCTATGTGTTTGGTGGTAATCAGGTTTCTTTTTAACAATATTTAATTCTCATCAACGGAAGACAGGGTTTTTGGAAGACTGGCAAGAAATGAGATAAGCTTCCAGAAGACAGTACTTTGTTGCTCCAAAATTATGGTATAATTCCACAGTAAACTAGTATGGTGTGTATCTTAAAGCTGAAACTCAACAGTAACAAAAATAATTAAGGTAACCACAGTACTTCCTAACATGCCTTACAAAACTATAGTTATGGGTGTGATATGAATTGGTGATAATCTGAAGTTAAAGCTGATAAATTTTTGGATATGGAAGGGAAAAATGATAAAAGATAAAACAAATTATGGAAAAGCATAAAATAATACCTGTAGTTACTTACCACTGTCAACATGTGACTAAAACACATAGATAGTCTTATGGGAATACTATAGAGGGAAGATTCTCAACAGCTTTGTGAAAATAACTAACTTGTATCCACTATACAGGTATGAAATTTACATCAAAGTAGAATTTGAATTATATTATAAGATTATTTATAAAAATGTGGTTTACAGCTAAATTAGCTAGAAGGTCTCTAAATTAATTATTATCAACCAGAGGCCTGATGACCTAGACTATCCCTAGCCAATTTCTCAAGGTTTATATCTATTCTGGGAATTGGATAAGGAACGAAAGTATTGAAAAACATCACTGCAGTGCTCCTGTTGAAAATAAATATTTTTGTTTGGACTCAAGTCAATAGCTTTTTCAAAGATTAGCAAATTTTTTTATAAAGTGCATTCTAAACCAATTGAATAAACTCAATGAACTTTTGCTCAGAGTATATTAGAAATAATTTACAGGTGACGTGGCACTCTATACTAGCTGAATAAACTCAGCTTTTCTTGGAAGTATATTTTATATGATTTCCTAATGTTGTAGATTAGATAATTGATAGAATTGTAAATTGATAGAATTTTAAATAAATTTTAAAATCAGCAAAATCTTGGTAATTAGTTAAATCTAGATAAACAATTTATTGACTATACTGGGACCATATTTTATGAATGTTGGCACATTTTCTGTCGTTATGAGGTGTCTGAGCATCTCAGTTTTGAGTCAAAATAATTCCCTTTGTGAAGTAGATTAATACTGAATTGTGCAATGTGCACACCTTCAAGGATTCCATTGAGATAAAGTCAAAACATAATTTTGTGAATTTTACAGGTCAACAATTATCCTGAAAAACATACAAGAAAAACAAAAGAAGCAAATGATAAATGTCTGCATGGTAGGAAGAGCTAGACTATAGAGTGAGAAGGACCAAGATTTAAATCTCAGCTCTTCAACATTTTTGCCGTTTCGGAATTTTAGACAATTTACATAGTCTTTCTCAACCTCAGCTTATTCAACCGAAAAACAGGTTTCATAATGCCTGCTTTTCAGGATTGTTAGGATTTACTACACATATATATAGTAAGTATATATATATGTATGTATATAGTAAGTATATATATATAAATCGTATATATATATATATATATATAATATATATATAAATCCCTTAGCATGGCACTTAACACACAATTAAAGCCACAGAAATTTATGCTCTTGCTAATGTTATTTGTACCATTATTATCATACTTTGGACTCTGTTTTGATAAATCAGAAATTGTGGTGTACTCTACATTTAAATTCTCTATCTCTTAATCTAATTTTAATAATATTTTATGTTATTAACATCTAAATTATTTTATTCTCTCTGGTAAGTACGTAGTGAATCTTTTTACAATTCTAACTCTACTCCTAGTTTTATTTCTTCTGGGCTTTCACAAGAAAAGCCTTTATTTAAACTCCTTACAATACCCTTTTATCATATGTGTCTTGTAATATTACCATGCACACATTTTAATATCAAATACTTTCACATTTATTAGTGAATAAGAATTTTTCCCATTAAGTAGAAAATTACTTTGGTGCTGTGCCCCAAACACTGTGTTAGGCTCTGGGGGCTCAATGTAGACAAAGAAACAGTGTCTATACTCATGGGGTTTAAAGTCTAGTGTGGGATACAGATGTTAACCTGATGTGCTATGGAGAGGTTCAGGATGCTAAGAGAATGTATAAAAGTTACAGTTATAGCTTTCTTTCTGATAATATTAAGCAGGTGACAGATGAAAATGAAATTACTAAAAAAAGAAATGGATTATTCTAGTAACAAATTAGGGATATGAAGCAGAAAATCATAATACATACCATAAAGAATGGCAAAATTGTACAATGTGAAATGAACTCGGAAAGGAATAAACAGAAACAATTAAGAGGTTGTGCTTCAATATACACTTGATTCTCAAACTAAATGGACACCACTATATGGTTTATTCACAGATGTTAGCACAGTATGGATTGAGTCTGGCTTCCTGTTGGGAAATTAATGCCCCTCTATTACTAGTTCCCAGTACCTCTAATGGGCACAAATCTTATTTGACATAGTGGAACTCAACTTCTAACTCCATTCCCCAAACCTATTTCCCCTACTGTGTTTGTAAGTTATTACCCACCCCACAGATCAAGACTGTCTAGAAATAATTGATTCCTTCTAATCCCTTACCCCCTCACAACCTAAGATATTTTTATTTTGTTTCCTAAGTGAATTTTTCATCTACTTCCCTCCTTCTGCCTTCCTTGTGTCCCTGTCTTGAGAGTCACACCTCCATCACATCTAGATCATCCTCCTAATTGTTAGCCCTGATTCCAATCTCTCTTTTCTGTTTCCTCCTTCATGATGCCTGGAGAGTAATTTTCCTAAATCACAACTCTTATCATAACGTTTCTCCATTTCAATAAACCCTTTTTTGGCTCCCAATTACGGATAAAGTTTAACCTGTTTAGACTTGCTTTAAAAACACATTTGTTTCAAGCACACTTTTCTGCAATGCTTGTTAATTTTGGAAAGAATGTTAATTTTACTTGATCTCAAGGACAAAAGCATCAGATGATGAGGTCTCAAAAAGCTCAAACAAGGGGCCAGCCCCGTGGTGTAGTGGTTAAGTTCACACACTCCACTTTCACAGCTGGGGTGCATGGGTTTGGATCCTGGGCACAGACCTACACCTCCCTTCAGTCAGGCTGAGGTGGTGACCCACATACAAAATAGGGGAAGATTGGCACAGATGTTAGCTCAGGGTGAATCTTCCTCAAGCAAAACAAGAGGAAGATTAGCAATAGATGTTAGCTCAGGGCAAATCTTCCTCACATACACAAAACAACTCTAACGAAAACTTAAGCCACTTTGAAGGAATTAAATTTGCCAGCACAAAGGAGGCAATGATCCATTCTATTATGCAAGTTTTGGAAAAAGGGTGAATGACAATGAAAGTTTGTATGTTCATATTTTTTTCTCCTGTTGATAGTAACTATTGAAGTCTTTAGCTATGATATATAGCCATACACAAAGACCATGTAATTCCATCATACTGTTTAACAGCCTCTAGTCTTCAATTTTGTGAGAAGATTATAACTAATAGACCTTGTGATGGTCTTAGCATTGCCCCTAATAATGTGTCTACAGTAGCTGACCTCACACCCTCAAGGTTTTTCTCATCTCACTAACTTCTCCTTCTTACACTTCTTTGCTGGCACTTCCTCTCCTAAGGGTCTCTAAATATTTTTGTTCCTTCTGTTTCAGTTTTAGATCCTCTTCTCTTTACATAGTCTCTCCCTAGAGGATCTCATTCATGCATATGGATTTAAATATAACCCATATACTGCTATTTCTCAATTTTTTTCCTCTATACTCAGATTCTTCTGAGCTCTAAATCTATGTGTTCAACTACCTACTAGACATCTCTGTATGGATGTCTAAAAACTTAACAAAATTAATGTATCCAAAACTGAACTTTTGATTCCTCCCTCCACCACCAAGAAGCATTCCCCCCACCACTATATCTTCTCTAACTCTTTATATAAGCCAAGGTCTTTCATGCTTTAATAATCTTTCACATGTCTAGAATGTTCTGCCAGTCACTCTCTATTTTTTTCTTAAAATTCAAAGTTAGTTTGAATGTCACCTCTTCAAAGAGGTCTTTCTTGATTATGCAATATAATCAAGTAGCTTCTCCCTTGATATTTTCTATCTCAGTACTGTTTCACAGAATTTGTGACAGGTTTTAAATATTTCATTTATTGGTTGCTTTTTGGTTTGTCTCATTTATCTGATCATAAATTTCATGAAGACAAGGACTGCAGCTTTCCTGTTCAATAATACAGCTCCAGTGTCTTGCGCAGTACCTGGTACATAGTGGTATCTCTGAAAAAATTTGCTAAATGAATAAATAGATGCAAAAGAAAAAAAAAGCACTGGATGACTATGTTAGATATTGCAAATGAGAATTCACTGACCGGCTACTTTTAAACTGAAACTTATTGCAGTTTAAGAAACCTCAGCATATAAAAGCAGAAAAGTCACATTATAAACCAATTGCTTTAACAAAAGATAATAACTATTTCATACAATATTCACTTTGGTTTAAGCACTTTACAGATATTAACTATTTAATCCTCTCTACAAACTTAGGGGGTAGCAACTAACAGTATCTGCATTTTACAAATAAAGAAACTGAGGAGGAAGTTCACAGCTTGCCTAAAGTCACCCAGTTAAAGGTGGAAAATCCAGGATTTGAGCACAGCCAATTTGGCTTCAGAGTCTGAATGCTAAACTGGGATAGTTTTGCCAAAATGCCTCTGTATCGAGGCACCTCTTTTAGTATTTTGAATGTAGTTTGATTTACCAAAAAAAAAAAAAAAGCAAATACAAGTAAATCCTCAGCACTACATCTTTGCATAAAATGAAGTACAACTGGACTCCCACCCTATCCAGGCCTGAAAGATAAGCTCCGCCAGGTTAGAATATGGTTGTATTTTTCCCTCATTGACTAAATGGAACCTGTTTGATCCACTCTTTCCCAATTAGAAAAATCTATTTCATCATTTTCAACCTTTTCTTCTGCACAATCATAGATTCATCCATTAGTTATCTTTAAAAGCTCTGTCAGCAAAAATTATATCTTCAAAAGAATGCCTAAGAAAAGCTTATAAACTTGGCCTTAAATAAGAAAGTTAATGGCTAAGAGCAACTGTGTTTCATAATCCAGTGTAGTCTTTAAGGAATTTTAGAATTATTGATGCAATAAAAATTTCACTTAATTAGAACTTTAGCATTGAGATTCAAGGAAACCAGTAGATATTGAATCCAATTCTTGGAATAGCACTTTACCTAGTATTAAAAAACTTAATTGCAAGAAATAATTCCTTTGTGTGTTACTTACATATAATTTTCAAATACAATCACCATTTCTAGTGTTGCATTGTTTTTTTTTTTAAAAGCGGGGCTTCTTTATCACAATGTGAATGAAAATAGTAAACATCACTGTTCTTAGAGGCTTAGCATATACATCCTGTATTTGTCTTTAGAGGAAAAACTGTTTAGGAAGACCACAGATAGTTATTTAGGTTTTTCTGTGTGAAGTTATATAGGCATTCCATTTTATAAGCTAGTGTTTGTTTCCTTTACAATTTTTAACTTATCAGGGATAAATAGCTGTATTATAAGTACCTTATAAACAAGCCAAAGTAGGGCCAAATGTGTGTATTTCAACTTTTCAGTTACATAAGCTTAAACTCAAAGCCTTGAGTCTGAAAAAAGATACTATTATGCTGTGAAGCTCCACATTATTCCCCACATAATACACCCTGAGAAAATCACCCACTCATGGGAAGCTTGGTATTAGCTATATTTATATTTTCTCGTTTTCTCTTATCAATATTTATATTTTCTCATCTTCTTTTATGAAGTAAAGCATTTCTGCTGGAAGAACGTCAATATAGACAGTATAGACTTAGGAGTATAGGCTAGGGCATACAGAGTAGCATGAGAGTGCAGCACACGTTTGTGTAAGTTATCAGAGGTCTCCAACATAAGCAAGGCTTGCGAGGACAATACTCTATAAGAACTTACTCTGGGCATTGCATTTTGACTGTATTTGTCGGTGGAATACACTCAGTCTGTTATCACTCTATAATAATGTTTGAAGTCATCGTTATATTATAAAAATAATAAAAATTTGAATTAAAAATTACCAAACCAATTAACAGAATGAGACCATTTTAGAATTGACTATATGTGGTAGAGAGAATTCTGTGATGATCCTTGAATAATGTCCTCCTCATGAGTGTGGCTAGGACCTGTAACTTGCTTCTAAAGAATAGAATATGGCAAAGGTGTTGGGATATCACTCATACAACTGTGTTATGTTATCTTACATGGCAAAGATGAAGGGATTTGGCAGATGTAATTAAGGTCCCTAATCAGTTGAATTTAAGTTAGTCGAAGGGAAAATTATCCTGGATAAGACTGCATAAGCAGGTAAGCTCTTTAACAGTGGGTCTAGAGTTTAGAGCCATAAGAAGTCAGAGAGATACTCTCTTGCTGGCGTCACAGAAGCAAACCGCCATGTTGTAAACTATCTATGAAGAGGGGTGGCTGCTAGGAGCTGAGACCTCAGTCTTACAACTACAATAACTGAATTCTGTCAACAATCTGAATGAGCTTAGGAGAGAACCACAAACTCTAGAAGAGAAGCCAGCCCAAGATGACATCTTGATTTCAGTTACAATTGTCTAACACCACACCTGCTTACAGCAGGAATAACAATGAGAGAATACAAGAGGCTTAAAATGGGGTGGGGAGCTGGGCACTTAAAAGGAAAAGCTGTGGGATGAGATGCCTTTAGGAGAATTTGAAAAACTCTAACGTATTGCTGGGAATCTAGAAGATCATGAAAATGTGGTAGTGCCTAGCAGAGGCCTAGGAAGCCCCTAATCTCTCATCTGTAGCTAACCTCAAGGATTTGCACAAGAGGAAAGTGAAAGCTGAGATAAGTTGTAAACCGCTGGAGTAATTGAAAATGAGCTCCAGTACTCATAGTCCCTTAGAAAAGGGAGGCCGACTTATCCTATCAAAACATTCAAGGAAAACTCTGTCTAACCGTTAGCTGACCACTAAGCTAACTGAGCAGAGAAATCAGTGGCCACACATGACAAAGAACACAGACCAACAGCAGCAACGACAACAAACAATGGAGAGAACATAGGGAAGGAGGTCTGATTTCCAGAGATGTCACATTATTGAAAATGTCCGAAGAAGAATTTCAAGACATGCAAAGAAACAGGTGGTATGGCTCTACACCAGGAAAAAAAAAAATCAGTAGAAACTGTCCCTGAGGAAACCCAGACACTGGAGTTACCAAATGAAGATTTTAAAACAGGTATTATAAATACATTGAAAGAACTAAGGGGACCATGTCTAAAGAACAAAGGAACATATGAGAATGTCTCAAAATAGTAAATATCACAAATTGAAATTTAAAAAAACAAAGAAATTCTAGAGTTGGAAAAAATCAATAAAACCAAAAGTAAGAAAATAATAAAGATCAGAGGAGAAATAAATGAAATAGAGAAAAGAAAAGCAATAGAATCAATCAACAAAAACAGAAGTTGTCCTTTGAATTGCATGGTTCCAAGGACTCACTCTTCCTGGCTTCAAAACTCACTACAAAGTTAAAATCATCAAAACAATGTAGTCCCAGCATAAGGATACATATATAGATCGATGTAATAGAAAAGATCTAGAAAATGGCAAAACTTTAGCTAGACTAATGAAGAAAGTGGGAAGATAAATTACTGAAACAGGAATGAAAGGAGAGGACATTACCGCCTACCTTACAGAAATAAAGGTTAAGGGAATATTCTTCACAATCATATCAACAAATTAAATACCATAAAGAAATGGACAAATTTCTAGAAAGACACAAAGTATCAAAACTGACTCAAGATGAAATAAAACATCTGAATTGACCTTTAACAAGACTAAATTAGTAATCAAAAAACTCTCACAAAGAAAATAAAGTCCTTGATGGCTTCACTGGTGAATCTTGTCAAACATTTAAAGAAGTAACACTCTTTCACCAACTTTTGAAAAAAATTGAACACAGGACACTTCCCAAATCACTCCATGAGGCCAGTTTTCCCAGAATTCCAACACCAGACAAAGATACCATAAAAGAAGAAAACTATAAATAGCCCTTATGTATATAGACACAAATTCTCAACAAAATACTAGAAAACTGAATTCAGCGACATATAGAAAAGAATTACAAAACATAACCAATGGGATTTATCCCCAAAATGTAAGGTTGACTCATCATATGAAATCAGCATAATATAACTTTCTAACACAATGGGGATAGAATAATCTTTTAACAAATGGTATTTGGAGAGCTGGATATCCACAAACAAAATAAATTTGAACTCCAACCTAACACTGTATAAAAAGTTGTCAAAATACATCATAGAGCTAAATATAAGAGCCAAAACTATAAAACTCCTTAAAAAAATATGAGAGTAAATTTTTGTGATCTTTGATTAGTTAATATTTCTTAGACATGACGCAAAAGCACAAATGATAAAAGCAAAAGCAGAAAGTAGACTTCATCAATATCGAAAAAACACTGTGAGGGGCCAGCCTGGTGATGTAGTGGTTAAATTCATGTGCTCTGCTTTGGTGGCTCAGGGTTCACATGTTTGGATCCCCGGCATGGACCTAGCACCACTCATCAAGCCACACTGTGGCAGCATCCCACATAAAATGGAGGAAAATTGGCAACAGATGTTAGCTCAGGACCAATCTTCCTCACAAAACAAGACAAAACAAAACAAAAAAACACTGTGATTCAAAGGGTATCAAAAAAGTAAAAAGACAACCTATGAAATCAAGGAAATATTTGCAATTCATATATCCAATAAGGAACTGGTATCCAGAATATATAAAGAATGTTTAAAATTCAACAGAAAAAAGACAAATAACCAAATTTTAAAATGGGCAAATAATTTGAATAAACATTTCTCCAAAGACATACAAATGGTCAATAAGCACATGAAAAGATTTTCCATATCATTAGTTATTAGGGAAATGCAAGTCAAAACTACAATGAAATACGATTTTGCACACACTAAAATAGCTAAAACTAGAAAGATAGACAATTACTAGTGTTGACAACTCAAGCTCTGGAGTAAGAGTGCATGGATTAAAATGCAAGTGCCTTTATAGGCTTGTTTTAAGGTTAATTCAAATAACGTGAAAAAAAGAATAAACAGATAAAAAGAGAAAGTAGTAAATTTTAAAATGGTAGAAGTATATAAAATAGATGATTCTTTAAAAATCTTAAAACACCTCACAAAAAATCTTCCCCCACTGCCCAAAAAGAAACACAAAAACATTAAATTAGATATGAGAATGGTAAAATAACTCCTTCAAACAAAAGTTAAAGAATTCTAATATTGGTCTCTGCTTACCTGTACACAACTACATTTAAAAACCTGATAAAATGAATATTAAAAAAAAATATGGGGGATGACCCAATGGCTTAGTGGTTAAGTTTGCACGCTCTGCTTTGGCAGCCAGGGTTTTGCCACTTTGGATCCCAGGCAGGGACCTAGTACCACTTGTCAAGCCATGCTGTGGCAGCATCTCACATAAAATAGAGGAAGATTGGCATGTGTTAGCTCAGTGACAGTCTTCCTGAGCAAAAGGAGGAAGGTTGGCAACAGATATTAGCTCAGGGCCAATCTTCCTTGAAGAAGAAGAAAAAGGAGGAGGAGGAGGTGGAGGGGGAGGAGGGGGAGAAAGAATTACCAAACTGACCCTGGAATAGAAAAATTACACAAGTTGTTTTATGAGAGAAGAAACTGAAAAAAAGTAGAAAATCTACTCCCTCCACCCAAAAAAATCTCCCTGAAATTGCTAGACTTAAATATTTTCATAGGTACACGTTAGCAAATCTTCATGGATCAGAAAACTCCATTGCTATTTAAACCACTCAAAACATAAGGTGGGAAATTCTTTACAGTACCAGCATAAAACTGATCCCAACACTAACAGCACAATAAAAGGAATCTACAGGATCAACCTTATCAATAAATAACAATTCAAATTCCTAAATAAGTTTTAGTGAATTGAATTCAGTAACACCAAGTAAGGTCTATTTCAGCAAGATCAAGACATTAAAATATTTGAAAATTTATTAAGATAATTAAGAATAATAATTCAAAGGAAAAGGGCTATTATGAAACAGATGTAGATTGCCCTTATATTACACAGACATACACACATACATCTCAAAAACAGAGTCAGCATCATGTTTAATGGAGAAATATTATAAACATTCTGCGGTAGGCAGAATCCTAAGATGGACCTTAAGATTTCTATTCCCTAACATACATATCCAGTGTAATTCCTTTTTGTTGGGTGTGGGCAGAACCTGTAAACATGATGGGCTATCACTTCCTTAATTATGTTATCTTATGTATCAAAAGGGATTTTGCCTGTATAATCAAGGTTACTGATCAGTTCACTTTGAACTCACTGAAAGAGAGATTATTCAGGTGGGACTGTTCTAATCATGTGAGCCCTTAACAGCACTTGGAACCTTCCTGAAAAAATAGGTTTGAAGACTAAAGGGTATATGGGTGGGGGAAGGAATCACCTGGCAGGAACTGTGGGTGGCCCCTAGGGGCTGAGAGCTGCTGACGACTTGAAAGAGAACAGGAGTCCTCAGTCCTGTTACCACAAAGAACTGATGTCTACCAAGAATCATGTGAGCTTAAAAGAGGACTTCAAGTCCCAGATAGGATGCAGCCTGGCTAATAACTTAATTTCAGCCTCATGAAACTGAGCAGAGGATCCGGCTAAGGAGAGTCCAAATTTCTGATCTACAGAAACCGTAAGATGAATTTTTGTGGTTTTAGGCCCTAAGTCTGTGATCACTTGTAACACAGACTAGAAAAGCAATATACATTCTCATTAAAGTTAACAAAACAAAAACTTCCAACTCAATATTCATCTTGAAATCATCTCCAAAAAAATGGCCACAGTAATAATTTTAATCCCACACTGTCCTGGGACTTTGTGATTCCTTCATCAAGAGGTAGAGATTGTTTTCCCTGTCCTTGAAACCCGACAGATTTTCGTAACTCTCTTAGTGAACACTACAGAAGTGACAAATTCTGAGGTTGGGTCCTAAAAGGCAATTGGCTTTCACCTGGTTCTCTCCCTCTTGGGACACTCACCCTTGGAAGCTAGCCACCATGTTGCAAAGAAGCCTATTGTACAGACTTCTAGCCACTGCTGTTGCCATGAGTAGAGCTGAGAGGAGGTATCCTTGCCAACTACTGTCCAAATTGCAGATTCATGAGCAAAATAAGTGTTATTGCTGTTTTAAACCATTAAGTTTGGATGGACTCTTTTTAATACAGCAATAGATACTGGAATAAGTAAAATGAAGATAGAAAACTTTACAGATTGAAAGGAAGCAAAATTATCATTATTTGAAATAATGAATTACATTATTATATAACAAAAATCTAAATGGATAAACTAAAATCAAATATCAGATACTTGAAGTGGGCTTTGAGATGGTTAATTTTGCGTGTCAAGAGGTAATAAAATGACTTGTACAAGTGCAGCCGTTCTCAACGGGAAGTGACTTTTTCCTCCCAGAGGACAATTGTCAATGTCTGGAGACATTTGGGATTCACAACTGGGTGGGTGCTACTGGAGTCTAGTGGGTAGAAGCCAGGGATGCTGCTAAACATCTTACGATGCACAGGACCATCTTCTGAATTAAACAATTATTTGGTCCAAAATATCAATAGTACCAAGCTTCAGAAACACTGAACTAGTTTGTTAACAGCAATGGAAATGGAAAGAAGTGGGCATACTCAAAGTATATATCAGAGATAGAATTAACAGAATTGCTTGTGGGAGATGATAGAAAAGGAGAAACAATGATAACTCCTGCCTTTTTGATTTGAGTAGCTAGATGTATGGTAGAATCATTACTAAAAGGAGGAGAATTGAGGACTAACAGATTTCTGTGTTTGGGGTAATCAATTGTTTTGTTTTAGCCAATTAAAGTTTGAGATGTCTATTAAAAATCCAAGTAGAGATGGCAATTAAGAAGTTGGGTAGACAGGGTTGGAGCTGCGAAAAGACCAAGACTAACGATATATACTTAGAATCCTTAGGATATTTATCATTCAATCCTCACAACCATCTTATGACGTCAGTGTCATTCTCATCCAACAGCTGAGGAAACGGAGGCTCAGGGAGAAGTTAAATCATCGAATTAGTGATAGCCAAGTCTAACATTTGAAACTAGATTTGTCTAATTGCAAAGCCTCTGCTTTTAACCACCAAGAACCAAAAACAGAAGTGACTATACCAGCCAAAAGAACCAGACTTTTATGTTGTCTAAATTGCAAAAAGTACCGAACGAAGAGCATTACTGGGTATCAGATCCCTGACTTTTGACTGTGCTCTAGAGCCTACTTACACTGCAGTCATTTGTCAGTGCCAGTGCATTTTTTGTGCTTGCTTGAGATTGAATTCCTGGCTTCATACTTGCAAAGTATTTTAATTAAATCTCTCCTGTAGACTTGAATTTACTTGCCATCTGGAATGCAGGAGCAGCTCAGAGACTTTTAACTTAATTAGGGTGCAAGCCCTTTTATTTGGCCCCCGTGCTGTTTGGCAGCCCTGGTCGGTCCTGTTGCCTCTGTTCGGGACAAGCTTCCCTTCAGACTGCAGTCAGCAAAATGAGACAGCAGGAAAAGTGCTGATGCCTGATCCCCTGCAACCCAAAAGCACTTAATTAATATACAGGTTTCATGCATTTGGTAATTAAAATTTAATTCCTTTAAAATGTACAATAGAAATAACTCCTTTCGCAAGCATTTAATCCATTGTGCTGCTAGGAATAAAGTTGGAAAGGGAATTGAAATGGGATTGTTCCTCCTTTTTAAGCATTAATCACACCCAGATCAGTAAAATGATAGCATGTGCCTTGTCCTGGCTGATTGATCACCATTCTTGCTGAGTTTTGAGGCTTCTCTTTTGGAGAGACAGCTCTTTTATCACAGAAAGTCTGTGCATGCAGAGAAGCCCCTATAAACATATGGTTTGTCATTGAAGTATAAACAAGACTTCAAGAAATTTAAGCTCTCCCCCCAAACAAGCAAACAAAAAACTCGGCATGAGGATTTAAGTTAGTAGATGGACTAAGGTCCGAATCATATTTTCATCCTCCTGAGACTCTTAGGTTTAAGTAATTTACCAAAAGAGCTCATAATATCCATTTGACAAAAAACCAGTAACTATTTTGTAAGGCAGTATGGAACCTAATGGAATTTCGGTTCTTAGCTATCCTGCTCGAAACAAATAAAAAAATGTTTCCCTGTCAAACAAATTTGAGAAATACTGCCTTTCATATTCACTCTCTAGGAGAAACACAGTTCACATTAGCATTTTAAAGCTCTGAAAAAAAAAATCCTGCTGTATAACTAAGAAGAACAAACGAAGTGTCTTCCTTTGTTCGATCCAATATTTCCAAGCCGTTGAACTCTTTTAAAAAGTGATGCTCATTAAAAGCCTGCAGAACTAACATTCCAAGAAACATGTTTGGAGAAACACTTTATTTTTTTCTCCCAAACTTTGACGTTCTGTTCATTTAGTAAAGCTATTAAAGTGGGAGAAAAGTACTTTAGCTGCTTTGTAATAGTTCATCTATTTGATAAATGCTTACTTACATGTTTGCACCAGAAGTCATACACAAAACATCGCAGAACAGCACTATTTGCAATGGCTCCAACCTATAAACACCCCAATATCCCTCAACAGTAGAATGGATAAATATATGTGGTATAGGAATTCAATGGAACACAGTACAGCAATGAAAATGAATGATGCACATGACAATATGGACACATCACATGAACATAATATTGAATCAAAGAAGATACAGAATATATAGTACATGATTCTATTACTTAAAGTTCGAAAATAGGGTTATAGATTGAATTGTGCCCTGCCCCCCAAATTTGTATGTTGAAGTCCTAACCTCCAGTACCTCAGAATGTGACCTTATTTGTAAGCAGGGTCATTGCAGATGTAATTAATTAAGATGAGGGTATATTGGAGTAGTGCAACCCCCTAACCCAATATGACTAGTGTCCTTATAAAAGGGGAAATTTGGACACAGAGACACACACACAGGAAGAATGCCATGTGAAGACAAAGGCAGAGATCTGGATACTTCCACAAGCCAAAGAATGTAGAAGATCGCCAGCAAACCGCCAGAAGCTAGGGGAGAGACGTGGACAGCTTCTTGCTCACAGTCCTCAGAAGGAACCAACTCTGCAGACTTCTTGATCTTGGACTTCTAGCTTCTAGAACTGTGAGACAATACGTTTGTGTTGTTTAAGCCACCCAGTTTGTGGTACTTTGTTATGGCAGCCCTAGCAATCTAATAAAACAGGCAAAACCAACTCATGGTATTAGAAGTCAGGGTAGTGACCACTTTTGGGAGAGTAGGGTGGGAGAGAGGATGGTGACTCAGGGAGATTGGGAGGGGCAGGGTGGTGGTGTGCTTCTGGGGAGCTGACAATGACAATATCTTCATCTGAACGGTGGTTATATGTATCTGGCCATTTTCTGAAAGCTCAACCTGCTGCACACTTAGGATCTGTGCACTTTTCAGTTGTAAGTTGTACTTCAATAAATATTTTTTTACCAGTGAATAGATGCAGTAAAGAAATTTTTACCAGTGAACAGATGCAGTCCCATCGTTAAGGAATTTTCAGGCTAGAGGGAGATGCAGACAAGACAAAGGGAGATTACAATGGGAAAATAACTTCTCATGAAGGGTTCGGACAAATGCAGTAGAAGCACACTCAGTGTTGGGGGATGGGGACCGGCCAGGGATAGACTTCCCAGAGGAATTTAATGACAGAATGCTGGGACATGAAAAATGAGTACCAACTAGTAAGACGAAGGAGTGCAAAATATATTCCAGTCAAAGCAAACAACATGTGAGAAAATAAGGGAAAAAATAAAAGCAAAAATAAGTAGGAGGGAGTATGACCCGCTTAAGGAACTAAAAGCACTTCTGTTTGGCTGGAGCACAGAGTGGAAAGTGTGGAGTGTGGAGAGATGAGGTGGAAGAAATGAGCAACAGCTAGAAAATGGAGGGCTTTGGACTTTGACCATAAGTGAATTGGAAATCAGATAACTTTAAGTATTGTTTCTATAATTATTGAAATAAAAAAACAGTATAAATTGATGAAAATATACCCTCCTCTTTGCAAAGATGGCATTGAACTCTGCAAATTCCAGAAAAGGATTCTTTGTTCCAGCTAATCACAGGGTTCACACTTTATAAAGAGAACCAGGACCAAAGATAGAATAAACTTTCTCTGACAAAATTTGAGAGGTCAGTACTAAGAGTATTAGCTCTAAAGTTAAATGCACCTGCCTTGGAGACCTTGTCCTCCAACCTGGTACCTGGGTGGCCCTGTATACCTCTCTCCAGACATTCATTTCTCCATCTGTGATTTGGAGAAAATAATAACTCCTTTCTCCTAGTGTTGTTGAAATGATTAAATGAAATATACAAATAAAATACTTGTATTAGTTTTCTATTGCTACAGTAACATATTCCCACAAAGTTAATGGCTTAAATAAACACAAATATTTTATCTCACAGTTCTGTAGGTACGAAATCTGATGGGGGTCTCACTGGACTAAAAGCAAGGTGTTGGCAGGGATGTATTCCTTTCTGGAGACTCTAGGGAAGAACCCAGGTCCTTATCTTTTCCAGCTTCTAGAAGCTGGCCGTGTTCCTTTGCTCATTCTTCCTCCATCTTCAAAGCCAGCCACAACAACTCAAGTCCTTCTCATGCCACTATCCATCTGGTCCTCTGACTACAGCTGGGAAAGATGCTCCATTTTAAGGATTCATGTGATTAGATTGGGCTCACCTGGATAGCCCCCCACCCCATCCCTCGCTCAAGGTCCTTAAGCTCAATGATGTGTGCAAAGACCCTTTAAAGTAACAGATTCATGGGTTCTGAAAATTAGGACATGGACATCTTAGGGAGAAGGGCATTATCGTGCCTACTTCAATATGAAACACAGTGCCCCAATACAGGAAGCTCTCAAAAATGATTCTTATTTTTAAATTCTTTTTTCAAATATTTTCATTTTTCCCAGTTTTATTGAGCTATAACTGACATGGAAGATTGTATAAGTTCTTTTTTTTTTATTAACAATCAATCAGAGTTAACAATCAAGTCATTGGTAGGGAAAATTCACTCCAGTCATATTTGAAGTTATCTTAGAAAACTAAAGATTTCAAAATCTGGTAAGGCTTCTTTTGAAAAAAAAATTCTCTCAAAACAGCAAACAACCTTAAATGGTGATGGAGGGGAACAAAATAGTTTCCATATTAAATTATCATTTCCAACCTGACATGCCACTCCTACAAAGGACGGGAAAGCACCCCCTCACCACCAACAAAGAATTATCCCCCACAAAATGTCAGTAGTACTATGGTTGAGAAACCCTCATATAGGGCAAGAAAACTTGATAGCATGTTTAAACACAAATGTTTGGCAGTGAATTAACTGCCATATATGTGTAGCAATCAACTAGCTCCCTTCCCCCACAGCTGTGACAAACAAAAGTGTCTTCAGATATTGCATTCCATGGGAATCAAAATTGCCCACGGTTAAGAACCACTTCTCTGAACCAAAGTATCTAAACTCTCCAGTTAACAAAGTTACAGTTAAGAAATAGCACTGAAAACAGAAGCTGGGACACACTGCCAAAAACTTTGTAAAAAATGAATCCACTCGTGACATACGCTATCTTCCCTTTGCCTAGAGGCAGAATACACTAATAAAATTGAGGAGTAAATGAATATTCTGATGCCTTGCTTTTCTTGAAATGTCATTTTTCTCAGCAATATTGCCTGGGTATGTAGGTGAAGTGAATAGAAAGTGGGAGATGCAGGTGCACAGCAACATAAGCGAGTCTGTCTCCTAATTACGTCTTCTGAATAATCTGTACTTCTGTCTCATACTCAGCAAAGCACCATCAACAAGGACTTTTTATACATGGCACCTCCCATTGCCCCTTTTAAGGTTTCAGGCAGATTTTTAAAAGGAGCCATCTTCATGAAACTGTGGAGGGTGGATAAAGAAAGTGTGAGTGATTGGATAAGATTCAAGATTGAAAGAAAGAAAATCATCTACACAAAACCTATTGCCCCTCAGATTCTGAATGTTTTCCTCTTTCATCAAATAGAGTAATTGTCTTCCATTTTTACTCCCACACTCAAAACAGCTTACTTGTAATATCTTTAGATGTTCCACTAATGATGAACACCTGAATTCTTGGAGAAGAAACAAAACCCTTTGAGTCTAAAGTGATTAAAATGAATCCCTAAATAAAATACACTGTAAAACCATCTTAATGTTTCTATTAGTTGCCCAAGTTATTATTGGCCTTTCTTGTTTTTTTCCACTTATTTTCTGGAATAGATTTATTTTCAGTTTTCTAATCTATTACCTGATATAATAATTATAGTATGCATTTCTTTTGGCAACATAAGCTTTAAAAATGGTAAACCCAGAAAGTTGGAATTAAAATAATTTTACTAACCTTATGCCTCAATTCTTTATACAAAAAAGTATATAGATTCTGACCATTCAGTGAATATCAAATTGAATAAAGTGAAATAATCCATTCTGAAACTTAGCAAAATAGTGTTACTATAAACCAAGCCTCCAGTACTGGGTCCAGCCAATATAACACACAACTATACAAGACCTGTGTACACATTGGACTGTATCCAGTAATTACTACAGATGATGAGATAGTTTGGTATGTGAGATTTTTTTATTCATATATTACGGCCCAAATGAGAACATCTGCCCAAATGCATTATGGGCAGGCCATCTGCTCTTTGGCTGGCACAACCTACCTGAGAAAAGAGAAATAAAGTCTTCATAGAGATATATACAAATGGAATTTTAAATGGAATTTATCTATAATGCTACTAGTAAACTGAATAATAAAAATATCATTGCACTTTTCAAGTTAACATTTGTTCTTTTCATCACTTTTATTAGAATATGCACTTTCATTTCATTTTTGACCACAAATATTTTTTTTTCTGAATAGTTCCCAAATGCATAATAACAGGTAAGCAAGACAGACTGTAGCTAGGAAGATATTCTCAATTGAATAATTAATACACACACCATAAAAATAGTGACAGATTGCACTTTCAAAAATAGTTGCAACATATCTTCCAGCTCACACACCCATGCTTCTATAATATGACCTGGCACTCTTCCAATAGAGAGATGGTGCCCATGTCCACTCCCCTTGAATGTGAGCAGGTGTGTGATTCATAACCAACAGAAGTGGTGGCAGTGATTAGAGTGGCACCACATGGTTTCTAAGGCAGCTCCACCTTGTCCACTGAAACACTCACACTGGGAACCTTGAATTTTCATGTCAGCTGCCATACTGTGAGGAGGTTAAGCCACCCAGAGAAGCCAAGGATAGGCACACCTGTCGGCAGTCCTAGACTTTGGATCCTGCCAGCCCAGGGGCAACATGTGAGTAAAAAAGCCATCAGATGATACCCAGCCATCAAGTTACACTCCTCTCTCCTAGCTATTGTCTTCCAGCTGAGCCCCAGACATTGTGGAACAGAGACAGGTCATCCCTACTATGCCCTTTAGAAATTCCTTACCCACAGATGCTGTGAGCACAAAAAAAGCTTATTTCACACCACCAAATTGGGTCTGGTTTGTTTCACAGCAATAGTCACTGGAACAAATGGGCTAACCATAAGCAAACATATTTTAATATGATGTTCACATTAAATTTAACAAGAACAGCAACAACAAATCCATGAGTAGTATTAAACATCACTGATCCTACCTTGACCCAGAAATTAAACTTTAAAATCATGTCCCTCCAAATCTCCCTTACCACTTACTTGGTAAAAATATATGGTAAATTATAAAAATAATAAAAATTTTAAACCCTGAATGTGTAGGCGATGTTAATTTTTAATTGTAGCTATTTTTTTTCTTTCAAAGGTAAATTAATTTAAAATAAGTTGTCTCTTAGAGTGTCTTTTTACCCATACAAAGTTTTCATTAGATCTCCTAGGTAGAGTGAATGACTCTGGTTTCCCTCTCAGAGTTCAAGGCCGAGAGAAATACGTTAGACCATATTTCAGTAGAGAATCTCCCAGCTGCTCTCTGAGTATCTAACTCTACAGACAGTTCAGCAGCAGGAGCACTTGGCCTCTGGCCTGACTGTAAAAGTACTCCATGTTCATAATGCCTTTAAATTACTTGGTTCCAGCATTTCCTTTTAGTGGACTGATGGCCCCGAGACTTTAAAGCTATTTAGTGGAAGTGTCCTTAGTCTGGCATCGCTTAGCAATTTAAGCTGGGCTCAAAAAGACTAGAATTAAATCAGTAGCTTTCTCCCAAGACTGAAGTCCTGAAGCCAAAAGCTTCAATTTGAAAGAACAACTCTAGTCAAGATCATGGTATCTGTGGCGGCCTTCCTAACGCCGATAACCTGAGTGAGAGCAGACTGCAGAAGACTGCTTGATAGCTACTTCCTGACTGAACTGTCCCGTGAGTAACATGATTTAGCTACACTCAGTGGCCTTGTATTTATATCCACAAGGTTTCTCTGAAAACCTCAAAGGGCTTCCCTTGTGTTTTATCATATTTAAATTTAAATGATTGCTGGGGGATATGTTGAGAGTGGATACTATAATCTCCAGTTGATGGCAAATGATTTGCACAATCAGTGAGGAAGAAGTTCTTCTTTCCTGGCTCCCATTTCACAGTGGAGGAAGTTCAACTAGAGTAAGTCTCCTGGCTTCTTGCCCCATCCTGTCACTCCCTCCTCTCCAGAAGGGACTATGTAAGAAACTTCGGGGGGGTGAGAGGGAGTCCGTATATTCACAAGGCACACACATTTTTGGTTGCTCCTTTGCCATTGGGTTTCAAGGGCTGGTTCTGCCAAGGGAAGACTGGAGATTTGGCACACCTGAGGACTCTAACTTATTAACCTGTCCTCGTGTATCAGATTACCAGTT
The DNA here is from genome assembly GCF_021613505.1 of Equus quagga. NCBI lineage: Eukaryota > Metazoa > Chordata > Mammalia > Perissodactyla > Equidae > Equus > Equus quagga. The sequence goes on along the minus strand of NC_060287.1, from coordinate 16,158,365 downwards.
GTATTGGTGATATTTTGATCTCTTCAACTTGACTGTTATCCCGTCTCTCATTTGGTTCCAAATTCTGATGGAGAACAGGGATATTATAAACCGTCCCCTCTAGTGTCAATGGGATGAATAAATATGTCAGTCTAATTCTCTATTACAGACTAATTCACAGTACAGATTTGCTAGCTGCCCCTCTCAATTCTCTCATTCTCCAGCACTGATTCAAGATTGGCCTTCAGGTTGCAGCTCTGCCCTATAGGGTAATGTCCATGTGCATGCCCACCATGATCATCCCACTCTTTTTGTCACATCCTTTCAAAATATATTTCAATATATTTCAAATATATTGAAATATATTGAAATATATTTCAAAATCTCTATATATCTCCATCACACCATCTCTTCTACAGACTTGACTTCTTCTTCCACCAACTTAAGCTCCTGGAGAACAATAGAATACATCATTCCCATTTTTGTGTCCCCCATATTTAATGCAGAATGTTAAACACAGAAGGTGCACTATAAATATTCATTAATTAATTTTAAGTATGAAGGATGTAGTAGGCAGAATTCTAAAGATATCCCCTTAAGTTTCCCATCCCATGGTTATTCAATCAAACATGAATCTAGTCACTGCTATGAAGGGAATTTGTAGAAGGAACTAAGGTTACTAATCAGCTAACCTAGAAATAGGAAAATTATCTTCGATTTATGCAGGTGGACCCAATATAGTCACATGAGCCCTCAAAAGCTAACAAAGGCAGAAGAATTAGTCAGAGATAGGTAGCAGAAAAGAGAGACAGAGGGCATATGAGGGAAAAAGGGAGGACAAGGAGATTTGAAGCATGAGAATGACAACCCGCCATTGTGGGTTGAAGGTAGAGAAAGGTGGCCATGAACCAAGGAGTTTGGCAACTATTAGAAGCTGAGAATGACCCCCAGCCAATAGCCAACAAGGAAATAGGGGCTCAGCCCTGCAGTCATGTGGAACAGAATTTTGCCAACACTAAGTGAGCTCAGGAGTGGATTTATTCCCAGAGCCTCCAGAAAGGAAATCACCCCTCTGACACCTTCATTTTGGACTTGTGACACCCAGAGCAGAGAACCAGTGCCAAGCTGTGCCTGGACTTCCAGCCTACTGAACTGTTAGATAATAAATGGGTGGTTTGCTTTTTTTAAGCTGCTAAATTTACGGTGATTTTTTATGGCAATAAGAGAAAACTACACAAACGGTATTAACCAGAATAATAATTAAACAGTTATATGGAGGCTGCTACATTCAAGAGGACACTTACCAAGATAAATAGAGAAATCTCCAAGGGATGTCAAGACCATGATATTGCCCCAAATCGGGGCTTATCATCCTTGCTGATGGCAGTGACTATTCCCTCCCTTGACTTCTTGTCAGAAGATTTATTAGAAGTCTCATAATTATTGTATTACCTTGAATATGAATAAGTTCATGTGTTAGGCAGAATTCTAAGACGGTCCACAAGATCCCCACCCTCTGGTGTACATTCCCTCTTCTTGAATGAAGATGGGACATGTGAATGTGGTGGAGTATTGGTCATGATTCTGTTACGTCGTGTTAGATCCATCATAGCAGACTGTAGAAATAAGCTGCCATGTTCTGAGAGGGCCAGAGGGCTAGGTCTGGAGGGAGGCCTCTAGGAACTGAGAGCAACCTCTGATCTGCAGCCATCAATTAAATAGAGACTTCTGTTCTATAACTGCAAGGAACAGAATTCTGCCAACAACCTCAATGAACTTGGAAAAGGATCCTGAACTCCAAATGAGAACCCAGCCCCCACCTACATGTTAATTTCAGAGTAGTGAAACCCTGAGGAAAGGACTCAATTGAACAATCTCAGACTTCATAACTCAGAACTATGTGATAATAAATAGGTGTGTGTTCTTTTTAAAGATTGGCACCTGAGCTAACATGTGTTGCCAGTCTTTTTTCTTCTCCCCAAAGCCCCCCCAGTACATAGTAGTATATATTCTAGTTGTAGGTCCTTCTAGTTGTGTTATGTGGGACGCTGTCTCAACATGGCCTGATAAGCAGTGCGAGGTCCATGCCCAGGATCCGAACCAGCAAAACCCTGACCCACCAAAGCGGAGCTGCAAACTTAACCACTGGGCCATGTGGCTGGCCCCTAAATAGGTGTGTTTTAAGCCATGAAGTTTGTAGTGATAATTCATTACACAACAATATAAAACTGTCGATTTGCTCATTTAGTCCAAACCTAACATTTTATAGACAGTGCTATGGAGAGTAATCACCCTACAGAAGTAAAATTGCTAGTAAGTTGTAGAGTTGGGACTAAAATCCAGGTTTCGATTTTGTGCTTCCACGTCTTACACAACTGTTATCTGTTGAATAGATTGTTCATGTATTCCAAACCATTCTACAACCTATTTTATCAAACTTCAATAAAATAATTACTACTCTACGATACTGATAAGTTATACATACACAGAGACACACACGCAATCACATACATGTTGTCTCCTCCCAGTTAGCCAGCTTCCTATCAAAGGACAATTTTTCTCATTGGAGAGCCACTTCAGACACTAGGTAGTATTAACTTTTACAAGACAGATGTAATTTTCCTCAAGGAACTTTAAATTTTTGGAAACGTGAAACTGATTTGATATTCTCATTGAGATGTAAATTGCCACATACAAGTTTGAGACTCCCTGTGCCCATTTAGACTTTGTGGGGTTAAAACAGCTCAGGATAGTTGAAAGACTAGATCTTACATGTTGTTCATAAGCAAAAGGAGAATCTTCATGTAGACAGACCCATGGGATCCTTCCTCTTAAATGCAACTTCAAGTTTCCTGTAAATGTTTGACAGATATGGTTCTGAGGACCCATAACGTCTATTGGCTCGAACACCAGTGCCACAAGAGCAACTGCGCATGTCTCTCAAGGACAGTCTTCTTCCATCATCATTTAAGCATCAAGAGTATCTATATGAGGATGGTCCATTCGGTTCGAGACCCCTTTTCCTGAGACTGACCAGGACTGCCAATTACTGCCAGACAGAATAGCAATAAAAGAAGGCAAGAAAACAATTCATCCAAAAAGCACAGCTTTCCTTTTCTTGTTTTTCCCTTCAAATGTCATTAAGGCTGAATCCAAAATCTGACTCTCATGGTTATGTTTTACTTTTACAAATCAGGAAGAAATTAAACAGGACAGGGAAACAAATCCAAACAGAATGTTCAGCAGGGAAAAATACATTTCTCTAATTAGAAAGCAGGAAGGCCAGTTAATAAGAGCACAACTACTCACTCCAGGCAAAAGAGCCTGCTTTTAAAATAAATTGGTGTGTTTATCTCATGGTTAACAAGTGGGAAAAGGGGCTCCATCTGAACTTTTTCCCTTTGACAGTCAAGATTTCTAATTAAGATTTAAACCTGGTGTATATTTGAAATAAATTTCTTTGAATGTTGATGATAAGTGGAAAAACAAAAATATTTTGGGAGTTAATGGAAAGTTTTACAATGTCACCAACTAAACTGCTCAGTTGTATGGAGTTTTAAGATATAATGAAATGTATATGGTGTAAATGTACAGCAATACTTCTTGGACAAGGAAACAATCATGAAGAGGAAATTTCACATAAATATGAATATTTGGAGGCTGGCTTATGTGACCTAACACCTCATAAATGACTCAATATGAGATGGACAATATCCATTTTCCAATTAAAGAATATTGTATGCATGTGCATAAGTACAATAAACCTCTGTAAAATCTATAAATTGTCTGCAAAAATCTCCAACTTTCTAATTAAATTTTATTCTGTCATTTCTCTTAAATCTTAGGAAATATTCTATATGTATAAAAATTACATAAAGTGGCAGTGCTACAGTCCCCAACTGATCTTGAAAAAAGTACGTAGTTATTTTGCAATCATTTTTCTCTAAAGATAGCTTTTAAGGTACTTATGCTTTTCCTGAGATTTTTTAATTAGGTTTCTGGAGACATGAGGTTTATCTTTGCTGTGAGTTTGATTGCTAATGAAACAAATTTAAAATATCTATTCCTCTTTTTTTTTAAGGAAGATTTGCCCTGAGCTAACATCTGTTGTCAAACTTTCTCTTTTTTGCATGAGGAAGATTCACCATAAGTTAACATCTGTGCAGTTTTCTTGTATTTTGTATGAGGGTTGCTGCCACAGCATGGCCACCAATGAGTGGTGTAGGTCTGCACCAGGGAACCTAATCTGGGCCAGTGAAGCAGAATGTGCCGAACTTAACCAATATGCCACAGGGCCAGCCCCTATAATACCTATTCTCAAATATAAAAAGTCTCTACCAAAAAATGTGGTACCAATATGTGTTGCAGATTTGAAGATGTAATGATGAGTTACTTGAACTTAATCATCAGTACAAATCATCATGGTTATCATCATCGTGTAATAATAGATGTGATATAGTCACATCCTCATAATGTAACTACCTAAGGAAGTTGCTTTTCTTGTGTGGTTTTCTCCTGCAAAATAGTGACCAGAAGGCTCCAACAGATTTCCCTGTATGTTTCAATGTTCAGAAATGAGATATGTGCCTACCCCCAAACCAATCACTAGCAAAAGGGATCCTTGCTGGCTTAAAACAATCATGATTCATCACCTGAAGCTGAGGTAGGAGCCTCCTTCCTCAAGCACGTGCTCACCAACTAAATACTGAAAACAGCTGGGTTTCAGGAAGGAAGAATGAAGAGAGAAGCTATTGGATAGGCCAGGTGTTAGCAAACTACAGCCACACTCATTTATTTACACATTGTCTGCATCTCCTTTCATGCTACAACAGCACCATTAAGTAGATGTGACAGAGACCATAAGACCTACAAAAGCCAAAATATTTACTAGCTATCCCTTTGCAGAAAAAGTTTGCCAATCCCCAAGATAAGGCAACCAATAGTGTCTTCCATAATTTACATGGCAAAGACCAAAAAATTCTAGAACTCCCTACATAATGATGAGAAGGGAATAATTGAGATTATGTGTATCAGCCACCCATAGAAGGAAGACTTACTGCTTTAGAATCTTGTCTTTTTATTTAGCAGATTTACCTAGTTGTTAGTTATTTAACAGAGACTTGGGAATGCAGTTGGACTAGAGAAGAACAGGAAGAGCATGAAGACAACCAGCATTTGGAGAGGGGAGGGGTGCTACCTCAAGGACATAGAAGACTCTAGTAACTTCCAAAATAACCAAGAGTCTTCCGGAGAAGAGTATGCTGCATCTGCAGAACAGACCTTACTGCTTCTCTGTCCCTCCATTACCAAACCAAAACGCTACTCTAACAAAGTGTGCTCTTCCAAGAGATTTTTGAGCTCAAATACAGAAACAAGAACTCAAACAAATGTTAAACCTGTCTAGAAAGATAGCCCCAGAGGATAGTAACATATTTAAAACATATTAAAACTGTTTTCCAATGGTCAGGACGTGAAGCTCCTTTCCCTTCGCCAAGTAGAGCACATAAGGCCAAGAAGGTTTGAAGTTAAAAGGATCAGAAAAAGATTGGAAAAAACGATGAGACAATTTCTCCCTCTTCCAAGATTCCCCAAACACTAGCAATCAGAGAGGAAGAAGGTAGACATTTCAGGTTTGATCAAAACAACATTAGTCAGAAATGCTAGAAAAGCCAACAAGCTGCAAATAATTTTGATGGAGACAATAAGAGTGAATTCCAAAACATTCTCCTTTACAATATTTGGCAGAAAAGGATAATAAGAAAAAGGCACAGATTAACTGCTTCTCTTGATATAAAAGCGATCAGAGATGTAAGCAAACCATGTGTAGGTACAGTGCACTAATGAAACTTCATCCCCATTTTTTAAACTTTTCCTGATGTGCACGGCATTCTTTCTCCACGTCCAAAGTCACTTTGACTCATGCAGACACAACTCTGAGTATTGGGTTAGAGCACGAGAGAGTTAGGGCACATGCACGTGTCTATGTGTGCATGTTCATAAAAATCTTACTCCATCATCAATAGAATCATCACAAAGTGAAAGGAAAATTGACCATCATCTGATTTCTTTGATCAATAAATACACTCAAGCCAGATTCTCGGGCTCCAAACCGGAAGCTCCTGAGATTCTGTATGTAGTCTTAGAAACACAATGATGTATTTCAGAAAACTTGGTGGAACCCCAGGCTTGCTTTCTTGAACACGTCAACTCTGAATGAAATAGTTTATTGCCTCATTATAACAGTTCCTCTCTATTCTGTGCTGGAGAACAAAGCTTTAAGAAAAACCAACTTTTGCATGTCTGTTACTCAGTCTTTTCACATACAGGTTTAAGATGAGCCGAACATCATGATGATTGCTGCTTTCTAATGAAGTCTTATAGAAGTGTTCTTCTTCATCGAGTGAAATATTTTCCCTTAGTCCACAAAAGTATTCTTAATAAATAACAGGAAGTTTTTAACAAGATAAAGATTATTTTTCTAAGTTTTTGTTACCGTAAAGAAGAACTGAATTTAAGTGAAATTAGTTGTTTATAATTGACATGTAAATGCTTTATTTTGAAAGCCTCAAAGTTATAATTTTGAACCTTTACTTGTTAACGTGATTCTTAATATAACCTGCTTTCTTAAAGGCTTTTTATCATTTCTTTCTATTACAGAATTCCTCAGTTTCTACCTCTTCCTAAACTTGCTTGCCCTGCGTCCCCACCTAAATTCAGTAATACTGTAGAAAGAAGAGTAAAAACATCTTCATACACTGGAGAAAAATGTTACCTTTTCTTCCTAACCTCCAGGGAAAGAAGAAGTGAGATGCCAATTAAACATTTTAAACAATATAACCTGACGCAGATAGCTAAAATGTGCTTCCTAGAGAAATAGAGTTATGAAAGCTTGTTGTATGATGGAATATGTAAGTGAGATCCCTGTGGGCTATGTGTGGGACGTAAATCACTTTAAGTTAAGCACTTACTGAAATTGCTTTATGTGATGTGAACTAGAAATCATTCAAGTGACACAGACACAGGTTCAGAATGAACCACCTTCCATGTAAACGTGGCCTTAAGTTTAGCTGCATATGTAAAATGAAGAGTGATAACTAGAACAAGCTGCCTTAATTCTCCTAATGGTAAAACTAAATTCATCTCTTGTTTTACGTAATACAATATTCTACACAGCACTTCAGTTCCTTAAGCTAAGAGTTTAACAAAAAATTTCTATATGTGATGCAATGCAATATAATTAACAAATATAAAGAACTATCTTCTCAGACATCAAATAACTCTGGTGTGATTCCTTTTACTATGAATGATGGCATGAATTTAAAATAAAACAAGCTTTGCCCTGGCCTGGTGGTGTAGTGGTTAAATTCATGAGCTCTGCTTCAGTAGCCCTGGGTTCATGGGTTTGGATCCCAGGTGCAGACCTACATACCATTCATCAAGCATGCTGTGACAGCATCCCATATACAAAACAGAGGAAGACTGGAAAAGATGTTAGCTCAGGGCCAATCTTCCTCACTAAAAAAATAAATAAATAAAATAAAATAAAGCAAGCTCTTTGTAGAAACATATGCATCTAGTTTCAGGCACTATTTTTTAATTAGAGATAATATTATTGACCAGACTCAAGTACTACAGCTATCAGCAATTATCTTTCAGATAAATATGGGCAGCTATGACATTCCTAGACCAATTCTGCAAGTCCTGACCATCTTGGTTATGTTATTGTTTCAATATAATCATTTAGGTTTTGTTAGAAAAGTTAGTGGAACTGTGAAATCTCAATATAAAAAGAGAGAGGGGAGAAACATTCATTTCTGTTGAATATACAATTTTTTAAAAAGCTAGCCTAATTAATGTCCGTAAGCAGGAAGCAATTTTTCATAAATTAGTATGTTATTATTTAGAAACATAGCTTTAAATTGCCTGAAAACCCAAATAAATACATATTGATTAATAATAATAGCCAACCATTATACAGCGTTTAATGTGTTCTGGATACCGTTCTAAGTGATTTACATATTTTAAATCATTTTATTTCAAAGCAACACTACAAAGTAGGAACTATTATTGTTCCCACCTTATAGATAAAGAAACAGAGGCACATTGAGTTAAGTAACTTGGCCAAAGTCACACAGCTAATATTCGGAGAAACTAGGATTCAAACTCAGTCCATCTTGCTCCAGAATTCATGCCCTTAACCGTAAAAATTTTAAAACAACGATTCATTTGCAATAGTACCCATAGACAAAAATAGATGAGCGATCTTTCTATATAAAAAGCACTAGTAGCTGCAATAATTAAAGTCACAACACTTCTATTACGATGTTGAAGATGTTAGACAAAGAGATATTGGAGAAACGTTGGATATTGGAGAAAAGTAAAAGGGATCAATTGACACAAACATTTCAGCTGATTATATATGTGGCTACAGCATTCCTCCCTCTTGATTATATGGCGTAACTGAGGGCAGCTCAACCTGGAGAAAGCGCTCCTAGCATTAGTGCCTTAACAATATTGTATTTATGTAACCATTGGTTTATTTATAAAGTGTTTTCTTCCAGGGTTTACTAGAAGTCAATCAGTTCCAGCTACTGGGAGAGAACACAAATATGGAGTGGGAAAAATGGGTAAATTAATTGGGCTGTCAGAGTTGCTGAATCCTCCGGTTTTAGTAGAATCTTAACTATAGGTCACTTAAGTTTCTCCTTTCTGAAATATACTTATACTGGATATGTGAAACGTTAGGAATTTCTGTATTTGAGCAACCCTAACATAAAAACACGTGAAGTACTTCAGTATTCTGCAACCATCACATGCAAAATAGATCCCTGTCAATGAGCCAGCTGTGTTTACCATATACTGACCTAGGCATTCAGCCAGCTAGTGTCTGCATATATTTGTCAGAAAATCGTATAATACCTGATGATTCCTCTAGCAGATCTGCATACACATTAAATAAGAATAAACCATGGGAACACAAGTGAACTCCAGACTTGGAAATTCTTGGAATAGAAAATGGATGGTGGAAAGTTGGGAGAAAGAGAACTCCAATGGAAGTGGACACAAAGTGATGTCACAGGGTGATATGACCCAGATGGATTTACCATGACCTGACATCTGGTCTTCAGTCTCTCAATGCCAGAAACTGGGACTTACCCAGAAATAAGTGATAAAATGACCCTAACTAAATTCTCACAAAATAGGTGTATAATTAAGAATACCAACTTATTAATTCATAGTAGAGGATACCACTTCTAATGTCCACATATCCTCCAATATTTATGGCCAATAACTAGATCAGGAGGTTGATTGATGGCACAGAATTAAAGCAAAGCCCAAAGGCAGACATGGGGAGTATTTTACTCAAGCTATGATGAGGTTTAAAGAAATATTTCTTCCCACACCAAAGAACACACTTTGCACATGAAGGAGCTGAGTCCCTCAAATGGTGCATCTCTCTTCCCGGACAATGCTGGAGCTGAAACTCCAAAATTTGTCTCCCTAAAAAGACCTTCTCTGTACAGGCCAATCCGTTTGTCCTTTAACTACATTTTTCTAAGTAGGTCTAGAGAATATGATTTCTATTCTCAATAGGTTTCGATTTTTGTTTTCTTTTACTCTCAAAAAGCAAACGCGTTCCTATTATCTCCAAGTTCTTTGGAGGCACCTTCTTCTAACCCTCATTATTCGTTCCCCATTATATGCTATGATTGACATATAAGGTTGGATAATTCAAGTTTTAAGTAAAGTCCGGGTCACTTCACAGTAGATCAATAATAACTGGGCAACTGCCATCAAAGGCTCGTGTAGGCTAATCAGAGTGATGTAGTTTCTGAAATGCTTCTTAATTCTCACCCTCAGCTGGTCTATAAATGTATGAATTTTCCCTCAACATCGCATTACCATTTTCTTTTTTCTTTCTACTGTTTCTCAAGGGGGATCACCTCCAATTGTACAGCCACCACACCCATAAAGGTGACCCACAAATCTGTATTTCAAGCACTAACTTTTCTCAGCATTTCAAAATCTATAGAGGGAAGCTTCCCATGGATTGCATGCTATTACCTCCAAATGTCAATCTCCCACGTGAATTCAGTATGTTCCTTTAAAAATGCAATCAAATCTAATAATCTCTGTGTTCCTCATTTCTATTGAGAGCACTACTTCTCAGACACTGAGATCTGGATGTGAGAATGTCTTTTCTCTGCTGCTGTCCATTCTACTCCAGCGCGTTTTTTTTCCCCCACATGTTTGAGAGGGCTATAGAAATGTCTTCCTAATTATACTCCCTATTTTCCATATCTCTATATTTCATTTTATTTTACACACTTCTACCAAATTATTCCTAAAGCCCAGCAATGATAAGGCAAACTTCCTGCACAAAAAACTTCAGTAACTTTAGCCTTTACTTACCAAATAAAGCTCAAGGAGCCCTATGATTGCTCCAAACCCATCTTTCTGGGCTTATCTCAATTACTTTACTTTGATCTTTTCCATTTTATGCTTCGTGCATTTTACTGTATCACACTTTTGTCTTTGTCTGAAATCTCCTCCTCTCCAAGTTAGATTAATTCAATAACCCGTATTTGTTGGCAGTATCTAAATAGCTCATGTCATACACTGTTGTAGACAGCTAACATGAAGCAACAGATACATAAGCTCTCATGTTAAATTCACTTTTTTAAATGTGAGGAAATTTCCATAATACAGCAATGTTACCAAAGGGGTGGACATTCATTAAAATGTAAGAACTCTAAAAATACCATTAAACTTGAAACATATAAAGGAAAACAATTCAAGATTACCTTTCCTTTATGATCCATCTCGGATGTTCTTGGTTCTATGCTGCCTTCTTGAAGTCTCTCCTCCCTCTTCCTCATCAACTGCCCACTCCCTCATCAACCAAAGTTCAACTCTGCGTCTGGAAATCATATATTCATTATCAGCATGACTCTAATAATTATCATCATTCCCTAGATTGTTTTAGTCATTTTGCTGCATATATCCCATGCAAGAAGATAAGCTTCTTGAGACTAAAGCTTGTATCTGATTTATCTTAGCATATTTATGCATCTAATATAGTGCCTTGTACAAAAGACAATTGAGTTATTAAATGATTTAATTATTCTCCACATTGTTGATGTTAAGAAACTTTGATGTTGGGGCTGGCCCCATGGCTGAGTGGTTAAGTTCACCCGCTCCGCTGCAGGCAGCCCGGTGTTTCGTTGGTTCGAATCCTGGGCGTGGACATGGCACTGCTCATCAAACCACGCTAAGGCAGCGTCCCACATGCCACAACTAGAAGGACCCACAAAGAAGAATATACAACTATGTACCAGGGGGCTTTGGGGATAAAAAGGAAAAAACATAAAATCTTTAAAAAAAAAAAAATTGATGTTAGGTAAATAAACAAAGTCTACTTCTGCACATGATCAAAAATTAAATTTTGTGTTGAGGTGGGTTGTTGCCTTTCAAGTTGAGTGAGTTTAATGTGTTTGTAAAGATATGCAAGTATATCTATAAACTATATATGTATTACATATATGTTACATAGTATACAATATATAACTATATAGTTAGATACATAAGAAAATATACAATTATATAGATGAACCATATCATTATATTTTATGATAGTATAATATAATTATATATAATTATATAAACATATAGGTATGCATATATAATTATATATTATATATAATTATATTCAGATATACATATCCCCACCAATACCACCACCATTATCAACTTTCCACATTATTAAAGGACAGCAAAAATATTTGTACTATCCAAGTAAAGTCCCTCCTGCTCTCATTTGCTGGCTCTATTTTTCTAGCTTTTCCTATACCTGCAGATTTTCAGATTCTGGAACAAATAATGAGCCACTACGGAAAGAGCCTCAAAGTAATATTGAGCTTTCATTCTTCATAGCTTCCCCTCCACCTGTATAGAACGGGTCTTTAAGGGCTCTTCACGAAATTTTATAAGCTATAGGGAGAGGGAAATATTGGCAAGCCATTGGCAAAGTCAAGCAATAAAAAGCGGTGCATTAAAAAGGTTCTGTGTTTGTCATATATAAAGTTCTAAGCATATAGAAGGAGCAGCAGTCCTGAGTTTACTACTGTCCTCTCTGTGAATATTATAGGCCTTTTAAACTTTAGGGATTATCAAGTTTACCACCTACTTTGGAAGAAAGTGATTGGGCTTTAAAGAGGTTAAGTAAATTGTCCAAAAGTCAAGGAGCTAATTATCCCTGTCTTCAAATTCTTCAATTCCTTTTAAATCTCCCTCTTTACCCTCAGATCCTAGAAGAGTGGTCTGAGAGAGTGGACTCCAAAGAGATACTCTCTTCCTAGAAATCTAGCCATTTTTATTAAATTAGTCTGGAAAGTCAGGGAAAAGGGAGACACTTACTAACATTTTGTTTCTGTGAATTTAAGTGGCAGAAGATAGGATAGTGCAAAGGGATAAAGAGCAGGAAAGAGATTTGAACAAATAATTCAACTAGATAACAGAGCCCTTTTTAGCTCCATAATCTGTGATGTTTCTTCAGTTCTCCAAAGTATTTAGAGTCATTAAATATTGATACAGTTTCCCAGTCATCTCCCCACTTTCTTTTCTAGCAATTCCAGACATTCAGGTACAGTATTCTTTAAAAAGTTAGTTAATAAATATAATTAACAGAAAATACTACATAGTACATAAAACAAACATTAAACTTATAGCTGAAATACACATTGAAATTTCTTGGATATTTTTAGCTACAGAGCTCATTGTCGTTATCTGCAGTCATTGTTTTATTTAGTTTTCTACCTGGACCTACAAAACTTCAGGGTACCCGAATGTAGCTTCCCAACTTTCCCAGGATTCTTTTGCACACAGTGATTCTTGGATGCAGCCAGGAGGTCATGGTCAGGTCTGCCTGGGACGAGCCATAAACTATTGCATCGCCTTTCCATCTGCTCAGGCTCCGCTTCCCAATTACTTGGGCTGTGACTTTTCACGTCTCAAAATCCGACAATAAATTTTATACTGCATAACACCATAACATCACTCCAAAAGAGGGGAACTGTATCACTTTTATTGTATTGATGGTTGTCAGTTGTTTTCTTACTTTCTATCTATTTTTTTTTTTTTTGGCCATAGAGTCAATTTCTCCTCCTGTAAGTTCTCTGGTGGCCCTTCACGTTACTCCATCTGCCCTCTGGTGGTGACCTTCTTTATATCCTATCCATTTCACAGTCTAATTATGCTTACATTTTCCAAAGAGCATAGAAATTCCTACCTACACTATTGAACATCAGATTCAACTATGTTTATATAGCGACTATTGTCAAATGACTGTAATAAACATAGTTTTTATATGGATCTAAACACACACATATATATACAGACTCACATATTTATTCATAGACTTGTACCCGCACACACACACACACACACAGCAGCCTGGATGTAGCACTATTATCTTTCATGCAATAAAATTAAAGGAAATAAAATATTACCAAAACTATTTGTTAGCTTTTTCATTTCTACCGCAACTGTGCTTAAGTCCATCCATGCCTATATCTGCATTTGAGAGCCCTGCTCAAAGATATGAGGCATCAGCTCCTATTTGATATATTCCCAGGTCTTGGCTGAGAGCATTTCATCAGAGATGAACTGCACTTAATGCAATCACTGGAATTAAAGCAGTGAAGAGAATGCAACTCCCTGCCAAGAAACTCTGCTGTATTGTGCTCTTGTTCGCTCGCTATTCCAGAAAGTATGTAACTAGTACTAATAAGTCACTGGCTGCAGTTCCAGAAAGAGCAGCAGGAACAAAAATGCTGACCTCGGTACATTTGTCCTCACTTTACAATCCATGAAATTCTCACTGATTGATCTACACGGCAATGCATCCATCCATTCCATTACCGTTCTTTCCAGGAGCCTTTTAGGAACTTGCAAAATCAATATAATTCTGTAAATAAAATGGATCTCCATCAATATGGCTATCAATATGATAACAGAAAAAGTTGTCATATCTTAACTGGTAGTTATTTAAGCCAAAAAACATGGGGGAGGTGTTATTCTATCACAATGATCCAATTTTATTTCAGGAAAATAATGTAATTACTACTAAAGTAATAAGATAGGTATTACACTAATTGAAATTCAATTAAAGCTTTTTAAGGTTCCATATTTTAAGTTAAAGATGCATCAAAACATTTCCCTAATTGGAGCTCATATGTGATCAAATTCAAAATATATATAAATGTGAAATAAATTGAATAAACAGATTTTTTCAGTGGAAAATAGAGGAACAGACATTTTTCTTTCAATTGGTTATAATTCTGGAACTATTGTATAAAAGGATAAAGATGATTCAGAATGTAAATTGCTGTACATATGGGAAAATAATCTATTTTAATGATGAAGTTGTGTAACAAAATGTTTTTCCATAGGAAAGGCAAATTTGAGCCTGACAATACACATTTTAACTCATACATAACTTTTCAGACAAAATTCTTTTTTCCTCGAGTTTTTCTATTTAAAATCCCAGAGAAAAAAATGAGTGTTTTAAATTTTATACAGCAAGAAAATGTTCTTACTGTGGATAAACATAAAAATATACAACGTGAATTATAACAGAACTAGATGTGCAGTCACACAAGTCAACCTAATGGTAAAGAAATAGCTACTGGAATGAACCATTTCTCCTAGTAAGGCCAGCATCCCCAGGTATATGAGAAAGGAACAGACACACACACACACACACACACACACACACGCACACACATCTATATACTTTCCTTGTCATTTTTTTTTTAAATGAAATGCCCTCAAACTTTTCAGGCAGAGGCAGCATTTATTTCAGAGGTGGATGGCCTCTTATCTGGGAAGGTTGTTAATGGATCATTTTAGATTTACAAAGTTCATCCCAGGGCCTGGTATAGGATAAAAGTTGAAAGCAAAATTGTCCTGCAGAATAAAGAATTTGGAGTCTGAGAGAGGTGAGTAACTTAAGAGAAGTTAGGCAGAAAGATCTTGACAACTGAGGTGGATTATTAGAGGAAAGCAATATTGAAAACGCTGGAAGTGGAAAGATATGGGGAAACATATTTAGCATATTCAAGTTGAAGTTGTCAGCTGTGTTGCGTTATCCTGAATCCTTGCATTTAAAAATGCTAATAATGGGGGCTAGCCTGGTGGTCTAGTGGTTAAGTCCACGTGCTCTGCTTCCCTGGCCAGGGATTTGTGGGTTCAGATCCCAGGCGCGGACCTACACACCACTTATCAAGCCATGCTGTGGTAGGCGTCCCACATATAAAGTGAAGAAAGATGGGCACAGATGTTAGCTCAGGGCCAACCTTCCTCAAAATAAATAAATAAATAAAATTAAAATGCTAGTAACGTAGTTATTTTTAGTTGATTTCTTTGGAGGAGGGAAATGACAAAGAAAAAGTTGGTTGGAGAGAAAACATGAATCACAGAAACAATGATGGAGGGATGAATAACGATACAGTAGGAGAAGAAATTCGGGATTAGAAGTGTCCAGACAACATTAATTCCTTGAAAATCGTCGGAAATAATGAAGAGGGTGCTGGTTTCACATTATACATGGGCAGTGGATTTAAGCTATTTTAAGTAGATATTAGAGGAAAATTTGGCTACTCAGGATAACCCAAAACCTCTGTCATTCATCTTTAGCACTAGGTAGAGACACGAAGCACAAACCATTGCTGTATTATAGAAACTGATAATTTAGAATGATGCAAATGTGAAATGAGATGAACAGGAAATAATATTTTTCCTGTACCTCACAGTAAGTGGCATTTAGATGTCAAATTAAGCAATCTGATCAGATTGTTACACTGAGATGATTATACAAGGTGCTTGTCTTAGCTCAGGCTTCTATAACAAAATACCATAGACCAGGTGGCTTAAACAACAGATCCTCATTGCTTGAAGTTCTGGAGGCTGAGAAGTTCAAGATCAGGGCACCAGTATGATCTGGTTAGGGGGAAGGCTTGCTTTCTGGCTTGTAGATGGCCATCTTCTTGCTGTGTCCTCACATAGCAGAGAGAAAGAGAGGAAGCCAGCTCTCTGGTGTCTTTTCCTATAGAGACACTAATCCCATCCTGATGGCTCCACCATCGAGACCTCATCTAAACTTAATCAGCTCTCAAAAGCCCCACCTCCAGATATCATCACATTGGGGGCTAGGGCTTCAACATATGAATCGTGGGGGACAAACTACACAATTCAATCAATAGCAATGCCTCATAAAAATGACTTATGCATTATGTGTGTGTGTGTGTGTATGTGGAACATATTTATATATACAGGAACATATCCATATATGTGTATATAGACAAACACATATATATAGGAACATATACATATATACATGCACATATGCAACTTCTTTATTGAGGGGATTTTCTGCTTCTCTAAAACTTCCTCTGTAAACAATCTACTCTACACAACTTACACTTTGCATCCTTTCAGCCCTAGAACGTATGTGCTTACAAACACACAACTTGCACACAAAAACAGGATAAGCTGCTAAGTGAATATGTAACTTATAACAAATAATTATTTCTCTTGGGAAAATGTCAAGGTCCAGGTAAGACACTCAGAGGTGGCTTCTTTTAGGATGATGATTAGCTTTCCTCTAAGAGATGATATTCTCCATCCCCAGGCTGTGTGGTGGATAGGAAGTGTTTTAAAGGATGATATTAACAGTGAACTGAGACATTGTGCAAATTTTTTCTGAGTCAACTTTATAATGGGACTCTACTATTTCGATCAAAAAATTTCAACTGCCCCCAAAATCAAAGATAATTATACATTAAAAATAGAAGTAAATCCTAATTTCAAACCAAAGTATTTTAATATTGTGCATTTCACTCCTCTTCTTCCATTATGTTAGAGAATCAAGAGTTGATTGCCTTTGTGAAAGAAAAGGTAAGATGCAAAGAAGACATGCTTTAAGGCAGAGATGGTATTTTACAAACTCATTTGTCCATTAATTCATTTAGCAAGTACTTATTGAATACCTACCAGGTCTTGAGTACTGTACTAGGAACAAGGAAGACAGAAATGACTGAGTTGTACCTGTTCTCAATCAGTATCTGATCCTGCATTCGTGAGAGAGAACCCACTCTAACAAAGCACAACAATGTGTGATGATAGAGGTAGATTGGACTTCTGTGACAGCTCAGAGAAGTCTGCAGTTTAGAAAAGACTTCCAAGAATGAGAACTTTAGTGCTAGAAAAAGAATTGACCAGATGAAGGAGTGAGAGACAAATGGACAGAATTCAGCAGATACATGACAGTTACAAAAAGGAGATGGAAGAAAATAGCTGGTAGAGTCATGGGGTCACTCTTTGCTTCCACCAAGGCGACTCTGTTTTTGTCTGTTCTGTATTTTTGAGTCTCATCTAAGATTTTATTTAAGTGAAGCTTCATGAAAATAAAAAGATCAAGAGCTTATAGCAGGGAACTGTGAGAAGTTTGAAATAGCTGGAACTAAGAGGGCACGTGTGGAAGTGGTAGAAAATTAAATTAAAAAAATTGGCAAAGGACAAATTGTAAACTTGATTAAACAAGAACCTAAGTGTTACAACATGAAATGGAGCTTTCCTCTTATATAAAGATAAAAGACTTTAATCAGAATTGGCATCACCACACCTCAGTAGAAAAACAAAACAAAACAGAGAGAGCCTTTTATTTATGGTAAGTATGATTTCTCTTATAATGCAAGCATGGCTTAGGTGGGTCAAGAAAAAGCAAAATTCTTCTTATTCACAATAATGGTAAAATATATTGTTCTGAAAAGAGCAAGGTCAAAGTCAGGCTAACAAGAAAAAACACATTTTTTTTAACTTAACTTTTTTCCAGATGAACTTTCACCTTGGTGTGATGTGTTTATATCTTAGGTAACCTGGTAAAGACTAGTGCTCTAAAATGGCATATAGAACTGGAATCAATGCCATTTCCCATCTCCTACAGATTGAATGTTTGTGTCTTCCCAAAATTCACATGTTGAAATCTTAACCCTCAGCGTGATGGTATTAGGAGGTGGGACCTTTGAGAGGTGATTAGATCATGAGGGCAGAACCACGTGAATAGGATCAGTGTCATTATGAAAGAGACCCCAAAGATGTCCCTTGGCCCCTTTTGACGTGTGAGGACACAGCAAAAACATGGCTGTCTATGAACCAGGAAGCAGGTCTTCATCATACACTAAATCTGTTGATACCTTGATCTTGGTTTTCTCAGCCTCCAGAACTGTGAGAAATAAATTTCTGTTCTTTAGAAACCATCCAGTCTAAGGTGTTTTTGTTTTAGCAGCCTGAAAGCACTAAGATGCCATCCCTGACTCTTTGGTTGGCTTCAAGATAGGAGCCATCCATTAGCATTTGGCTGAACCTTGAAGTGTCATCCACGTTTTCAAGACTTAAGGTAGAATTTCCTCCTCTTGAGAGAGAGGTGAAGTGCCTTGAGGGAGGAGGTAAAAGCCCTAGAATGATGGGTTTAAATGCATAGGTGAAGACGGAAGGAAAGGTAAGAGACCATTAGCCTCAGTCTGAAAGGTTTTCACTTGCCTAATACAAAGACTACTAAGTCTACACTGTGCCTGTCTTTGTTGCTCAGCCCATGTACTAACATTCTGAAAGCATTGTGGCCCTTTGGTTGCAGGACCTTTATTACCTATATTGTAGACCATTGTGTTTAGTGTGAAGGAAATGAGCATGGTAAAATGGCCCAAAGAAATGATGGCAGACTTAGAGGTACAAATATAGGAGCAGAGAGTCAACTTCACCAAACCACCTCCAGCTTTCCCTGGGTGGATTATAAAGTGAAGCCATCTCTGTTTATCAACAGCAGCCGGGAGATCCACAAGCTGACAGTGGCAGAAGAGATCATCCAAGTACAAAAATAACAAGATCAGGAAAAGAAACACCTAAATTACAAAAGAATGGAAAACTCATCATGCAGGTGTTGGAGACCCACTGAAGGATTTATGCATAAGAACATAGATATGTAAGTATTAAAAGGGACATAAGAGCATTACATGTCCTCTTCCTCTGTATATATTTTTTCATTACTGTATGAAAATGTACATCTTGCTTAGAAAGCTTATTCCCATTGCCAAAGCCAATTGCTCAGATATATCTCTGCATATAGAAAAATAGATTGATAGATACATAAATAGATGCATAGATAATTGAGATAGAAGATATAGTTGTAGATAAACATATATCCAAGATCTGTGAAGAGTCTGAGATTTTAACTTACTTGCAAACTAAATTATAAGTTATCCTGACACAATTTCATTAACAGTAGCAGAAGACACGAGACTCCTGGTTCGGAGAAAAAAGACTTTATTACTCACAGCACAGGAGGCAGCATGAGCTTCAGGTTCACACAGGTTCCCATTGGCGCAATGCCTAGGTGAACGCCACAGGCATTTGTTTGTATGCACACATACATAGGATTGTGTACAGTTGAGGAGCCTTGAGCTCGTCCAATCTTATAAGCCCCCAATCTTATAAAGAGGGCTGCAAGCAAACTAGCTCAATCTTTGTCTTGGAAGAAGATAGTATATTTATAATCCTGGACAGCAAACTTACCTGTTTTCTACCCCAAGGAGACATTGGTTGCTATGCAAACTTCCTGGAAAGATTGTCCAGAATAAAACCTGATGCAAGATATGCAGAAATAAAAGGAAAATGGTGAATTATATATGTGTGTATGCATGTGTATGTGCATTTTCTTCTAATTACTTCATAATTTTGAATATTTGGTTCTTTAATACATACAGACTTTAATTTTTTGTAAGGTCTCAGAAGACATTTTCTGTTACATATAGCAAAAGCATTCTAAGTGAAACAGAGAAGTGGACTATTTAAGTTATATAATTATATGTGTGTGTACACACAGGCATGGAAAGGAGACCAGAAATAATGGACATTAAACAGTTGACAGTGGTTACCTAGCGAGAGGGGTCCAGAAATGAGTATATGCAAAGAGCTTTCATATTTTGTTTCAATTGTCTATACTGTTTGCCTCTTATACAAATAAAACAAATTCATGAATTACATACATATGTATTAGTCAGCTTTCTCCAGGTGATGCTGAAGTTACAAAGAATCCCAAATTATCAGTACACAACAACAGTAAATCTTTATTTCTGATTTGGTTATGCTGGCTTCACTATGGCTCTGTTCTACATTGCAGAACACGAGCTGAAAAAATATCAACTACCTAAAAGTAGGTTTCCCATGGCAAAGAAAAAAGAGCAATCAGAGAGCCACAAAATGACTGTTAAATATTCTGCATAGACCTGGCATATATCCCTTTCTCTTATATTTCATTGGCCAAAACAATGACCACGAGTAAAGTCAGTGAGGCAAAGTTTTATAATCTATTTTCAGAGATGGTAAGAAAAACAATTAGGAACAATAATAAAATAATACTGCACACAACTTATAAGAAAAAGAAAAAATAATTTTTTAAAAATAATAGAAGAGTAAAAGAAGTAAGAAATGAAGAAAAAAGAAAGGAAAGGAGGGAGATTTAGCTATTGTGTTGGTAATAAGCTGGAGATGAACCAGACTGCAGACAGAGGCACCAGCTACATGGCTCTCGCTGTCATCTCTAAAAAATAATGAGACCGCTAGCAGGCATATCCAGTAATGATGTAGGACCTATAGTGCTGTGACTTTCATAATTATTAAGGGAACATTATCTAAGATAATTTTTAAAACAAAGATCATGAGAAGATCAAACATTAAATATTTTAATAATAAGGTGGAAGTACCTGGATAAATTGTTACTGAAGGTCAATTTTCTCTGTGTGAAAATTCAGCAATTATCCAAAGCCAACATATTAGCACTTTCAACATTCTAATTTGTTATTCCATTAAATATAAGGGTTATAAATTGGAATGCATACTAAAGTTATAGGAATAGATTTGTATTGGAATGATTTAAATAATTTATGGTATTGCCTATCCATGAAACAAATGTTTCTATCTCATTATTTTAAGATCCTGTTATGGACTGAATGCTAACGTTCCCCCAAAGTTCACATATTCAAGCCCTAGCCTCCGATGCCTCAGTGTTTGGAGACGGAAGCTTGAGAAACCGTTAGGTCAGGAGGACAGGGCCTTGGTCTAATGAAATTAGTGCCCTTACAAGAAGAGACACCAGAGAGCTTGCTCCACCAATTGAGGACACACCGAGAAGGTGAGTATTTGAGCCCCCACTGGAGCTTGTCCATGCTGGCACCTTGATCTCAGCTTTCAGCCTCTAGAACTGTGAGAAAATGAATTTCTGTTGTGTAAGCCACTCAGTCTGTGGTATTTTGTGATGTTAGTCCAAGCTGACCACAACAGATTGTTAACAAAATAAATAGGGGTACAGACATGGTAGACCGAAAACAAACCAAACCCTTCAAAATGTTTCAATATTTGAACATTCAATAAATATGTAAATAATCAGGAATAATAACCCTCTTCTTTGGAAACCAAGCCATATCTATCTGTCCCAAATAATGGAAAGGGCATTTGCCAAGATGGAGTGTTTAAATAATATCACACATTTTTTACAATTTGATCTTGTGCTTCCTTCAGCTAATTTGAAGAATAGATTTTTCCAAACAGATTAGTTAATACCTACTACTATGGCCAACTCTTTATGGCTCCTCGTGCTGCACTCCATTGAATGTAGAATGAATGAATGATCTCATCCTGACTTGAGAGTAGACTGTAAGTCCCCAAGAATCAGCCTTGTCACCCTCAGCTCCTGGACTGACTTTCTAAAATGTTTTTCACCCACATAGCTCCACTCTATACCCTATTTAAAGTACAGAAACATCTCAGGCCATTATAATGTTCATTTTGCCAGTTCAAAGCTGTTCTAGTTATGTAAAAAGGTGGAGATAAGATGGGACTACTCCTACCAGCTACCTGTGTGGATGGCAGTGAGCACCAGGAATAATAATAAAAACATTTATTGAGGACTTTTTATGTGCCAGACATGGTAATAAGAATTTTATACTAATTATCTAATTTAATCACTAAAATAACCCTCTGACAAAGATATGGTTATTACTACCACTTTACAAATGAAGAAACTGAAATTAATGGAATTTAAGTAAATATCTAGGTTATTTACTACCCATCATAGGAATGATCACATGAAAAAGACACCAAAGTTGGAAAACAAAACACAGATTAAGATGCAGATATCAATTTGCTCTCTATGCCATCTCCTTGCTGCACTGAAAATCTGTGTGTAGAGAGAAACTCCTCAGCTTTCCAAAATATATTTGGTTAAAAGGATCTCTGTCCTAGAGATACGGGCTTTATTAGGATCCACACATGCGCGCGCGCACACACACACAAAGAGAAGACACTAGAGTTGCATTTATTACGCAACATGATGTATACATTTTTTGCCTTGCAACTGCCAAGCATTCATTAGCCACGTTCCAGGAACATCACACCATTTCTGTATTATCAGAAACTTATTCGAATATGATTTTCCCAAGGATAAGTGGCCCACAGGGAGAGTTTGATGGATGTCCTCCAGCAAAGGATTTTTAATGGATTTTTACTTCTGCCTAAGTTGCTTTAGTTGAGGCTCTGTTGACGGTTAGGCAATGCCAGATGACCTATAGTGTCCCTTCTAAGTCTCATGCTCTATTACAGAGACCCTAATATTCTGAAGAACCCAAGAACCTCCATCATCTATTATTCAAATTCATGGAATTTCCTCTTGTGCTGGTGCATAAGATTTTCCTTTTAAATACATTAAATTATTCAATTCACTTCCATTTTCCTCCAGTCCACCCCTACCCCCTTCAAACACAATGCACTCTGAATATATGCTGCCAGGAGGAATAATTCCTGCAAATTAATAGAGCTT
Organism: Equus quagga; assembly: GCF_021613505.1. NCBI lineage: Eukaryota > Metazoa > Chordata > Mammalia > Perissodactyla > Equidae > Equus > Equus quagga. The sequence goes on along the minus strand of NC_060287.1, from coordinate 16,135,456 downwards.
GTCATAGAAAAATGTCAACTTAGTATTGGAATAACGGAGCAATAAACCAAAAGCAATTCCACAAAGTAATGGTACATGGCTAAAAAAGCAAATCTGTCCTTTGTCAGGCTTTTGGTGAGTATTAATATGAGATCTAATCTTGTTAAGACAAAAATTATTTTTCTTAAGGCATTTTGCATGGTAGAATTTTATTAAAATAAACCCACCATTATTTTCTTTTTTTATCATTAGGAAAGCTCTCATTTTTATAGATATTATTGCTGCAGAACATACAGCAATCGACAGTGAAGAAAATCCAATAAAATATAAGGCAGTTTTGTTTGTTAAACATACTTAAAAATGTTAGTACATCCATCTCGTGTGACTAAATTTGGCACCACATGGAAGAAGGAAACAACACAAAACTACTAAATGGAATCTAAATTATTTGGGTGAAGAATACATCCCACTTCAAATTTAGGGGGCTAGAAGAATTATATATAGTTTCATAAATCTACAATGAATTCTGTAGCATTGCCATTACTAAGGATGGAAACATTAAAGTAATTTATAGATAAGAGTTTTATAAATATAAATGTAAAATACGCATGTAAGCACATATAAATGAGATGATATGTGGGAATATATTTTGATATGTAAATTGCACATATTATGGATCCTCTTATTAAATACTACATTCTCCAAACCCCATTCCCTTTTACCATAGCATTTATCCCCTCCTAAAATTATAAGTTACAATTATACTTAGTATGTTAATTGCTTATTGCCTAGCTTCCACTAGAATATATGATCTTGCAGGGTGAAATCCTCTTAAAAAATCCTTTTTATTACATGAAATCTCGAACATGTGCCAAAGTAGACAGAATGGTATAATGCACCCCATGTACCCTTCACCCAATTTCAACAATTATCAACTCAAGCCTATCTTTTTACATCTATAGTCATATATTCTAAATACGTCTTGGATTATTTTAAAGTAAATCCAAGACCACACATCATTTCATCTGTAAATATTTCAGCATGTATTTCTACAAGTTAGAGACTCTTTGTAAAATGTGTAATTGCAATGATACTCTCACATCTAAACAAAATTAATAGTAATTTCTTAATGCCATCAACTATCTAATCAGTGTTCTAAATTCACATATTGTGTCACTGATCTTTTTACAAATGTTTCTTTGAAATCAAGATCCAAATAAGTCTCGTCACTAAAAAAGAAATGTAAGAGTCTGAGGCATGGTGAGTACTAAGCTGTGCTTATTGCTAAGTAAGGAAGGGAAACTTGATCCAACACAAAGGGGTTAGGTTCTGTGGGCCAGGGTCTTCAAGGTAAGTGGCAAAAATAATCAGAGATCATTAGTTGAAGTATTGAGGATTTACTCCTGTGCAAGAAGATACAACAGTCCCTTTGAAGTTTACCATGCAGACCAAAGGCAAGGATAGGGATGGTGGCAAAGCAAAAACCTCAAAGTATCATAAGGAAAAGCGATTGGTCTCTTTAAAACAAACTCCTTGGCTTGTTGGTTCAGGAGGCTGAGCAGAGGCAAGTTGCTGACCTCCATTCCGTTTACTGAGTACAAATGGCACAACTGAGTCACAGACTGCAGACAGTCCCAAAGTTTCCTGTCAGGCTTTTGTTCTGCTGATTCTGACCAATTTTCCACGAAATTCTGGCTCTACCTGCCTAGTAACTTACAACCTCTTACACCTTCCAGACTCCAGGATCATGCAGAAGGCAAGTCCTCATGCAGGTGCTCAAAGCTCAGAGAGATTTTCTTTATTAATGCATTGTAATTGCTTGATTTGGCTCTTGCACCTCTAAGTTTCCACTTCATTTTTTACTTAACTTCCAATTTGTTTTTTGACTTAAAAGTTATTTCTTGAGTTTTCTAGAGTCCTTTACAGAACAGATTTTGCTAACTTTCCCTGTGATAGCATATGTCACGGTCCTTTGCTGACTAAGTTTCCACATATTGATGGTGAGACCTAGAAGCTTGACTAAATCCAGGTTCATTTTTTTTTTGACAAGTCCAGTTCATGTGTGGTGTTTTGTTCTTTTTCAGGAAGCATATGATGTTTGGTCATCTTTTTGTATGTTAACAGTGTTTGATGATCAGTTCCGAGATTGATTAATTCATTAGAGGTTAACAAATGATGATATCATTCCTTCTATCACGCCTTCTCTCAATTGATGGAAAACTTCTGTAAATAGAAAACTCCTCTCATCGAATATTTGGTTATGCAATGAAATGGTTTATTTAGAAAAGTACGATAAATGTTTAATACTTCTTTTTTTTATAGATTTTAATTTTTTTTCCTTTTTCTACCCAAAGCCCCCCGGTACATAGTTGTATATTCTTCGTTCTGGGTCCTTCTAGTTGTGGCATGTGGGACGCTGCCTCAGCGTGGTTTGATGAGCAGTGCCATGTCCGCGCCCAGGATTCGAACTGACGAAACACTGGGCCGCCTGCAGCGGAGCGCGCGAACTTAACCACTCGGCCACGGGGCCAGCCCCTAATAGTTTTATTTACCAGATTTAAAAATGGGTTCATTCCTTAGCATCCTGAAAACATGATTTTGGTAAACAGAATCCTAAAATGACCCTCAATAACTTTTGCCCTTGCGTAAGCCTCTCTTCTTGAGTATGGGCAGGATCTGTGAACATAATAGAGTATCACTCCTGTGACAATGATGCATTATGTGACAAAGGTGAATTGAATTGAACTGAACTGAATAGAATAAAATCAAAAGCAAGATTATCCCCATTGGTCCTGAGTTAATTAAGTGATTAAGAATTAAAAGAGGGACTAGGACCCTCCCTGAGAAAGAGATTCTCCTGCTTGCTTTTAAATCATGTATGGGATAGAGGAGAAAGGCATTACAAACCAAAAGTACATTAAAATAGTGGCTTTTATTTTCACCTATGTAGTTACTAGTATGATTGTTCCTTATTTCTTCTAATGAATTCAAGTTACTGTCTAGTGTCCTTTCATTTCAGGATTCCTTTTAGCACTTCTTATAGGACAGATCTGCTAGCAATGATTTTCTCAGTTTTATTTGAGAATGTTTTCATTTCTTCTTTGCTTTTGAAAAATAATTTTGCCAGGTATAAAATTCTTAGTTAACGGGTTTTTTTTCTTTCAGCTCTTTAAATATTTCACCTCACTGCCTTCTAACTTCTATGGTTTCTGATGAGAAATCTGGTTAATCTTATTAAAAATTCCTTATATGTGACAAGTCACTTCTCTCTTGCACTTTCAAGATTCCATTTTTGTCTTTGACATACAAGTGAGACATACTTATCCTGGTTTCCTTTAGTTCATTGTCTGCGATTTCCTTCATCTCTTTGAGCATACTTAAGACAGATGCTTTGAAGTCTGTGTCTGTTAAACCCAATGTCTGGGTTTTTTCAAAGAGGGTTTATACTAACTTCTTTACTTCCTGTGAATGGGCTATACTTTCTTCTTTCTTGAGTGATGTCAGCAACATGGCAACATACGATGTTCCTCATTTTTATCCTTAGTTTTTAATCAACAAACTAAACATCAATATATGAACAAAAGTGCCTTGGTGGGTCTTTTGGGTCCCAGGACCTTACTCCAAGGGCCTTGGGAGGAGTCTTGTCCACCAGTGAAGCTGGTGAGAGACAGACAAACCTCTATACGGTCTTTGGAACCAGAGGAACCAGTAAAACAGCCTAGACTCCTCTCACCACTGTCAGGGAAAAGTCAAATAAGTGCTGACCCAGGAAGACACTCACACATGAGAGAGAACTTGCAGAAGTCCAGGCTTCCCAAAGGGAGACTCCAGCACACTGTTGGTGAAAAAAAGAAAAATATGAGTTTGATCACAGACAAGAAAGTAAGAGAAACTTTCCCAGTACCACCCCTCCCCAGGGAAACACTGGACAAGTCTGATTTGGTGGAGGCAACCTTTCCCATGGAGAAAAAGAAAGCAGTGAGTGAGTGCATGACTACCCCAAACAGTGGGACATGGCTAGAGAAACTCATTTCTCTCCATGAGCATCCGGACTACTAAGGTGGGAGCTCTATAAATGGAGGATACTGGAAAAGAGGCAGAAAAGAATTTCAAACAGCTTTAAAGGGATTAGCCACCCATAAGCCCCTGGGCTTACCATCCTGAGGGATATTCCTAACAGGTCCATGGCCACCCTCTATATACCAAGTGCTAAACCTACACCTCCCACCACTCTCCTTGTGTGTGTTTCCAAATTCGTTAGCAAGAACAAGCTCTGATAGACAGGGGTCACTCAGAAAACAGGCAACAATTAGTGGGCAGAGAAGAAACCACAGATTTGAGATAGAGTGCCACCTTCTAGAAAACAAAAGAGAAGTTTCCAATTTCCAGCCTGGTGAATTGTAAGAACCAGAGAAGATAAGAAAGCTTAAAAATTTGGGCACAAGAGACAGAAAGAAGAGTGCAGTAGGTTCACCTCACAAACATAGAGGAAAAACTCAGATAATAACCGTACCATAGAACATAACACCCTTTCTGCTAAAGGCAATTAGCACAGAGTTAAGGCAGTACCTGCTACTTCAAATACAAAAGCACCAGCACATAACTATAGGAATATGAAAAATGAAAGAAATATGACATCACAAAAGAAATGACAATTTTGAGCAACTAAGCTCTAAGGCACAGAATATCACAATCTGATAAAGAATTCAAAACGGCAGTCATAAAGATACTCAATAAGTTACAAGAAAACTCAGAAAGGAAATTTGATGAAATAAGAAATAAAATATATGAACAAAATGAGTTCTTTTCCAAAGAAATTGAAATTAGAAAAAAAGAACCAGACAGAAATTATGGAGCTGAAGAATTCAATGAATGAGATGAAGAATGCAACAGAGAGCATCTGTATCTGGGCAGACTGGATGGAAGAAAGAATAAATGACTTGGAGAATAGGAATTTTGAAATAACACAGAAGAGATGAAAGAACAGAGATTTTTTAAAAGTGAAGAAAGCCCATGTAAGCTATGGGATTCCATCAAAAACACAAATATAAGAATTATCAGAGTTCTAGAGGGAGAAGTGAGGGAGAAGGGGGGGAACGTTTATTTAGGGAAATAATAGCTGAGAACTTCCCAAACCTGGGGAGAGGCTTGGACATACAAGTCCACAAGGCTAATATATCACTCTATTTTCTTAATGCAAAAAAAATTCTTCAGCAAGATGCATTATAATGAAACTGTCAAAAATTAATGATAAAGAAAGAATCTTAAAGGCAGCCAGATGAAAAAAAGAATGTAACCTACAAAGGAACCTCTATTCATCTATTAGCTGATTTCTTAGCAGAAACTCTACAGGCCAGGATAGAATGGGAGGACAAATTCAAAGTGTTGAAAAATAAAAATTGCTAGCCAAGAATACTTTCTCTCGCAAAGTTACGAATGAGGAAGAAAGGATTTGCCACACGAACAAAAGCTCAGACAGTTCACCACCACTTCTAACTTGCAAGAAAAGCTGAAGTGCATTCTTCAAGCCAAAATGAAAAGATACTAATCAGCAACATTAAAATGTACAAAAGTACACAATACATGGGCAAAGGTGAAAAATATTCAGTCAGACCTAATAAGTGTAACTATGTACTAGCATGGTGCATTAACCACTCAACTATAGTATAAAGATTAAAGGAAAAGAGTAGTAAAAATAACTATAGCTACTATAAAATGTTAACAAATACACAACATAAAAAGAGGTAAATTGTGACATCAATAGTATAAAAGGGAGAAGTAAAGGAGTGGAGCCTTTATAAGAGATTGAAGATATGATGTAATAAGACTAAATGGGCTGTTTTATCTATAAGTTGTTTTATGTAAGCCTCATGGTAACTGCAAAGCAAAAACCTAGAGCAAATCCACACAAGACAAAAAAGCAAGCAATAGAGCAAACCACCATGGAGAATAATCAATGGACAAACTAGGCAGAAACAAAGGGAAAAAGAAACAATGGAAATACAAGACAATCAGAAAACAATTAATAAGATGGTATTAGTAAGTCCTTACATATCAGTAATTACTCTAAATGTAAATGGGTTGAATTCACTAATTGAAAGGCACAGAGTGGCTGGATAGATCAAAAAATAAGACCCAACTTTATGCTCCCTACAAGAGACCCAACAAGTCTTAAGGATGCACATAGACTCAAAGTGAAGGGATGGAAAAAGATATTCCATGCAAGTAGAAACCAAAAGCAAGTGGGGATAGCTATACTTCTATCACACAAAATAGACTTTAAGCCCAAAACACTAACAAGAGACAAGGAAGGTCATTATATAATGATGAAGAGATTGATCAAGAAGATATAACAATTGTAAATAAATATACATGTAACATCAGAGCACCTAAATATATTAAGCAAATACTAACAGATATGAAAGGAGAACTAGACAGTACAATAAGAACAGAGGACTTCCATATTCTACTTTCAACAGTAGATCGATCACCCAGACAGAAAATCCACAAGGAAATAATGGATTTCAATCGAACATTAGACCAGATGGACCCAACACACATCTATAGAACATTCCATTCAACAGCAGCAGAATATACCTTCTTCTCAAGTGCACATGGAACATTCTCAAGGATAGATCATATTATAGGACACAAAACAAGTCTTAGTAAATTCAAGAAGATTGAAATCATACCATGTATCTTTTCTGACCACAACGTTATGAAACTAGAAATCAACAACATGAAGAAAGCTAGAAAATTTACAGCTATGTGGAAATTAAACAACACACTCCTGAACAACCAATGGGCAAAGAAGAAATCAAAGGGGAAATCAAAGAATATCTTGAAACAAATGAAACTGGAAACATAACATACCAAAACCTATGGGACACTGAAAAAGCAGTTCTGAGAGGGAAGTTTATAGCAATAAATGCATATATTAAGAAATTCGAAAGATCACAAATAAAAAACCTAATTTTACACCTAGAAAAACAAGAACAAACTAAGCCTAAAGTTAGTTGAAAGAAGGAAATAACAAAGATCAGCTTAGAACCAGAAAAACAATAGAAAAGATTAACAAAACTAAGAGCTGGTTTTTCAAAAAAATAAACAAAACTGGCAAATCTTTAGCAAGACTAAGAAACAGAGAAGACTTGAACAAATGAAATCAGAAATAAAAGACGCAAAAAGACAACTCACTCTACAGAAATAGGATCATAAAAGACTACCATCGACAATTTTATGCCAAGAAATTAGATAGTCTAGAAGAAATGGATAAGTTCCTAGAATCATAAACCTATCAAGACTGAACCAAGAAAAAATAGAAAGTCTGAACAGACCAATAGTGGGTAAGGAGATTGAATCAATAATAAAAAACTGCCTGACACAGAAAATCCAGGACCAGATGCTTCACTGGCAAATTCTACCAAATATTTAAAGAAGAATTAACACCAATCCCTCTCAAACTCTTATGAAAAATTGAAGAAGAAGGAATACTTCCAAACTCATTCTACAAGGCCGTTATTACCCTGATACTCAAACCAGAAAAGGACATCACAATTTAAAAATAAAATACTATAGACCAATATCCCTGATGAACATAGATGCAAAAATTCTCAACAAAATATTAGTAAACCAAATTCAAAACTGATTAAAAGGATAATATACCATGACCAAGTGGAATTTATCTTGGGGATGCAAGGATGGTTCAACATATGCAAATCAATAAGTGTGATATGACACATTAATAGAATGAAAAATAAAAATCTAATGATCATCTCAATAGATGCAGAAAAAAACATTTGACAAAATGTAACATCATTTCATGATAAAAACTCTCAAAGATTGGGTATAGAAGGAACATACGTAAATATAATAAAGGCCATATATGACAAACCCACAACAAACATTATACTCAGAGGAAAATTGAAGCATTTCCTCTAGGATCAGGAACAAAAGAAGGGTACCACTCTCACCACAAATAGTACTGGAAGTCTACCTGGAGCAGTTAGGCAAGACAAAGAAATAAAAGGCATCCAAATTTGGAAGAAAGAAGTAAAATTGTCATTATTTGCAGATGATGTCTTATACATTAAAAATCCCAAAGACTCAACTAAAAATCTGTTGAAGCTAATCAATGAATTCAATAAAATTGCAAGATATAAAAATCATTACACAGAAATCAGTTGAATTTCTATACACTAACAATGAATCATCTGAAAAAGAAATAAAGAAAACTATCCCATTCACAGTAGCATCAAAAACAATAAAATATCCAGGAATAAATTAACCAAGGAAGTGAAAGATCTGTGCAACGAAAACTACAAGAGTTTGTTGAAAGAAATCAAAGAAGACACAAACAAATGGAAGAACGTCTGGAGTTTATGGACTGAAAGAGTTAATATTGTTAAATGTCCATGCTACCTAAAGCCACCTATAGATCCAATGCAATCCCTATCAAAATTCCAATGGCATTTTTCATAGAAATAGATAAACAATCCTAAAGTTTATATGGAAGGAACCACAAAAGACCGTGAATAGCCAAAGCAATTAAGAAAAAGAATAACAAAACCAGAAGCATCACACTTCCTAATTTCAAACTATACTACAATAATTAAAATATTATGGTACTGGCATAAAAAATAAACACTTAGACCAATGGAACAGAACAGAGGGCCCAGAATTATGGTTAAACTAATATTTGATAAGAGAGCGGAGAACATCCAATGGGGAAAGGATAATCTCTTGCAGAAAAATGAAACTGGATCACTATCTTACACCATTCACAAAAATTAACTCAAAATACACTAAAGACTTAAACATAAGAACTGCTACCATAAAAATCCTAGAAGAAAACATAAGGAAGAAGCTCCTCGACACTGGTCTTGGCAATGCTCTTTTGGGTATGACCTTGAAAGCACAATGACACAAGAAAAAATCAACAGTTGGGACTACAATAGACTTAAAAGTTTCTGCACTGAAAAAGGAACAATTAACAAAATTAAAAAACAACCTACAGAATGGGAGAGAATATTCACGAGCCATGTGTCAAATAAGGGGTTAATATCCAAGATTCATAACAAAAAAAAACCAATCAAATTAAAAAATGAGCCGAAGAACACTTTTCCAAAAAAGTTATCCAAATGGCCGACAGGTACTTGAAAAAGTGCTCAACATCAATAATCGTCAGGAAAATGCAAATCAACACCACTATGATATATCACCTCACACCTGTCAGAATGGCTATTATCAAAAAGACAACAAATAACAAGTGTTGGCAAAGATGTGGAGAAAAAGGAACACTTGTCCACTGTTGTTGGGAATGTAATTGGTGCTGCTGCAATGGAAAACGGTACAGAGTTCTTCAAAACATTAAAAATAGAACTGCTATATAATCCAGCAATTCCACTTCTGGGTATTTATCCAAAGAACATGAAAACAGTAACTTGAAAAGATAAATGCACCCCAATGTTCACTGCAACATTATTTATGGTAACCAAGATGTGGAAACAACATAAGTGTCTGTCAATGGATGAATGGATAAAGGAAATGTTGGGGGGTGGGGGGGTGTGAATAAATAAATATATATATATATATATATATATATATATACCAGTACATAATAAGTACATAAATAAGTCCTGGATATCTAATACACAAACAAGAATTACAGACAAGAAAACTTTTATTATAAACGTTAAATTTTCTAAAAAGCTACATCTTAATTGTTCCCACTGCTAGGAGAAATGATACTGTGACACAATAAAGATGTTAGCTAATACTACAATGGCAATCATATTTAAATATAAATGTATCAGATCAATAGGTTGTACACTTTAAACTTATTCAATGTTATATGTAAATTATAACTCAATACATAAATAAAATAAAACACCACAAAACTCACTGTACATACTGATAGTCAGCCCTTTTTCTTGAATAAATTTTCCTTGGAGTGTTACAAGCCTTTGGTTAACTTCCAGATTCTGAAAAAGTTGATTTTGACAACTTATACCAGTGTTCTCATTGTGTTTATGGATGACAGAATTTTAGGAAGTTCTTACTCCATCATTCTAGAAGTGCTTCTCCCCTGGTTCCTTTTCGAGGAGAATGGTATTTATAGATAACAAACTGATGCCAGAAATGCTCATTGCTGTTGCTCTTTGATCTTTTATTCTCTCTAGATCTTCTCCATGTTTAGAGCTACGACATAAAAAATTAAAATAAAAACACTGTAAGTTCAACACAACTAGTTAATATGTCAAATTTAGAACTACAAGATTTTTACTTGACTTTATCAACCTTGATCTTTGTTTACTTTCTCCCATGGTGAAACCTAAGGTCTTAACAAAACCAACAAAATTTGTGCAGGTATATTATTGGGATAGATTCCTAGAAGTAAGATTGCTGAGTCAAAGGGTAAACATATATGTAGTTTTTGGCCAGATATGCCAACACCCCCTTCATAGGCATTATACCAGTTTGCAGTCCTACTGCAAATATACGAGTGTGCCTTCTTCCCCACTGCCACAACAACAAAGAGTGTTGTCAAACATTTAGACTTTCATTGAAAAATGAAACTAATCATTGAAAAATGATATCTTAATTTACAATTCTCTTTTTTCAAAAATCTTAACATATTTTTATTAGGTTGAAAGTTATTTGCACTTCTTTTTCTGTGAACTATCTGTTCTAATCTCTAATCTATTTTTTAATGAAACTACTAGTATTTTTATTCTTTTTTAAAAAGATCTTTACATAAGTTACATTTTCTTTTCCAACTCTGCTGTTTGTTTTTTTAGTGTTTTGATTTTGCTACTCTTTTCCATGCAAAAAAGCATTTTTTTTAATTATCAAATTTATCAATATTTTTCCTTAGTGCTTCTGGATATAAAGTCATGGTGAGAAAAATTCTCCCTACTTTCAGATTACAGAGGTACTCGCTTATGTTTTCTTCTAGTCATTGCATGGTTTTACATTTTATATTTGACTATGATTCATTTAGAATTTATCTGGTGAATGGAGTAAGAAGTAGATGAGGGCAGGGCTCTTTGGGTTTTTTCCCAGTGACATATTCTGAATACCCAGAACAAGTAGCTAGCACATAGTAGGGTCTCAGAATATATTCACTGAATGTGTAACTAAGTGAACAAAAAGTAGGTTAGGAATAAACATGAATTTGATAACTAAAACACCCCATGTGCTTTAACTTAGATTATATCAGAAAATCCTTATAACAACTCTCTAAGGTGCTTTTTGTTTGCTGGTCTTTCATCTTTAAAGAGGACAAAAGAGAGATCAAGAATTTGGTTCAGGACTTCACCACTAGTAAGTGGTAGAGCTGCAAATCCATGTGGCATTCTTGATTTATGTGACTCACCTCACACGCATGTCCACGGATATTCACTGCAGGGCAGGGGCGTTTTCAAGATCCTAGATCTGGATTTAGATAGATGTATATGCTCTCACCTTATCTCTACCACTTTCTAGCTCTGGCCAACTTATTTAACTCTCCATGCCTTGGAGTTTTGTTTTCGTTTTGTTTTTAATCTATGATAATTATACCTAATTCATAAATTTATTTGAGAACTAAATGAGAAAATAGATGCAAAAGTCTTAGATCATGGTAGACATAAGTGTCTGGTAAATCTTAGCCATTATTATTTTTGTTCAAAATACTATTCACTTTCTCTTTTCTACCTTTCTTCTACTGGTTTGATCATCAAATGTCCAAAACATCCTCAAAGAGTTTGGTAATGTGCAAAGAAAGGCACATTGCTTTCTGCGTATGCTTTCAGATGCATCAGCTTTCCATTGATGGTCTTCTTGTTAGTGTACTCTAAAAATTCTCACCATTAAAATTCTTAATAACTCCTAGAATTTTAAAATTCTCACCCACTAAGGAGTTAAAACTAAGGTAGTTTTCATGTTTGTAGAAAGTCATAGTTAAAGTACGTTTGAGCACACAGGACCAGATGACCTTATGTTATCAGCAGGATACCATGTTTGACCCTCAGGGATAGATACAAGAGGGGGTGTGTTTCCAATACAAGGTTAGCAGTGAGACAGCAAGATGTCCAAGGATGATGGGCAGCAGCATATTGGTGAAAGATCAACAAGAGCACATGGGGTTAGGGGGAAAGGGACCATCATCTGTTCTGATCACCTCGTATTCACCCCCTTTATGAGGGAAGGATTCCTGCCTTAGGGCAATGGGGATGGCTAAACACGTGACAGCTGACACGGAACAGATGAGATTGACAGCAGTTTATTAGTCACATATCCTTACAGCTCGGAGGGAGGAGGACCCTGCATGCCATGCGGGGGGGTCACACAGGCTTTCATTCAGGAACAGAGTGAACAACTAGGGGTTGCAGGAGGCAGGCTTTGTAGTATGAAGAAAGTGAGGTGCCCCCCCACCCTTGCATGGGAGAACATGATTGACCGGTTTAAATAATTTCATGGGTGAGCAGGGAACTAAAACCTACTACTCATGGATTAGCAGGAACTCCACCTGGTCCCCTCGATAAGGAGGACTGTTTGGCTATGGAACCTCGTCCAATAGGAGTAAGGTAGAAGGGGAACTTACAATTTGGCCAAATAGAGCCCTCCTGATTTCACCAAATGTCAAGGCAGCACACAATGTTGGGCTTTAATTTTAGGCCTTCTACCACAATGTCCAGTGAGGGTGATGCCCGGAGGAAGAGAGCACCTGAAAAAGCTCCTGATGGAGATCTTTAATTGCCCTTTTTGTGGAAATCCACCCTGCCTGTGACATACCCCCAGACGCAGTCTTGTGCGTGAAAGAGTTTGGGCTCTTACTGTGCTGCTCAGTCAGATGTCACGGGTGTCAAGCCCTAAATCTTCAGCCTGGAAAGCTAACTGCTCATCTCAATAATCTCATATAGAAGCCAAATCAGCTATCCAAATAGAATTGTGTAAACTTGTACATCCATAAATTGATGATTAAATGAACATATAACTGTGGGAGAGAATATGTTACTTTATATCAAACGATAAATATAAAGTGATTAATGAAACCACTTTAAATTGACAGACACCTTAAACTGAGTAAATGAATAAGCCTCTAATGGAAACATCACTGTTAGCGATGACAGGAAATGTACATTTATTTGATGAATGCATTTTGTAAATATCCAGCCATTAGCTTTAGTGGTGTTTTATTTCTAATCTACATGTATCACCCCTTCTGTAAACTACCCTCATTCTTAAGTAAGGCTATTTTCAATGGTCTTCTATTCTTTGGTGATGTTACGTCTACATCCACATTGATATAGTGGATTTCTCTGACTTTGATAGAGTCTGTTAAAATACAAAAAAAAATTAGGAGAAATATGTGGGTGGGTTTTTTTCATAGTTTTTAAGTTGCTAAACTTTGGCACAGCCTTTTAATTAGCCATTCAAGCTCGTAGAGGATTGCTTCCAGAAAATGCTGCAAGAATATGCTAACTTTCTCTTTAAACTGCTCAAATTAATTATCCTCCTTCAATGGAAAACCCATATTTTATAAGAATTTAATGCAGTATATGGACTTTGTCCAGTGACTGTAAGAAAGTGTACAGTATTAAAAGATTTTTAAAAGGAATGTATGTCCTTTGGCAGTTTTAACTGCATCTCATCTTACATATATCATTTTGTTTGGAGACTTTTTAACAAAACAAATCTATAAAAAATGGGAAAAATAGGATCATTTCAATTGAAGTAGTTTAGGCATTTAGAACTTCATAGTTATTTTATGCATCATAAAATTAAATTCTTCATGGGAGATTAAAACAAAGTAATCATTTTTAGAAAATTTGAGATGATAGTTGTTCTTTATGAGCTATAATTAACCTGGATTAACACAACTATTCATTTATTTAATACAGGTGGATAGATAGATCGATAGATAAAGCATTTACTAATGCCTGGCACTAACAGTAAAAATCTGCATTCATAGAATTTACAGTTTGAAGGATGGGAGAAGAGACAGTCAACAAGAAAAACTATTAATTAGTGACCAGCACTATGCAATTATTAAAATTAGACGATAATGTTAAAGAATGTGCTACGTTAGATTAGGTGGTCAGAAAGACCACTCTGAAAAGTGGCATTTAAGTTTAGTTCTGAACATCAAGAAAAGGGCATAAATATTGGGAAGAAGAGCCTTCCAGTTTGTCAGCTCTAAGGCAAATATCAGTTAAAAAAATAATAAATCTAACATGGTGGAAGTGTGGCATGCAAGAGGAAAAGCAGTATGAAATTAGTCAGAGGCGTAAAGGTAGGCACAATCTGGCTGAGCCTGATAAGCCACTGTAAGGAGTGAATTTTATTCTAATTGTGATTGGTGGCGATTAGAGAGTTAAAAACAATTGCAATTGATCACTCTGGAATGACAAGGAGAAAGGATTGTAGGGCCACAAGTGCCTAAGCAGGAACATTAGCAAGGAAGTTGTGCCCAAAGGATTGGATACATGATTATGAGAGAAACAGAGGAATCAAAAATCACTTGATTTTTTTGGCTTAAGTCATTTGGGAGAAAGATATGTTACGGTGTTTACTGTAATGAGGAAGATGAGTGAGGAGCAGGTTTGGTGGTACAGGAAAGAGTTTGGGCCATGTTAAGTTTGAGATGCCTCTTTGAATTCAGTGGAAATATCAAGTAACCAGTTGGCTGTATCAGTCTGGAATTCTAGATATAGTAGGGACTGGAATAATCTTCTTAAAGACGATACTTGAAACCATGGAAATGGATGAGATTGCCAAGAGAAAACGTGGACAGGGCACAGTTCCCTGAGGAACTCTAAGAGTGTGAGTTTGAGAGAAGAAGGAATCACCAAAAACGACAAGAAAGAATAGCCAGTGAGGATAAAAAATAAGAGAGTATTTGGGAAATTTGGAAACGTTTTAATGTTTTATAAATGTATTCCTTGCCTTACAATGAGAGGTAGCTGAAAAAGGATCGGCTGTTTACCACGTCATCATCCCTGGGCTGGAAAAGTATGTGAGATTGGCACTTTACTTTCTTCAACGGTGATTGTACTGGAATGTGAGCACATGTGGAAAAGCACATGCCATCTGAATAAAGAATTTTTTCCTACATATGATAGGACTAAAATGAATAAATAGTACAGAGAGAAGGCCATTGTATTATCAGGATATTCACAGAGGTCTTTTCCAATATTGATCAGATCAAGTAAATAAATGTGATTAGCTACAAACAGGGTAGAAAAACATTCAAGTATATGTATATACATAGACACATTGACAGATAGAGATACACGCACGTAAAACATATCCACACACATATTTTCAAACAAGAAGGTACAAACAATAAACAGGTTCATTCTGGTTTCCAATAAATGTTTTGTGAGTCAGTCTGACCTACTGGGAGGAAAAGGGACAAATCTAAGCCAAAGTAGGAGAAGTAAAAGGAGACAGAATTAGTTCCCTCTATAGTTTCAGTTCACAGATCTACGAGTCTGATTAGAAATGAAAAGAATGTGGGGGACAGACAAATAGCCATGGGAAACAAATTAAAGCAGCCAATATTAATATTATTACTCCATTTTCTACCCCATACATAGGATAAGGCTGTCTCTGACACAAGTCAGAAATTAACCACATATTGGATACAGCTCCATAATTTATACTTCTAATAATACCATGAGTACAATGTAAAACAATTCTTATTCTCAAAGGTCTGCAAGGATAAGTTTTTTCCTTTGTCCAGTGGTCTTAGGACTATTCAAGAGCTACTAGAGAATGTTTTTCACCTACTCACTAAAGAAAATGACCTGCAAACACTATCTTAGGACTTTCAAACTTCTGGATCTCACTGCCAATCACAGCTGTTAATGTTTGCAGGCCTTGTAAGTTTAGCCATTATCCATAGCAACACTAATTCTTCCAGAGCAAGTTCCTACAAATTCAAAACCAGGAGGCTCAGATCCTAGCTCCAGGTCTACCAAAGGGGACTGGATGACCCTGAATACCTCATTTTCATGACTCTAAAATAAGAGCGTGGACCAGGTGGTTCTTGGAGTTCTTTCCAACACTCAAATATAATTTTACAAGCTACGTAAATTTCTATTTTTTTCCATCACTTCTTTATGTTCTCTTTCCTGCACATTGCTATGTGGCCCTCCATAAACCAATACTTGAGTCCTTAGCAGTTTTCATAGGGCAACTTCTTAATTTAAAACAACTGTATTTCATGTCCCAAAACCTAGACCTATTTTCCTCCTGCTTGACCTACGCATTCGGGAATCCTTCCCAGTGCCCCTTCACACAGCTCTTAAGCCAGCATTACTCTCTTTCTTAGGGTACAGGTCTGGATCATTCTATAAGCAACCCCTTTCTTGGCCACACCCATGGTTAACACTTTGAACACTACACTACAGGAAGTCTGTGAAGTTAGGACTGGAAATAGGAAGCTGACACCTGAATCAGCCCCCAACCAATTCCACAACCTCATGGAAAAAGCAAGCAGGGAGTTACCTCAACCATCCATGGGTCCTCACCTACCGCCTCAGCTGGGCCATTGAATCTGAAATGGAAAGCAGATCAGCATTTGACTAGGGATGGGGCTGGGTGGAGGTGGGATGAAAGGATTATCAAGGACACAAGGAAACTTTGGGAATGATACATATGTTTATTATCTTAAGACTGGTGATGCTATCATGAGTCGATGTGTATGTCAAAGCTTATCAAATTGTACACATTAAACATGTGCTGTTTATCATATGTCACACTCCAATAGAGCTGTTTTTTAAAATAGTCATGGAATTTTAAAAAAATTAAAAAGTACAGAGCATAAGAGAGAGAGAGAGATTTAGGAGTTAAAATTGGCCTGGTTTGGTGACTATAGTTAACAAAGTGGGCTAAGATGACTCTACCATCTTGCTTGGGAACTAGGGGTTGAGAGGGAGGCATGACTTTCAAGTGAAAGATGTATGTGAAAGCATTCAGAAAACTTTAAAGAAGAAAAAAGAAAGGAAGTATCAGCAGTAGTAATGAGTCCTTATTTTGCTAAATGCTGAACATATAACTGCTTTATTTTTTATTTTATTTTATTGCTTTAAGAACACTTGAGAGATCTAACCTTTTAACCAATGTTTAAGTGTACAATACAGTATTGTTAACTATAGGTGTAATGTTGTACAGCAGATCTCTAGAGCTTATTCATTTTGCATAGCTGAAACTTTATGCCCATTGATTAGTAACTCCTCGTTTCCCCCTCCTCCAGTCCTTGGCACCCACTGCTCCACTCCTTGACTCTGTGAACTTGACTAATTTAGATATCTCATATAAATGGAATTACACAGTATTTGTCCTTCTGTGATTGGCTTACTTCACTTAGTTAACATCCTTCAGGTTCATTCAAAGTACAGATTACTGTCCTTTCAAGACAGTTAGAAAAGCTATGAAAGGAGGCACAGAATTAATGACAGAGCAGTGGCAGAGACGAGTGCTGGGGGACTCAGAGTGTGTTGTTCTGCTATTGAGTGATATGAGAAGCCTGCTTCATTACTTCTTGAGTTAATTATTTAGAAAAGAATTGTCAATCCCATACAGACACAGCGTCAAGTTAATTACATGAAATATAAGACCCATTTAAGTTGCATTTGTTAACATCTTAGAATCATTTCAGTATTGCCTATGGCTTTTTACTTTTACTGGAAGAGTGATTTATGATTAGAATAATGGTGGAAAAGGCTAGTTCAGACAATGTACAGAAGTTCATAACTCTTAGAATAAAGTTTTAAAAGTAAGATTTTTTGAGAAATATTTGAGGATGTTAGAGTTTTTGTGGAGGGACTAGCAATTGAAAGACATCTTCTGTCTTATTACCCTCTACCTTTGAGTTATTTGTATTCGTCTCATACGAATGACAAGCCTATTAAGAATGGGAGTCTTGTCTTATTTTTTTTTGTATCTCCCCAAATACCCTAAACAGAGCTTTGAAGGAGTTGATGCCTAGTAAATATTTATTGAATGGATTAGGATAGAAGGCCTCTTATCCAAAGTAATTCATGTAGTTTGCCAATTAATGAAAAATTTCAATTAAATCTAGCAATCATTAAAATAAAACATACATGTTCTTTAAACATTGTGTTTTAATTGAAAACATGTAAATTCACATAATTCCCCAATTTTCTAAATGTAGACTAGAGGTCTAGTTAACAGGAGTTTTCCTGTTGTCTTTTATGTATAAGCTGCCATAACACACATGCTATATGATTTCAGGTTTCAGTTTCTTTAAGACAACTTAAAGACTCCTGTGAAGCAAGCCAAATGTAGCATTGAAATTAGAATGTTCCCTTAATTATGTAAAGGTTCTTACTTAAAGCTAATTTAACAGCAATTTTTAAACACTTCGCCTTTATGAAGTTTTCCAAATTCAATTTAATTTCATAGTAACAACTCTCTTCCTTTTAAAACTCATATTTGGTTGTTTTATTGGATATTTAATTAAAGTCATAAATATAAGTCATCAGTTTCTTGTTTTTCTCCCTCACTAAAATATAAGCTACATGAAGATATAAAATTCATCAATCTTGTTCATCCGTCTATTTCAGGGTGAGGGGAGTTTCATTCATTCATTTGTGTATCAATGAATAAAAAACAACTGACATAAACAGGACTAGAAACTGACACAACACACTACATTATGTATGTTAAGCCAACAACCAAGGCTATGAGAGGAGCCTCTGAGCTGGGAGCCTTCCGTTTGCATCAGTCGTCAGTCAGTATGTAATATAGAGAGAATGGAACTGTCATTTAATCTGGCAGATGGTCAGAGTTTCCTTAAGTCACAGAAATTCCCAATGTTTGTCTCTTCATAGCACTGAGGAAAATAATACTGACAGAATGTTGGGATAAATGATTCAACACAACAGTCCTGGGAACTCCAGCTGCCTGGGTCTCTGCCCAGCCATCCCAAGGGCTGAGGCGTTCAATAACCCATCAGTGAACACTTACCAACCTGACTCAAAGCTTCTGTTGTTATGACAGCTTCTGAAGTGGCTCATATAGCACCACCTACTACACCATTGCCTTTCTCTTGATAGTGGAGCGCTGCTGTACCTTGACCAGGTTCCCCTTCCTTTTGGGTCCTAGTGCCTTGCTGGCTGACTAGTTCAGGAAATCAGTGTCAGTGTTGTTACTTGCTGAAGCTCTGACTGTCTACGAAAATGTGAGCCCAATGGAGACACCTGCTGGGGCTTCCCTCAGTGATGCATTTTCTTTTGGCAACCTTCCTCATTCAACTGGGCCATAGAGATTCCCTAACATGCAAAGGAGAATGACCCTTCTCTCACTATCACTCACTCAGAAGTTTCCCACAGCAAAACTGACTAAGCCTTAAATTCTGCAGCTTGCAGGAGATATCTTTTGAGTAGATCACATCCTTCTCTTCAATAATCACCCACTTCAGCCCAGTGATGGCATCTAGATGCTGCCCTAGATCAGCTCTCCCCTCCAATGATCCAGGGTCTGGTGTTCGTCTCAGACTCCTCTCTCCAACATCTCTTTCCTGAAAACCTGGTCTTAATTAGGGACTTTTTAGTCTATCAGATGCATTTTTTCATTTTTCAATCCCAACAGAAAAAAAAAAGGAAAGGATTCAATCTTGAATTAATTTACAAATGAGATGGTATTGATATGAACTAGAATGGTGGCAATGCAAATAGAGGTAAGCAGACAGATCATAGAGATATTTAGAAGACAATTTCAATAGGACTTTGTGTGATTGGGTGGAGGTAGAGGTGTGGGAGCCAGGTTTTGGTGTAGGCAACTGTATTGGATGCTGGTCCTACTAATTAAGCTAGAAGGGAGAAAAAAACAGAAAGATTAATAGGTTTAAAGGATGTGTTGACTTTAATTTAAATTTGGAATATCCACATGAAGATACCATATGAATCAGATCTCACAAGAAAATTGCTTCGTTTCAGCGTTGACATATATTTGGTAACTGAAGCTATGGGAAGATTAGATATCTCAAGGAAGTCTTGTAAATTATGTAAAAAGAAAAGAGCACTTTGACACACTCCTAAATGACACAAAAATTTAAGGAATAGACAGGGAAAGATGAATAAACAAAATATTCTTAAAAGGAAAGGTTAGAAGGGTAGGAGGATATTAAGGAATCCAAGGGAAAAGAGCATTTCAAAGACACTTGTCAAGAATGTCCAATGCCACTGAAAGCACCCACTGAATTCAATCAACTAGCAGGTCATTGATTACCTTTCAAGAGCAGTTAAAGTGGAATGGTAAGAAAGGCATTTCTTTCATCTCCCAATTCTAGAGTCAAGGAGTGTAGAAAATGAAACAGTCTGTTTTTGAGATACCATCAGGAGAAGCAGTGTTCTAACAGTAGAATCACCCTTAAGTTTGGGATAATAGAAGAACATTCAATGAAGAAACAGGATTTGTCTTTACCATGGATCAGGGATAATAGAGGACAGAGGGGAAAAGTTTGGTCAGAGTGGGAGAAGAGGGCAGAAGGGAATAGCACTGTAGGAGGTGAACCAGGAATTAAAATTTTAAACAATAAAAAAGAATGATAGATGAAAATCTTGGTGCATTTAGCTGTCTGCAGGTTTTCCAAATGAATAAGTCCCAGGGAAATTCAACTGGATGAGGTTGTCGAAAGAGGAAAGGAGGGCAGAGGGATTCCCTGGAGATGCAGAATATGCCTGCCATGACTTGGTTGGTAGTTCTGCTAAAAGGATGCTACTCCAAGTGACCAAGCTAGCAATAGAATTATTTTGCACTTGACTCCCACTTATATTTTAAAAAATCACCAGCCTTTTGGTGGGAATGCAAACTGGTGCAGCCACTATGGAAAACAGTATGGAGATTCCTCAAAAAACTAAAAATAGAACTACCATACGATCCAGCCATCCCACTACTGGGTATTTATCCAAAGAGCCTGAAGTCAGCAATCCCAAAAGTCCTGTGCACCCCAATGTTTATTGCAGCACTGTTTACAATAGCCAAGACATGGAAGCAACCTAAGTGCCCATCAACAGACGAATGGATAAAGAAGATGTGGTACATATATACAATGGAATACTACTCAGCTGCAAAACAGAACAAAATCATTCCATTTGCAATAACATGGATGGACCTTGAGAGAATTATGTTAAGTGAAATGAGCCAGCAAGAGAAAGATAATCTGTGTATGACTCCACTCATATGAGGAATTTAAAACTATGGACCAAGAACAGTTTAGTGGATACCAGGGGAAAGGTGGGGTGGGGGGTGGGCACAAAGGGTGAAGTGGTGCACCTACACATGACTGACAAACATTAATGTACAATTGAAATTTCACAAGATTGTAACCTATCAATAACTCAATAAAAAGTCGCTTCTGAAAAAAAAAAAAATCACCAGCCTTTGATGGTAGAGAAGATGTTGTGCTCTAGAAGCAGTCAGACAGGATTCTGATTATTTTCACGAAACCCCAGGAAGAGGCTCTGAATTCCAGGCTTCTGGCTCAAAATTTCCTGAGTAACAGCAATTGGTCTTTGTAGGCTCTTCCAATTATTTCCTAAATGCTCTAACTTACCCTTATTTACTGTAATTCATCCTCTACAACTCTTCTATTAATATTTCCAGAATGCCAATGTGGTTATATCAGTAATTCATTGCTGCAATAACAAACCACCCCAAAACCAAGTGTCTTAAAACGACAACATTTATTTAACTTATGAAGCCATGGGAAGCAACTTGGGTGGAGTTAAGCCCCGTAGATCTTCTGCCAGTCTCAGCAGGGTTCAGTCAAATATTTTCTGTCAGCTGGGCATTGATGGTCTCACTCACATGTCTACCAGGCTGGCTATCACCTGGGAATGACTGATTTATGTTGGTCTTGCCTAGAATGGATGGAACAACTGGGTCTCCTCTTCTTCCACATCTATTTGTCTAACTCCTCCTGTACCTTCAAGACCAATGTCAGACACCACTTCTTTTTGAAAGCTTAACTGACTAAACAACAGATATTTACACTAACCCTCAGGGCTTTCACAATCTATTATGCATATCCCTAATAGCAATTATTTCAATGTATTATCATTACTATCATAAGAGCACATGTTCTCGCCAGTCTGTTAAGGGCAAAGACTTCATCTTCATATTCCCTTTATCTGGCACGGTGTTTGCTTGAATCATAGAAACAATAAATATGTTTTAGTGGAAGGAATATCTGATTATGTGTTGTCTTTCACTTCCTCCAGGATTCAGAGTGCTGAGTGAGTTTCACTCCCCGAATGAGTATGGAGTTCCCCTACAGTGTTAAACAGATCTCTGCTTTCAGTTGCAGCTAAGGAATCTTCAAAATAAGGAATAGGCTAATCTAAAATATATTGGGAACAAAGGTAAAATATTTTTATGGACATGAATGTAGATTAATTGAGTTGCTTAAAATTAATCTAAGTTGTAGTCTAAATAAGTAAATGAAGAAACATCTGATGGACTGAAGGTGTATTTCATACTTCACATACTTTGCAGAAGCAAAGATGGAAGAAAAATTTCATGCCACTTTGTGATTAAAGTGTCTAAACCAGATTCCACGGCTTAAGCCAATGATAACCACCTGTAGTTTTGAAATGGTCAAGAAAATTGATGCCATAACTGTACTAAGCCCAGGTGACATGAAATAACAGGGAAGTTAGCTCTTCCCTAAAGAAAATCTGCACCATTAAACAGTGGTAGAGCCCCACCTCTCCACGGTCTAGCTAATAACCTCATCTTTGGGATTGGCTGCCCATGCATGTAACTAACAAATAGTAACACCTGAAAAATATGTGTACCTTCTTAATAAATGCATAAAGACAGTGGAAGCTGCTAAATTAAGAATGATTGTGAACTAAATTTGCATCACGTGCCTGCCTCCTTCTCCAGGTGTTTTGGTTTTAGCACAAAAAGAGCTATAGTCTAAGATGTGAAAGTCTCCTTGCACAAATGGGAATATTTTATGAGTTACTATAATGGATCTCTGGGAGCTCAGTTATGCCCTGTCCCTCCAATTCACTCACTTGGTGCATCTCTCACACAAGGAGAGTATAAGTGAGTGAAAACTTAATACTGGTCTATAAATCTAATTCTAGGACTTTCTCCTCAAATATCCACCTAATATAAGGGTGATGCAGACCTTTCTTGCTTGTGTTTGGGAAACTTATGGGGCAGGACAAGAGAACTCTCTTCATAGAGTTACTGAGAAGGCTTCTGCCAAAGAACTCCTAAAAAAAGAAAAAGAAGCCAAACACAATGAGTTTATCTCAATAAAGAAAAAATTTGAACCAAAAGCCTTGGTCATTGAAGAGAGGGAGTTTTGGTTGATAATTCAGTGGCTTGAAGAGTCCAAAAAGGCTCGTAAGAGTCTTTTAATTGAACACAGACCTTGCTGAGTCCCTTGACGGAAACATTTCTCCCTGTGTACAAACACCCCCACACTAGTAGAGCATGGTGTTTCAGGCACTGGAAAGGAAACGTTTCTAGCACATAATCAGGTGTCTTTGAGAACATGCCACTCCCAACTTCATCCACTAGTTCCCTGATTCATGGGAGATATAACACCGTATATTAGTTGCTGATTAAGAGTATCTAATGCATCGTCTAGCGTATCTAGATGACAACATCCTAAACAAGCAAACATGACCTCTTAGCAGACATGAGAATTTTTTAATCTTTCCACCATTCTGGAAGGCCAAGAGCTAGTAGATCACGGAATCTATGGCAAAGTCAGTAAATGTGATGGGCCAGTAAAATGAGTATCTTTGTCAGGAGCAAGGTTGTGTGCAAACTTCATGACGGTATAAAAGTAAATCAGTAAGTTCATGGATTGACATAAAAAGCTCCAAATTCTACCATAGTGAGAAGACTTTCTTTTTCATTTTCCTTTAGAGCAAACCCTGAAGTCATCTATCATACTGCAACAGTCCATTTCCAATCACGCCAGGCCCACTTCTCCCAGAAACTCTCCATGAGTTTAAAGATGTACTTTGAGGAAAAGATGGCACTGTGGCAAAAGAGACATATTCAAGCCGCTTGCATGATCTGTGCCTTCGGGGTCTGCTGTGGCCTAGTACCATTAACACTACATTGATAAGAAGCTCCTGTATTTTTCTGATATTTGTCTTTACCTTCTGTCATGCATGTGTCTTTCTAAGGTAAAAGCAGATTGCACCTGATTTTCTCTGCTTTTTGGGTAGAAAAAAAAGTTTAGGCAGACTGATAGATGCATACCAGGAGCTAGGTGCTCTATTTATTTGCTTCCATTAAGAGACCATATCTGGAAACTGCAGCTGCTAGAGGAGCAACCTTCTGATTAAGCTTCCAGTAGTTCATTATCATTCTCAAAGTTTACATCGAACCTCTGTAAGCAAAAGACAAACTGGCAGATCAAAAGGAAATGTGAAGAACTCATTACCCCTGTTTCTTTTGAGAGTAAAAATGGCACCAATATTTGTGTTTCCCTTAGATGTACTATTTATCAGGGAGAGGGCTCCAGGAGTTAATGCTTGCATAGTCCTTTTTATCATAATAGCACTTACGCTCTAAGACAAGACATAAAAGAGTGGATTCTGCCAGTTGCTAAGCATACCCTTTCCTTCTACACACTTGAGTGAAGGGAAAATAGCCACAAAGTAGTGTCAAGGTCCCACAGGCCCTGGTCTTTGGCAAATGAACCAAGACTCCATTTGTGTTCTGACTCCCAGGGTATTTAGGATCCCCAGGATTTAGAATAACACAGATCTAGTAACAAGAAAAACCTTTGAGGAGTCACATCAGCATCATGGTGGAGTGAAACTTGCCTGGGACTCTCTCCCCTCCAACACACAACGAAAAGGGGAATCCATACTCCAACAGAGGACATCCTAACACAACACAAAAATCTTGGAGAGACAGTCAGCCATACAATGGAGGGTGGAGAAGGTGGAGCCCCCAACAGAGGAACTGGACTGGGGTAAGAGAGAACTTTGCTCGCTTCCCTAAAAACTGTGATTTGTGACTGCAGGAGGCTCCATGAGGGAAGGACTGGGGGAGGGGATGTTCATTCATGGGAACATCAAGGACTGCCTGAGGGCCCATGCAGCCTAGATGGAAGACCTCTACCAGGGGGAGAGCTTTCGCAGTGGGTGACCTCATCGAACCAACAACCCAGCAGACCAGATAGCGAGAACAGAGTGAGACAGCCCAGAGAGCATGCAGGAGAAAGTGCTCCTCCCCTCACCCACCCCACAACCACTCCACTGCCTGAAATCTCAGCTGAAGGTGGAGGGCTCAGACTACATGGCTCTTGACCCCCCCCCCCCACCCAGTGGCAATAGGTGGTAACTGCAACCAAAGAATATCAGGAAGTGTAAGATCCAACCCACCTCCTCTAGCAATATCAAACACTATACCAAATCTCCAGATGAGAGAGAAAATGACAACTACCCAGAATTCAGTCCTGAGGATACAGAAATATGTAACTAAATGGCAATGAATTCAAAATAGCTATCATCAAAAAACTCAATGAGGTAAAAGAGAATGTAGAGAAAAAATTCAACGAGTTCAGGAGCTACTTCACAAAAGAGATTGAAAGTACAAAGAAGAATGGATCAGAAATACCAGAGATGAAAGACACAATGGAAGAGCTAAAACAAAATACGGATTCCCTGAATGCTCAAGTGGACATCATAGAGGAGTGTATCAGCATAATCGAAGACAGACATGTTGAAATGCTCCAGAAAGAGGAGGAGAGAGAACTAAGACTAAAAAGAAATGAAGAAAGTCTCCAAGAAATAACTGACTCAACTAGGAAATGCAACATGAGAATTATAGGTATTCGAGAAGGAGAATGGAGCAGAAAGCATGTTCAAAGAAATAACAGCAGAGAACGTCCCAAAGTTCCCAAAGGGAAAGAGAGGGAAATTTGTGTAGAAGAAGCTTCCAGATCGCCTAGATATGTCAATGTAAAAAGATCTACTGCAAAGCATAGAGTAGTAAAACTGGCAAAAATGAATGACAAAGAAAGAATATTAAGGGCCGCAAGGAAGAAGAACATAACCTACAAAGAAACCCCTATCAGGATTTCTGCAGATTTCTCTGAGGAAACCTTACAGGTTAGCAGAGAATGGAAAGACATATTCAAATCTTTAAA
Source organism: Equus quagga (assembly GCF_021613505.1). NCBI lineage: Eukaryota > Metazoa > Chordata > Mammalia > Perissodactyla > Equidae > Equus > Equus quagga. Next base: position 16,109,328 of record NC_060287.1, on the reverse strand, counting down.
AGACAAAAATTTTCAGCCAAAAATACTCTATCCAGCAAAAATATCCTTCAGGTATGAGGGACAAATAAAAACTTTCCCAGACAAACAAAAGCTAAGGGAGTTCATAGCCATGAGAACCCCACTACTGGAAATCCTCAAGAAGCCTGTCATACCTGAAAAAAAGGAGAAAGGGGTCACAAGACACAGAGTAAGAGATAAATAAGTAGAGAGAATCAGAATAGAATAGCAAATACTCAAGTATAGCACTAAACTAAAGGGAAGGAAAACACCAAAGACAAAGATAATCCTGTCATTTTAACCACAAACTCACAACACAAGGTGGAATAAGATGTGAGAAAAACAACTTGGGAGGAGAGGAGGAAAGAGACTGTACCAGTTTAGACTAAGGAAATAAGAGTCCATCAGAAAATGGACTATCTTATACACGAGATTCTGAATATAAACTTCAGGGTACCCACAAAACAAAAAAGCAGAACTGAGACACAAATAATAAATAAGGAGAAAACAAAGAAACACATCATAAAAAACTACAAAATTCAATGGTAGACAAAAACACACCGGACAAGAATAAAAGGAAATGCAAGAAAACTAGAAAATGAGGGATATAATGACAGCATTAAGCCCTCATACATCAATAATTACCCTAAACGTAAATGGATTGCATTCTCCGATAAAAAGACACAGAGTGGCGAGATGGATTAAAGAACAAGACCCAACAATATGCTGCCTCCAAAAAATACATCTCAGCTCCAATGACAAACACAGGCTCAGAGTGAAGGGATGGAAGACGATACTCCAGGCTAGCTGCAAACAAAAGAAAGCAAATGTTACAATACTTAGACAAAGTAGATTTCAAGATAAGACAGGTAAAGAGAGACAAAGAGGGGAAAAATACAGTGATCAAAGGGACTCCATCAAGAAGAAATAACATTTATAAATATCTATGCACCCAAAATAGGAGCACCAAAGATCATAAAGCAACTATTAACAAACCTAAAAGAAGATATTAATAATAATACAATAATAGTAGGGGACCTCAACATTCCACTACATTAATGGATAGATCATCCAGACAGAAAATCAACAATGAAACAGTGGAATTAAATGAAATGTTAAACCAGTTGGACTTAATAGACACATATACAACACTCCATCCAAAAACAGCAGAATACACATTCTTCTAAAGTGCACACAGAACATTCTCAAGGATAGACCATGTGTTGGGAAACAAGGCAAGCCTCAATAAATTTAAGAAAATTGAAGTGATAATAAGGATTTTTTCTGATCACAATGCTATAAAGCTAGAAATTAATTACAATAAAAAAGCTGAGAAAGGGACAAAGATGTGGAGACTAAACAACACACTATTGAATAAGCAATAGATCATTGAAGAAATTAAAGGAGAAATAAAAAAAATATCTGGAGACAAATGAAAGTGATAACATACCATACCAACCCATATGGGATGCCGAAAAAGCCATATTAAGAGGGAAATTCATCACAATACAGGCACACCTTAACAAAGAAGAAAAATCCCTTCTCTGAGAAGATAAATGAAATTGACAAACCCCTGGCCAGACTTACAAAAGAAAAGAGAGGGAAAGCTCAGATAAACAAAATTATAAATGAAAGAGAAGAGATAACAACAGACACCACAGAAATACAATGGATTCTAAGAGAATACTACATAAAACTATATGCCAACAAAATGGATAATTTAGAGAAAATGGATAAATTCTTAGACCCTTACAACCTCACAAAGCTGAATCAAGAAGAAACAGATAATCTGAATAGACCAATTACAAGGAAAGAGATTGAAACAGTAATCAAAAGCATCCAGAGAACAAAAACCCAGGACCAGAAGGCTTCCCTGGAGAATTCTACAAACTTTCAAAGAGGATTTAATACCTATCCTTCTCAAGATATTCCAAAAAATTAGGGAAGATGGGACACTTCCTAACACATTCTATGAGGCCAACATCATTCTGATGCCAAAGCCTGACAAAGACAACACAAAAAAGGAAAACTAAAGGCCAGTATCACTGATGAACATAGATGCAAAAATCCTCAACAAAATTTTGGCAACCCAAATTCAGCAATACATAAAAAGGATCATACATCATGCTCAAGTGGGATTCATACCAGGAACACAGGGATGGTTCAACATCCACAAATCAATAAACATGATACACCACATCAACAAATTGAGGAATAAAACCACATGATCATCTCAGTAGATGCAGAGGAAGCATTTGACAAGATCCAACAGCCATTTATGATAAAAACTCTTAGCAAAATGGGGATAGACGGAAATTACCTCAACATACAAAGGCAATATATGACAAACCCACAGCCAACATCATACTCAATGGGCAAAAACTGAATGCCATCCCCCTGAGAACAGGAACAAAACAAGGTTGCCCACTATCACCATTCTTATTCAACATAGAACTGGAGGTTTGAGTCAGAGCAATTAAGCAAGAGAAAGGAATAAAAGGAATCCAAATAAGGAGTGAAGAAGTGAAATTCTCGCTGCTTGCAGATGACACTATCTTATATATAGAAAACCCCAAAGAATCCATTGGAAAACTAACAGAAATAATTAACAACTACAATAAAGTTGCAGGGTACAAAATCAACTCTCAAAAATAAGTTGCTTTTCTATACATTAATAGCGAACTTACAGAAAGAGAATTCAAGAATACAATTCCAGGGGCCAGCCCAGTGGCACAGCGGTTAAGCGCGAAAGTTCCACTTCAGTGGCCCAGGGTTCGCCAGTTCAGACCCCAGGTGTGGACATGGCACCGCTTGGCAAGCCATGCTGTGGTAGGTGTCCCACATATAAAATAGAGGAAGATGGGCATGGATGTTAGCTCAGGGCCAGTCTTCCTCAGCAAAAAGAGGAGGATTGGTGGCAGATGTTAGCTCAGGGCTGATCTTCCGCAAAAAAAAAAAAAAGAATACAATTCCATTTACAATCGTGACTAAAAGAATAAAGTACCTAGGAATAAATTTAACCAAGGAAGTGAAGGACTTATACAATGAAAACTATAAGACATTACTGAAAGAAATTGATAATGACATAAAGAGATGGAAAGAGATTCCATGCACATGGATCAGAAGAATAAACATAGTTAAAATGTCCATACTACCCAAAGCAATCTACAGATTCAATGCAATCCCAGTCAAAATCCCAATGACATTCTTCATGGAAATAGAACAAAGAATTCTAAAATTCATATCGGGAACCAAAGACCCCGAATTGCTAAGGTAATCCTGAGAAAAAAGAACAAAGCTAGAGTTATCACAATCCCTGACTTCAAAATGTATTACAAAGCCATAGCGATCAAAACGAGATGGTACTAGCACAAAAACAGGCACACAGATCAATAGAACAGAACTGAAAGCCCAAAAATAATACTGCACATCTACAGACAGCTAATCTTCGACAAAGGTCCCAAGAATATACAATGGAGAAAAGATAGTCCCTTCAATAAATGGTGTTGGGAAAACCGGACAGCCACATGCAAAAGAATGAAGGTAGACCATTATCTGATGCCATACACACAAATAAACTCAAAATGGATCAAAGACTTGAAGATAAGTCCTGAAACCATAAAACTCCTGGAAGATAATATAGGTAGTACACTCTTTGACATTGAATTTAAAAGGATATTTTCGAATACCATGTCTTCTCAGACAAAGGAAACAAAAGAAAAAAACAAGTGGGGCTTCATCAGACTAAAGAGCTTCTGCAAGGCACAAGAAACTAGAATCAAAACAAAGAGACAACCCACCAATTGGGAGAAAATATTTGCAAATCATATATCTGACAAGGGGTTAATCTCCAGAATATATAAGGAACTCACACAACTGAACAATAAAAAAAAAAAACAGCCTGATCAGAAAATAGGCAGAGGATATGAACAGACATTTTTCCAGAGAAGATATACAGATGGCCAATAAACACACGAAAAGATGTTCAACATCACTAATCATCAGGGAAATGCAAATCAAAACTACACTAAGATACCACCCTATACCTGTTAAAATGGCTGTAACACCTAAGACTAAAAAGAACAAATGTTGTAGAGGGTGTGGAGAAAAGGGAACCGTCATATTCTGTTGGTGGGAATGAAAACTGGTGATCCACTATGGAAAACAGTATGGAGATTCCTCAAAAAACTAAAAATAGAACTACCATACGACCCAGCTATCCCACTACTGGGTATCTACCTGAACAACTTGAAATCAACAATCCAAAGTAACATATGCACCCCTATGTTCATTACAGCACTATTCACAATAGCCAAGACATGCAAACAATCCAAGTGCCTATCAACTGATGATTGGATAAAGAAGATGTGGTATATATATACAATGGAATACTACTCAGCCATAAAAAAAGACAAATCCATCCCATTTGCAACAACATGGATGGACCTGGAGGATATTATGCTAAGCAGAATAAGCCAGACTGAGAAAGACAAACACCGTATGATTTCACTTATATGTGGAATATAAACAAAGACAGGGACAAAGAAAACAATTCAGTGGTTCCAGGGGAAGGGGGTTGGGGGTGGGCACAGGAGGTGAAGGGGAGCACTTATGTGGTGACAGTCAAGAAATAAGGTACAACTGAAACCTCACATTGATGTCAACTATTATGAACTCAATAAAAAAAAAAAAAAACTTTGAAAAGTCTTTGTATTTCCCTTTTCCCTGTGCCGACCAAGAATCTTTGAGCTACCTGGTAACTGACCAAGGACACTTAAGGAAGGCTAGGAGTTATAGCCTCAGTTGGCACTTGTTACGTTATCACAGGTTCCATCCTCAAGGGTACTGTCTGTTTTTTATTCAAGGGCTCTGGTGTGTGAACTAACTTAGACTGGAAATTGAACACAGATCTATGACTGTCAAAAGATGAATCAAGTCAGACTTCCATTTTCCAGACTTGGAAATTTTCCAGTTATACAAATCAAATAAGAACTTTGTAGGCTTCTCACCCATTCTAGTCCTAGGAACCCATGATTAATCTGGCAATATCAAGATCCCATCTGGACCAATCATTGTGACCATCAGGCAGGCCCTGCAGCCTATTAGAATAACTGTGCCTTCCTTTGATCCTAGAAATTAGGTTGGCTAATTGGTAACTGCCACCTGGAATCTTGTTATCTCCACCGAAGGCAGAGAAGCCACTTCAATGGCAATGTTTACACTATTTCTGGCTTGGAGAGAACAGCTACAGAAGTAATTTTTAAGAATTCTTGTAGTCGCCCAAAGCCTTGGTGAAAGAAGTATATTCTGGGCCCTCTTAGGGGACATAATTTGGGGATGGGTGACAGGCTGCACATAATTAATCCACTTCAACATCTCCAACTCTATAACTCATTGAATTTCTTTCTCTATGTTAATTCTCACATTAAAATCACCTAAAGACCTGGAGAATTTTTTTGTTTTTAAGTAGCAACACCTTAACCCCTGAATCCTCCCCCTGGACATTCAATGTGATTGATCTCAGTTGGCTTGGGGATTGGTGTTTTCCAAACATTCTAGGGGATTTTCACGTACAGTCAGAATTGAGAACTACTGCCACCATATCCCTGTGGGTCTCTGACCTGCAAGCCCTCTTGAGAGTAAGTTTCATAAGGATCAGAATTCCTAATTCAAGGAACAGAATCAAACTGCGGCCTAAGCAAAGATAACTAGTGAAATGATGTCCAGGGAGTCTCAGAACTGCAGGAACACTGGAGAACGTGGCTTGAGAAAAGGCACAAATAATAAAGCAGGCATCAGCCAGGATTAGGGTAAAATCCTGCCACAAAACCAGCCTGGTAGGTGCAACACAGCTTATTCTACTACAGCTGGCCACGAGCACTGGAGGCTGCTGCTGTCCCACTCTCCTTGCTGCTCTTGCACACAGGTACGCAGCTGTGACCACCAGTCTCCAGGATGGATTTTCCAAGGCCCTGATTCTTTATATCACTAGATCATGATTCCTTATATGGAGCAGCTGTGACTAGCTAAGCCTAGGTCAGGGGTCTACCCCAGTGGCCCTCAAGGCTGGCAGATGGAATATCTGCCCTTTTCAACTTCTTATTGGAAGGTACTCTCTGAGTCTTGCCGAGATTCAAGATAGATGACTTCAAAAACATCAAAATGGTGTTCAGCTGCTAGGCAGCCAAAAGATGATAGATAGCTCCCATATGACGCCATAGCATCACACGGAAACACATCAATTATACAGCACCATTAAGGAAAGAAAAACTTTGTGAGCAGGAAATGTTGAAACTTCCTGCTGCTTCACATGAGATACACATTTAATGTTAACCGTTACGGTTAGAAATCTTTCTAAAATAGATTTTACGTTCTCTTATACTTACGGGAGACACAAAAAATTTAAACTTGTGTTATTGGAATCATTAGGAACGGCAATTGGTAACTTAGGATACAAAACAACAGTTACTGAGATGATTATAGCCTTCTATTATTCCACTAAAACCCCCAGAATGCGGGAATTCTAGCATCCTGTGCTTCCTCCCCTTGGCTTCCAGGTTCTTCAATTGTTTCTTTTTAGCAGTCCAACTCTCTTCTAATTTTTTCTTTCTAGTCTGCTGTAGGCTGGAAAAAAAAGGTAACTCTAAGAATTAGCCTACAGTTAGTTAAAGATCCTACGTGGTCTGAGCTTCAAGTACTTTCTGTGACTAAAGTACATAAAGTCACTTGACCACTATTTTGTTTTTGTTTATTTTGGTGAGGAAGATTGGCCCTGAGCTAACATCCGTGCCAATCCTCCTCTATTTTGTATATGGAACACCAACACAGTATGGCTTGATGAGTGGTGTATAGGTCTGCACCTGGGATCAGAACCTGCAAACCCTGGGCCACCAAAGTGGAGAGCACAAACTTAACCACCATGCCACCAGGGCAGCCCAATTGACCGCTATTTTGAATGCTCAGGAGATAATTGTGCTTACTTCAGTTTTTCCCAGGTATCCTAGTGACACTAGGAAATATGATCTCCAGATGTATGAAGAAGAAAAGCGAAGAGAGTGCTCTTTGGTAAAGTTCTATGAGAGGCACTTTAAAGACACTGTCTCATTGGACCTTCACAACAGCTCTTTGGGGATAGGTTTCGCAGGAGAAGGCTGAGGCTGGAAGGTACGGTGATAGATTAGAGGAATCTATTCCCATTTCTCTTGAATTTTGATTGAACTTTGTGTCTCTCTGGATGAAAAGAATGTGACAGAAGGGATGTTCTGGAACTTCTAAGGCTAAGTCACACAAAGCCTTGCAGCTCCTGCCTGAGTCCATTGGGATGTTCACTCTGGGAAAAGGCAACTTCCACGTAAGGAGTTCCCCTGAGACTGACGTGCTGGAGATGTCAGGCATTGGCATGCTGTTCCACAGCACTAGACGAGCCCAGCCTTCCAGCCGTCTCCAATCTGGTGCCAGGCATGCACGAGAAGCCATCCTGTCCCCCCAGAGCAGCCCATTCTCCACCTGAATACCACTGAGAGACAGCTGATGTCACGTGGAGCTGGGAAATCACCAGCTACACTCACTTGAATGCCTGACCCACAAAGTCATGAGATATAATAAAATGGTTGTTTTAAGCCACTTGGTTTCTGGGTAGTTTTTTACACAGCAATAGGTAAACAGAAAAAAATATTAAATAAGTTGATTAGTTCCTTTAGCTAACTTGTGTTCAGATCAGGAGTCAGATTGTTTGAACATCAAGGCCTATAGTCTTCCCCTCATTTCATAGTGCTTCCAACGAAAAACTAGGATATTTATACTTTGAAACTATTTATTTATTTATTTATATTTATTTATTTATTATAGTGAGGAAGATTGTCCCTGAGCTACCATCTGTTGCCAGTCTTCCTCTTTTCACTTGAGGAAGATCGTCCCTGAGCTAACATCTGTGCCAATCTTCCTCTATGTTGTAATTGGGATGCCACCATAGCATGGCTTGATGAGTGGTGTGTAGGTCTATGCCCGAGATCCAGACCCGCCACCGAAGTGGAGCATGCAAACTTAACTACTGCACCACCAGGCTGGCCCTCAGAAACTATTTATTTTTTTAAATGGACAAAATGTCACGGTCTATTGTTTTAACATCTGATTTTTTAATCAAAGCTTATAGTTTAAAAATATTTCACACTTTCCCATGTTTCTTTCGTTCTTACAACTATCCATTGAAATAAATCATATTATTTTTTGTTTTCTAAAAGAGGAGGCTACAAACAAATGAAACTGTGTCTCAAATCTAGGTTCTCTGACTCCAAAGGGGACACTCTTACCATTAAATTAAAATACTTCTCCATCTAGTCCATATTTAGTCCTCCAAAATGAAATTTTTAAAGACAAAATAATCTATCTTCAGTTTGGATTCCAATGGAGAGCTTAGTGTTATTGCTATCTTCATGCCAAAATAAAACTTCAGGATGAGAAAGCAGAAATTTATGCCAAGGAAATTAATATCGTTACTTTCAGTTCCAATTCTTTCTTTAAGTTTTATAGTATGCCATTTACTAAAGCTGTCCCTCCCTGCACCTATCTTGCTACTCAGCAGAGAAATCCAGAAAGTGTTTCAGGAAGATGCTCATTAGCCCCCTCAAATATTAAAGTGATGGAGCTGATGACAATGGGCGTTGATAGTAACATTATGTTCCATCACTTCCAATTAAAACATTATACTCCTCTTCCTCATCATCTTTTTAGACCTTAGCTGATCTCTTATGTTCATTTTTATGACTGGCTCTACTTGCCTAAAAAGTATGAAATCAATAAATGAGTTAGATATTTATAAAGAGTAATAAGTATTTCTTTAGAGCTTCATGCTATACCTTACACTCTTTTCAGTGAGTTTTTTTAAAAAGCCCTTTCTAAGATTTCATTAATTGCTTTAAAGCCTTTTAAAAATTGAGTGAATGAACAGATTCCAAATAAACCAGATTAAAAATAAGCTTGCATTTACACTTTTTTCATGTAGATGATAGAATAGACATTGTCTATTGCCCCTCAAGTCCTTCCTCATGATACACATATAGCTAACAAATATACACCATCTTCTTATACGGTTTAAATCCAGCAAACACTGATGAACATTCAATGTGTGGTACACTGTGGTAGCTTACTGTAAGGAGCAGATCTAGAAAATATTCAGGTAAAGGGACATAAGGCAGAATCCTGAAATGGTACAAGGAAGTTTTGGGCATTGCTTGGGTGATTGACAAGCATGCAAATCCTGAAGTTGTAAAGAGTAGTCTCCCTAGAATGGCAAACTCTGTTTGATTGAAGTGAAATTCTACCCTAACGGTGTAGACGAGGGAGATGGGGGCAGATACAAAATGCAAGTTGCAAAGTAGCTGTCTGTACCCTAGGATGCTGAGCTTACACTCAAAACTTCTCTTTATCCTGGCAAGATCTGCTGAATGGTATAACAATCATCAGTATTAATTCTCAGACCTGAGTAATCAACACTTACTCATCTTTAATTGGAAATTTTCTCTTTAAAATTTCCTTCTTTTTTTAATCCTTATTAAGTTTTGGATCACTTCATCTGTCTCAATTAAAAATATACTTTTCAAAACGAATTTGGACCACGACCAAGCAAATATAGATTTCATTATGGAAACCAAATGTGGATTTCTCTCATTTTTCAAAGAGTGATGCACAGTAATTTCATTAATGCTCTTTACCCTGGTTGAGAAACTTTCTTATATACTCACAAGTACAGACATCAGCAAAAAATTTGTGTAAATGGAAATAGATGATATTGTTCAAAATGTAGCTACTGGCTTCATGTCTTATCTCTCTGTTTTTCAGTATTGACATATTTTTTACCGTTATGATGATGTATTTCAAATGCAGGGCAGACGTATTTTTTGACTATAAAAGTATTCAAATATCTACCTTCCAGCTCTTTGGATATTAAAAGGAAATCCCAACAAATTTAATACTGGAAAAAATTCTAAAACCGACCAAAGGATAAAAATAGGAAAATAGAAAAAATAAATAGATGGAAGGTGAAAGTAAAGACACCAAGGGATTCTAATTAAGAAAAACAAAACACTTTTAAAATTAAAATAAATATTGTATTGTTTTAAACCTACACAAAAAAATACACAGTCATCTCTAGCCCAATGCCCTGAATTTACTGCTGAGTAAGCTGAGGTCTTAAAACACTCATTGATTTGCCTGAAGTTACAAAATTGGAGGAAAAATCTTGAGACCACTATCTCTATATAAGATGGAATTCTCAAGATCAAAGGAGTTTCTCAAATACAGTACGTAGGTACTCTCACATAAAATTTATATATACCCATACTCAGCAAGTTTTGGCAAAATCTTAATAAACTCTGGTTGACTCTTTTCAGTTTCCCTCATTTTACTTTTTTGAGCTTATCAAAGCAATACATGCACAGATTAAAATGTTAAATGATTTATATCCCACTCCATCCAGGGGCAACACATTCAAACTGTTTCTGCTTGTAGTTCTTCAGGTATCCTTGTACCTCTAAAGTACTTACACTAATTTATTTATCACCATTAGGCCTTATGTATTGAATTGCTGCTACAAAAGAAAACGTTTTAGCTCTTTCCCAAACCATACACCCACCACTCCCTTCCTTCTATGCCCTATGCCAACCTCCTGGTATAGTTACTTCCTCTGCTGTATTTATGTTCCTCTTTTATTTACTCCACCAACCACACAGAGTCTATCTAGCTCTATACTTGTGAAGATATTAACACTCCTGTCCATCCTCTCACTTCTGCTTGCCTTCCAACTTCAACTTCTGTTATCCACATCTTTACTTTTTAAAGTTTTAACGTTGATGTGTGTCCTTCCTTCTCCTTTTCTGTAGGTGGATTCAATATGCTGGATACAAAAACAATAGCATTTACATTATTCAGATGACATAAATATTTTTCACTTAAGTTTACATAGGGTGTTATTATTATTGTCCTCTCTTACACAATTTTTTTTTTCCTTTTCCTGGAATCTCTGATTGTCTTTGCTTTCTTTCATTCTCTGCCTTTGTCACATCCTCAGGTTCATCCACAGTCTAGCATACTACCGAAACTGTGCGATGAATGTTTTTCTTTGGTTATGTTCTGGAGCCCACCGTTCTCCTGACCCAATCAAGGAAAAGCTTCTCTCGGACTTCTTCTGTGAAATCATCTAGGGATTTCATGTCATTGCTCTTCAGAATTGGACCTAAATTAAAGTCCTGGGCCATATGCACCCTTTCTTAGTTTACTCCCTTGCTTTATTTAGGCACCTCTCCAAGTACCTATCAAGGAAATGGTGTGGAGAAGTAAGTTTTCTGAATAGCGTGAAATACATTACATTGGTTTAGTAGCTGGATGAGTACAGATATTTTGGGTTAAAAATATTTTCCCCCATTAGAACTTAGAAATTATTGTTTCTCTGTCTTCCACCAGCCAGGGATATAATCATGTGCTGCTTAACAACAGGAATTAAGTTCTGAGAAATGCATCGTTAGGTGATTTTGTTGTGCGAACATCATAGAGCGTACTTACACAAACCTAGATAGTACAGCTTACTACACACCTAGGGTCTATGGTATAGCCTATTGCTCATAGATTACAAACCTGTACAGCATGTTACTGTATTGAATATTGAAGGCAGCTGTAACACAATGATAAGTATTTGTGTTTCTACACATAGAAAAGGTACAGAAAAAATACAGTACAAAAGATAAAAAATGGTACACCTGTATAGGGCACTGACCATGAATGGAGATTGCACAACGGGAAGTTGCTCTGGGAGACATGATGTGGGCTCTGCGAGCTGAGGAGTCAAAAGAAAGATTTCTTCCACTCTCAAGGGCTGGTAGTAGTGCTCTTTTATTCAGAAAATAGCATGGGGACAGGACCCACGGGTAGTGAAGGGCTGCAGGCACGGGGACAGGACCCATGGGCAGTGAAGAGCTGCAATGTGTTGAGGGTTAGGGCTAAATTTATAAAGCATGGGTACGTGGCTTATTTTTACTAGACAAAGGAAAGATGATGTAAAAAGTTATTAAAGGATATCAGTGCAGGTGGGGTCTGGTTATCAGGTGGTCATATAACTTTAGATATGAATTGGATCATATAGATCGGCATGTAGTCCAGGATGCCCTGGGCTTCTCTGCCTGGGGCAGCCTTAACCCACATCAGAGTCAGTGAGAGAGTGGTCAGTGAAAGTGAAGGCCTAGGACATTACTGGACCCCACTGTAGACTTTATAAACACTGTACGTTTAGGCTATACTAAATTTACTTTAAAAATTTTCTTTCTTCAATAATAACCTTAGCTTACTGTAACTTTTTTCTTTATAAACTTTTTAACTCTTTTTAACTTTTTGACTCTTTTGTAATAACACATCTTAAAACACAAACATATTGTACAGCTGTACCAAAATACTTTCTTTCTTTATATCCTGATTCTATAAGCTTTTTTCTATTAAATTTTTTTTTTACTTCTTAAATTTTTTTGTTAAAAACTGAGACACATACAGCCTAGGTCTACATGGGGTCAGGATCTTCAATATCATTGTCTTCCACCTCTACATCTTGTCCCACTGGAAGGCCTTCAGGAGCAATAACGTGGATGGAGCTGTTATCTCTCGTGATAACAATTCCTTCTTCTGGAACACCTCCTGAAGGACCTGTCTGAGGCTCTTCTTGAGGAGGGGTCAATCTTTTCAGAAGTAAGTCCATGGTGGTTTGTTTGGTTTGTTTCTTTTTTACATCATAGATTGGCTTTTAAGTAGATAATGTACCACGAACATTCCTCTCTAGAAAACATTTTGGTGTTGGGGTCCTTGTTTTCCAACTTTTCGAGAAGCTTCTTGAGGTCTGCAAAAGCTTCTGCTAAACCCTTCACTGTAAATTTTCTCGAGGGTTCTTCTTTTTCTTCTCCTGCAGTTTCCTTTTCTTTTGCCTCTTCTTCAGCCATGCATTCCTGTTCCAGTTCCAACAACTCCTAATTAGTCAATTCCCCAGGAAACACCTCTAGGAGCTCCTCAATGTCATCCTCATCCACACCCAGGTTAAGGTTGTTTGCCGTCTCAACCACAGCTTTGGTGATTTTTGCAACTTCCTTATCCTTGGCAAATACTTTGAAATCACGGACAAATCTCTTGAGTATCTTCTTCCACGTGCCATTCATGCACTCCTTGGTGACATCAACCCAAACCAAAGCAAGGTACTTGATGCAGCCATAGATGTAATTCCTCCAGTTGCATCAGTTTCTTCCTCCATTGTAGCAATAGCCTGGGCAAGTCTTCCTCAGGTCATAGGCCTTAACAGCTGCTACAACTCCTTGATCCACTGGTTGGATCAAAGATGTAGTATTTAGAGGGAGAAAGACTGCTCTGATATTGGGATGAAGAGCCCCAATAGAAGGAGGATATCTGGCAGCATTATCAACAATAAGCAAAATCTTGAAAGGGATGTTATTCTCCGAACAGTACTTCTCCATTTTGCTGGCATAGCAATTCAGGAGGGCATCTTGGAACTGGGTCACCCTTGACTTCTTATTGCTCCTATAATACAGTGGCAGTGTTTGTTTATTGATATACTTGAAGGCCCTGGGGTTCTCTCTGTGCCAGATCACAAAGGGCTTCAATTTGTAGCCTGCAACATTGCTCCCAAGCAAGACTGTTATCCTGTCCTTAAGAGCCTTGAAACCTGGCATTAAATTGTCCTCCTTATGGATAAAAGTCCTTCGAGGCATCTGTTTCCAGAATAGGGGGATTTCGTCCATATTGAGTATTTGCTCTGGCAGTAATTTTCCTCCACAATCACATCAGCACTTGTACACTGACCATTCACTTTCACATAATGTAATGAATAATGATTCTGGAATTGTTTAAACCACCCAGAGCTAGCAGTAAATTTAATGTCATAGTCAGGTTGAGCCTTTTCCTTCAACATCACAAACTTTTTGCTTTGGCTGTGATTGTCATGTCATGGTGCTGAGAGAGATATGCTTCTGTGTCTGGTATTTAATGCAGGTCATTAGAAGTTTCCCTATGTCTGATATAGGGCCTTCTCAAATTTTATTAATCTCGTTGACTTCAATGAAGTAGATCCTTTAACAGCTTCCGTCACTTTGTTCTTGTTCTTCAAGATCACAGCTATGGTAGAATGGGACATGTCTGACTGGTGAGCAAAAAAACCATCACTGATTTTCTACCTTCATAGTCCTTAATCACTTTTAATTTTGTTTCCGGGGCCAATCACTCGATGTGGCCTCTCACTGGCAACATTAGCAGTGGATTTTATGTGCTTGGGGGCCATGATGAATCATGTACAAGAGAAAGTGATGCAATCAACAGATGTGATAAATACAAGATGTATGAGGTGGCTGCCAGCATAACACAGCATACTGTTTTACAGTAAACTTTTTGTTCATAAGTAGAAAGAATACACTCTAAAATAATGATAAAAAGTATAGTATAGTAAATACATAAATCAGTAACATAGTTGTTTATTACCATAATCAAGTATTATGTACTGTACGTAATTGTATGTGCTATACATATATAAGACGGGCAGTTCGATAGGTTTCTTTACACCAGCATCACCACAAACACATGAGTAATGCATTGAGTTGCAACATCACTAAGTGATAGAAAATTTTCAGCTCCATTGTAATCTTATGGGACCATTGTCATATGTGGTTCATCATTGACCAAAACCTTGTTATGCAGCGCATGGCTGTACTGGTAAGAAATCTGATTCCAACTGGTTTTGATCTCTTCTTGGGTGACTTTTGGAAATTTTTAGGATTATGTTTTTATTCTTCTTTATTGAAACCTCACAATGATAGGTCCAGAGTTAGTTCTTTTTATTTTTCCACATTTGGCACTAGCAAACTTTTAAAAGATGGAAACTTATGTCCCCATTTAGTCTTAACAATTACATTGCAATATAATATGTATTGTTTTACTATATTATAACTTGCCTTGATTGTCTCTGGATTTGAAATTCTTGAGCTGATACTCTCATCTTTTATCTTCCTTCTCATGTTTTCCACCTTCCTCTTTTATTCTCTCTGTGGTAGCCTTCCTCCACTTTATTTTAAAACCTTTTATAAGTCTATTTGCATACTGTTCTTATTTTAGGGATGTAATATCCTTTCAATTGTTTTGAAGTTGTAAATGAGACTATTTTTGTTTTAAGCTATCTTCTAACGTCTGAAATATCTCTATTTCCCCTACAGATGAGTCTTAGTTTTGATCATTGACACACAACCAATGTCTCCTAGAGAGACAAAAGTCAATATCTGCCCTAGTCATTACCACTTAGCCTATTCCTTTTCTGTAGAGAAGTCTCTGTTGGTTTTGGTTTTGTTTTGCCTTTATTTTATTTAATTTTTTCCTTTTGTGCCAGGGTAAAATATCAAGCTTCTAGTCATTCTGTGCTCATGTGTAGGTGAAGTAAACTGTTACATCTATAGGCATATAGGAATTATAATTAGTCGATATACATATACTAATAGGGTCATCATTTAATGTTTATTTTTAGTGTCCATTCTGATGGGTCAACATTTTTTTTGTATCAGTAATTAAGTGTTTTCATTATGACTCCAGAACAGAGCCAACTAATATCACTAACTTAGGCCTCATTTTCCACTCTTGCGATTTATTTATCTTGCAGTCTTTTAGTCTGCAACCCTCTTCCACTGTAGAACTTTTCATAAATGTTTACATTGGAACTTCGTTTACTCTGGCTCATCAAGGTAAACTCATCCATCCAATATCTATTTGCCATAAGTGTGTTAAAATGTCCAGATAGCCTTCCTCCTGTCCTCGTCATTGTAGTAAGTTTAAAAACTTCTTATATGTGTCTCATCATTTTAATGGAGTCTCAGAAGGAAAGTATATGCACCAAATGAGCTTAATGTAGTCCCGAAGTAGAAATTAAAAATTATTTAATATCCTAGAATAAGTTGTAGCTTAATAGACATAATATAAGGCAAATTATAAAATAAAAAATATTCATGTGTTCATTTATAAAATAAAACACATTATGAAATTCTAATGATGCTTTTATATTTCAGATGCTATGACAACCACAGTTGGTGGCAGTGATGTTTATAATAGAAATTATTCCATGACTAGCATAATTTAAGGCAAAGCCAGATGTGAGAAAAATACTCTCCACTCACTTTCAAAAATATGAACAGAAGAGAAACTGAACTTATAATAAAGCTCTAAAGTTTGTAAATGGAACAAGGATATTATGAAGTTGATGAAACTAATGGCATTTGTATATTAAAAAATGATAGAAGGAAAGAGAAGATAGAACTAAGGAGATGAGAAGATAACTAGGGAGAAGAAATTGCTGACAGTGAGAACAGAATGAACAAAATAATTGAAAAGGGAAATCAAATCATCTGCCAGCTGGAGTATAGAATAAAGAAGTGATGAGAGACAGGGCTGGTAAAATAAGTCAGGGCCATGTTGTGGAAGGCTGTGTTTCTCAAACGAGTTTGCGAGAAACCACGGGGGTAGGCAGCAATTTTCCAGATATTCACACACTCCTTGGAACATATTTCTGGAGCACCAAAGTAAATAATTTAATGGTAAGAATTTAAAACATTATTGGAATATAACGACATTTTTAATAAATTTTAATGTAAAATATGAAATACCAAAAACATTTTAGCTTTAGAACTGACCACTGAATTCTCCTGAGAATTTTTCTTCATTGTCTTTAGCAGTTGGGGGTATAATGGTAGAAAGGTTTAAGAATCATCGTTATAGTTTTATTTTAATGAGCAGACAATAGGGATACAAGGAGTGGAATTGTGCTTTAGTGTGTCTAATCTGGATGCAGGATAAATGATGGAGTGAAAATGGGATAGGTTTCTGGGACTCTTTGCGAGGCTATAACTAGCCCAAGCTAGAAATAATAAAAGTTCAAATAGAACAGTGTATTATCAATGGGAACAAAGATGTAAAAACAAATTCACTATAGATGATGACTCCATCAAACTTGGCTTACAACTACGTTTGGGAACTGAGGAAAAATTCTGGATAATCCATAAGATATTGTGGTGCCAATGATGGGATGACAGGAAGGGATTTGTAAAGTGACATTTTGGTTTGGGGCTCATATTGCATAGAGATTTAATATTATGGTTTCTTATGTTTGTGAGACATATCATATTCAGAGAATATTGATGAAAGGAAATTATCTTTAGGAAGAAACTTTGTGGAAGCAGAAAGGGGTAGATATTTTGTGTGAGTAAGATGATTCCATCAGCAATTTGCCAATGAACCTCAGAGTCAGTAACTTTGAACATTATAGAGGCTGTTTGGCTACTGTGGAAATGAAAGCACATCAGCAGCAGACACTCAGAGTAAAGTTTAAGGTGGGAAGAAAAGCGTAGTGAGGATAATTAGCACCTCCCCCCCGCCCCCCACCATTGGCCTATAGCAAAGAGCAAGCTGGAGCAGAGGAAATAAATCAGAGTTCTAAGGAAAACTGAGCAAATCTGTGAGGTAAAATAACATCAGAAATTAGAGTATTTTCATATAAAGAGAGATCCATAAGGTTTCACTGCAGTAATCAGGATATTTAAATCACCTCTGAGAGTCAATTTTTTCCTATATCTTGGGTTTCACTTGTTTTAAGGGAGAAATTTATATTTACTCAATACCTGAGATATCACTTGAATAAAACTCTCATAGAATAAGCACAGGAATGTAGCTTTGCTTGAGAAATAATGTGTCCCTGGGAGTCAAAGGAAAGAAATTTGAAATAAGAACCAACAGATCTGGCTTTACTCCTAAACCTTCTGCTACCTACCTAACTGTGATTTCTGACAAGGTGGATGTCTGCATTCATTCATTCATTTATTCATTATTCACTGAGCACCTACTCTGTTCCAAGCTCAAGTCCAAAAGTTTGCAATACATCAGTGAAAGCAAATATTCCAGCTCTATAGAGAGTATGTTTTTGCAGGAGGATACAGATGTAAAACATGGAAATGTTACACAAGTAAATTTGGTACTCTAGAACATGATAAGTGCTGTGGAAAAAATTAAAATTAGAGCAGATTAAAGGGAACAGTGAGTGCTGGAGTTGGGGGAAGAAGCATCAATGTTTAAGAAGTGGTGAAGATAGGTCTCGTTTCAAAGAAACCTTGAGGATAACTGGGAGGTGTGGGAGTGTGGGAGAAGGATGCTATTTTAGCATTACCCGTAGAACCTAGTTTAACATCACAGATCAAATCAAATCATAATGCACATTTGTTTAATATTTATAAATATAGAATGATTTAATTAATCTATGTGTCAGTTTTCTTGTCTACAAAATGAAGGAAGTGAAGCAGATCCAGAGTTATCTAAGTAAAAAGAGAAGTTGGCGTTAAAGACAACTATGTATAAAGTCCCTGATAGAAGAAGTGCTTTGCCCCATTCACAAAACAGAAAAGGTCAGTTTTTCTGATACAGGAAGAGCTTGAAGGACCATTGTCTAAGAGAGAATTGGAATGAAATGAGGTCCTAGATCAGTGTTTTGCAACATTAGTTGGTTGTGAATTCAAATTATCAAGTCAACATCTCTATTTTTTTAGACAAATTGAATACATTGGATAAAAAGAAAATAATACACCTAGCAAAGGTAAATTAAGAATCTATTTCGCATATGCGTGTTAGTGTTTGTGTGCATACATGGTCGCCATATAAAGATTTCTTTTGGGGAACATAATAAAAAATTTTGACAGAGATCATGCTGGGCCTTAAAAATGATGCTAAATTTTAGAAAGCATAACATGAAGGAGACTCTAGGCCCATTCAGAATAGGTAGAGAAAGCAGATCTTGAAGTCACAGATAGCTGTATTTATGCACACCATAAGAATGAACTTCCTAACAGCTCCATCAATTCAACCATGTGATTGGCTTTCCATCACTGGAAGTTGGATTGTCATCTCTGAGAAATGCTATAGAAAGGATTCTTGCATATCTTTGGGATGTGTACGTTAAGGAGCAAGGCTTTGCACCAAGACAAGGAGGATACAAAGATGGATGGTAATGTCTTTCCCCATCAGAAAGGTTGCAATTAAATTTAGCTTTAAGTCATGTACAAAAAAATAACAACCAACCAACAGAAATTGTGAAAAAGGGTGATATTGATGGCAAAACTCAAAGGTAGATGAGACCACTCCAAGTCAGGGTGAACCAAAGAAAGTTTCAGAAGGAAAAGAGGGCTTTAGCTGAATCCTGAGGCAAAGGTGCACACAGATTGTTGGAAAAAAGAGTCCCCATCAGGAGGAGGCAAATGTGCATAAGACAGGTTGAGCAGGTGCAACCTGTTTGGTGACTGTAGATAAAACATTTGGCACACTCCACTAAGGAAAGGGACCTCACTGAGGCCTGGCAGGTTATAAATTAAGAAGTTAAAACTGGGTCAGATTTTGCTGGACTTTATCTTGAAGTATTGGCCTGATGAAAGAATTGGTTCAGGAAGATTATCTGGACAGGTGTGTCTATTTACATTAGAAAGACTGTAAGAGAAAATTGACTGTATGTGTAAAGTGTCAGTCAAGGAGTAGTCAGTAAAACAAAAAACATTTATTTCAATCAAGAAGGAATCAAATATAATGGATTAGTTCTTTATAAAACTCCTGGAAGGGCTGCAGGAGTGAAGCTGAAAGAAGTAGGATGAGATCTCCAGTGGACATCTGGCTTTCAGAGGGTCAAACACTTCAGGAACTGGAGGGAACCTAATCAGAGCTGCTTGTAGCACCAGGAGAGTGATTCACAAGGGGACAAGCAGAGGCCACCGAACACTTCCCATCTGCCGAAGCCCACACATCAGCCAACTGCGGACAAAGGAGCAATGAGATGGCTTCGAGTGCCTTGTAAGGGTGAAATTGAAAGCTAACCCTTGCTGATAAAGGATGCTGGGAAGTGTAGCCCCTAGACTTCTAGGCTCCTTACCCAAAACAGCATAGAAGGGAGTAGAAACAAATGCTTGTTAAAAACACACACATACATATATCTAGTTTTAGACATACACATAAGGAAGTTGTAGTTACATAAGGAAGTAAGAAAAGAATAAATTTCTCACCGTCCAATGAAAAAGAACTGGCCAGAAATTAAAGTGAAAGCGATGTGGGAAGGTAAGGTGAGCAATGCTGATATTTGGCAGTGGAGCTGCTCATTTAATTCATTGGACATGAACAGTCATTTTGACCAACTGAAACTTTGCTCATGCTCAGTAGCGAATAGAAGCCATGTAAGCAGAGGGGTTATGAACAAAGGATCTGACTCAAACTGGGTACAAATCCAGGTCTGATTCATACTAGCTCTGTGGAAGGTTATCTAACATTTCCGAGCTGCCATTTCGTGACTTGTGGAAAATATTACCCATCTCACAAAGCTCTTTGAGAATAAAATGAAACAACATCCATAAGGTTTCTGACACATAGAGAGGATATAATAAATTCAGCAAAACAATCCTGAACCAGTAATATGTGGTGGAGAAGCGTGGAAAAGCATGATGATTTTTGTTATACGAATAAGATGTTCTCATCTTAGAGAAAGTCATAGTCAGATAAAGAATGTTGACTGATAAAAACATAAGCAGAAATAAAGTAAAATCTAGCTATGCGAACAGAAAGGTTATTAATAATTCAAAAGTCCTTGAAGTATTTCAATAATAACGATGATACTATCTCTTGAGTACTTAACAGATTTAATATTCTAGAAGCTATACATGTACTAATTCATTTAATACTCACAGTCACTCTATATGGTAAATATTATTTACCTTATACAAGTGAGGAAGCCTAGGCACAGAAAGACTAAGCCACTTATCCAGAAAGACAGCAGGCAAATGGCAGAGGCAGGATTAGAAACCCAACCAGTCTGACTGCAGAGGCCATGCTCCTAATTACACACTGTACTGCAGTTACTCTTAAATCTCTCCTCCTTTTTCCAGGGCCTTTTACATAACATTTGGCAAAGTGCATCACTAGTGGGGGTGGAGGAAGATAGGGGGAGATGACCATAGATGATGGTAATGAAGGAAGACATAGGAATTGTATATAGATGGACACAAAATGGAAGAGGGCCTGTCAGCAGGCAGAGGACAAGAGTGATCAACATGGGACAGTTGGTTCAGTAACAATCATCACCATCATCATTGTAATAATAGCTGCCATTGATTAAATACCGTGGACCATTTTCCCACTTATTCTTACCTACAAACAATAATCTTCATCTTAAAAATAGTGAAACTGACTGGGCCGGCCCGGTGGTGCAGAGGTTAAGTTCGCACATTCCGCTTCTTGGCGGCCTGGGGTTCGCCGGTTCAGATCCTGGGTGCGGACACGGCACCGCTTGGCACGCTGCGCTGTGGTAGGCGTCCCACATATAAAGTAGAGGAAGATGGGCACGATGTTAGCTCAGGGCCAGTCTTTCTCAGCAAAAAGAGGAGGACTGGCAGTAGTTAGCTCAGGGCTAATATTCCTTAAAAAAAAAATAATAATAATAACGAAACTGAGACCCAAAGCAGTTAAGTATCTTACCCCAAGTTCCTACAGGTAATAAATGGTGGGAATGAGAGACCAAGCCAAGTGTGTCTGACTTCACAGTTTCAGTTGTGGTCCTAGTGGATTGCGTGTAAACATGGGGAAAGGGATTTCTTAGAATTTGTTTTGACATTTGTGGAGCAATCCTTCCAATTTGTTCTCTTCCTAGAATTATAGTACTGGGATATTTTTGGCCTAAAACCACAGACATGAATATTGTGGGTCTTCAGAGCTTGGCAAGGCATGATTCACCATAACTTGTAGCCCGCCTTCTTGGAAGTGGTATCAACCCAGAAAAGGTGAGCACAAGGAGGAGAGCATTCTTCCAGTCCTGTGGCTAGGAAATGTGCGGTTACAACAAACGCTGAACTTCCTGCCTTCTTTGAGTAGATGGTAAATGTCTTAGTTTGTTTGAGCCACCATAACAAAATACCATACACGAGGTGGCTTATAAACCACGGAAATGTATTTCTCACAGTTGTGGAGGCTGGGAAGTCCAAGATCAAGGTACTGTCAGAGTCGATGTCTGGTGAGACCAGTACCCTAGTTCATAGACAGCTGTCTTTTTGCTGTGTCCTCACATGATGAGAGGGATGAGAGCTCTCTGGGGTCTCCATTATAAGGGTAGGAATCTCATGCATGAGGGCTCTGCCTTCCTGACCTAATTATCTCCCAAAGGCCCCACATCCAAATACCTTCACATTGAGGATTAGGTTTCAACCTATGAATTTTGGGAGGACACAAACGTTCAGTCTATGGCAGTAGAAGCTGTCATTTTGAATTGGAAGAGACTCTGAGTATCAGTTCACAAATTCAAATGCAAGAAAGACTTCTTAACTTTTCAAATCAATCAATTTACTGCCCACTTTTCTTTGGGGTTACATCTGAGTTTGAGGAACTGGTTTGGGAACATTCCATTAGTAGTCATCTCTCTGTCAACCACTGTGACCCCTGCAAAGACATCCTCCCTCACATCTGCTCCTCAGTCCCTGGTCCCTGCGGATGCACCAACTTTCCGTTGTTTCTGCAACTCTCCTCAAGTCTCTCTCCTGCTCTTCTCCCTCCCGACAGTCAAGAAGAGTTTTAATCTAGACTTGGAGTAGAAATTCTTTCTCTGACTCATCATGAAGACTTCCATATTCTTGTCTTGGCCAGGAGTAGATTAATTTTTCTCTGCACTCTTTTCTTTCCTTAAGCAATAAACATAGAAAACACTGATAATAGAATGTGAAAGAAAAAGGAGAAGAAGGAAATTTCAGGGGAAATTTTGAATAACATTTCAAAATGTGCATCCTACCCCAAGTTAGGCATCTTCTGCTTTTCTTCCTCAAGTGCTTGAATCAATTAGCCAAGTGAAAATTTTAAAAGATTTTTAAAAGCCCAGGGGAAACACAATAGATTCATCTATTTCCGTCTCATCTACTAAAGGATAGATATAGCAATGTTTCAATATGTACATTATCTCATCCACATTCCTACTGTATGTAAAAAAGTAACTTACATTAAGGCTGCATAATGTTCCTTGGAACAGCAAACACCAGCAAATCATAATGGTCTAACTTAGAAATTCTTAAAGAAGCCTTTAATATTGAAATGATCACTGCTTAAATTCTCTGTTATTAAACTCTGCTCATGTGGCAAGTGACTGCGTCTAAGTCAGAAGTTACTTAGCAATTATTTCTCCTTGTTCTAATGGGCATGCACACAATCAGTCAAGATTTCTTTCCAGGGGTAATTCCATAAAGGTTGACTGGCAAATGAGAGCTTTCTCATCATTCAATCATTCGGAAAAGAGTGGATGTGTTCTATATAATCAATTCCATCAGCCATTATAATGGTCAATAGCTCAGCAATTCATCCGACAGTAATCAGTTACATTCATTTGTCTTAGGTACGGAAATAATCAAAGTATTTTTTCAACATTTAAGCCCATACATCAGTTTAATTCCAGGTATAAGTGATCCAAAATCAGAATTTTGTCTTAAGAAAATTGTTAGCTTCTATTCCAAGCTAAATATTATGAAATTTATTTTTAACTCTTTATTCTTTAGAAATAAAGGTTATCACTTTAATAAATTGCATTAAGATAAACATAATCTATATATAATCTGCAAATAATATGGCACATGATGGGTTACTTGAGAATTGAATAATCAAACAAAAATGACTAATCATTAATAAACTCATATATTTGGGGGTGTCTGAGTTTGAGACATAAACCTAGTAAAATATATGCTCAGGAAAAGCCTTTTTTTTAATCCTTAGCTATTTTTTCCTTCCTAAAAAATAGACTTAGAAAAGAATGAGTTGAAATCTCAATGTGAATATTACACCTTTTAATTCAGGTAAATAATGCTGGTTGAATAATAATTAGAACTCATGCAGTAAAAAGATAAAGCAATGGAATTTTTTTTTTTTTACTGAAAGCTTAAATAAATCTAATATAATCATTGGAAGTAGAAAAAGGCTTCATGGCATGCCATATATTACCAATGCAAAAGATAGATGATGATTAAAGATAATCATTCTAGTAGACTGCGATTGATGCATTTATTAAGGTAAAACTACAATCTGAAACCAATTCAAAATGCAACCAATTTCACCTGCTTCTGAATTTTTTATTCACCTTATGGATGCCGTTTTTTAAGCAGGTTGCTTGGCATTACTCTCAGATTTTCACCTTAATTTTACTTTAAAAAACTTTATGCTAGTACTAATCTTGTATTTCAGATCAAAGTCACTAACGTTTCATCTATTGCAAAACGTTTTCCAATGAGGTGGTATTAATAATAGATACTTTATTATCAACAGAGACTAAAGTCACAGTAAATGAGATGTGTCATAAGACTGCATTGAAATGGTTTGTAATAGTTCCTATCCCCAAAGCAATTCCTTATCTAACGTTATTGTTACTGAAGAGGTTATACACTGATAAGAAGTCTTCCAAAGGCTTAGTCTTTATATATCAACATATAAACTTTAATAATAAATGACACATCAAAACACATGGAGATATTAACATTTTTCAAGTGTTATTATAATGAACTCCAATATAATACAGTTTGAAATTGAAAAACCATAGGATGTAAAAAGTAAAACATTTGTAGGTGTATTTGGTGTAAGGGGTTCTCTATCATTGGGGAAGATGCCAGGCTGTGACTCTTTTGACATACAACGGTTGGAATTCTACTTGCAAGGTTATATTCACGTAATTGTCTGGATAGTGAGTAAAGATTTTTTTGCCCGACACATGGATTTTTATTGCTTCCTGATTTTTACCTAGAGGAAATCTTTCCTTCACTCTTAAGAAAATGCCTGTAGAATAGTTACTAGGCATACAGAAAATTGCAACCATACTTTAGAATTTTAAATTTACTCTCATTGAAATAACATAACTATCAAAATTTTCCATGTTACTGCATGAATTCTAACACTCTTTCAATTCATTATTGCTGGAGCCTTTCTCCTCCATCCCCACCTGAAGTCTGAAACCCTTGCTCTTGAAAATGTCAACACTTTTAAATTAAGAGAGGTGGGGGGTGAGAGAAACTTCATCCATGTAACTATCAGTCCTGTCTTAAAAAATATTTCTTACCATAATTTTAAATGACAAACTATAAGTGGGTCATTTAATGTTAGTCACTCAGCACATTGTTATGGAAATTACATTGAAGCCATAAGTGGAGCTTCTAACTAATTAGAGGTCTTTAAAATACCTTTTCTATCAACATTCCATCTTTTTTGGATCTTTTGCTAATTTACTATTAACATTTTTAGAATAGAAACTTTAAGTTCAGGTAACAGCTGAATACTCAGCCATATAGTTCTGTAATTCATTTAAACTATTTTAAAAATAGATTTGTATAAACAGATTACTATATCCTTCTATGAAAGAGGTAAAAGAATTTTATTTATAAAACCCATAACAAAGTTTTTATCATGTGTTGAACAGCAGAGTAGAAACATTACTTGAGACAAAAGAAAGCCTTATATTTGAGGAGGGTTGAGACATATGTGATATGTACTAAATAAAACAATTTAGATGTGAAATATTATGCAAAATATAGTCAGGTATGATTTATTACTAAATGAAATAGAAATGTATATTCCAAAGATAAAGCCTTCGTCCACTTCCTACTTGGCTAGGAATCCATCCACACCTCACGGTTTAGGGGACAGAAGAAAGGCACTAAGTACCACTGAGACTGGGAATTACTAAAATTTCAAGCCGGAAATGAAATAGATACATTTTTAGAAAGGTCACTTAGGCAACCATGTAGAAGGTAGAACTGAAGGAGTGATTACAGAAGCAGAGAGACCAATTGAGGAGCTGTAGTTACAGTCCAAAGTAGGATTTTCAGGGCCTGAACTAAAACAAAGAGAGGTGAGAAGAGTTACAAGCGGAAAAAAAAAAATTACTCAAGAAAAACCCACAGGGCTTTAATGACTTGTTACAGAGTAGAAGAGGAAGATTCAAACAGTGGCTGCAATTTTACTAGTTTGGAATAATAAATAAATAATGACAGCATTTATTCAACTGAGAAATGCAGGAAGAGCATATAATTGGGGTAAAGAAAGAAGGTTCTATTTTGTACATATCATTCAACTCAACATGATTAGAGTTAAAGAGAGGGAACATTTTAAAGGTCACTGGGGTGCAAATGGTAGTTGAAGCTATGGGGGGATTGAGGTCATCCAGAAGGAGCATATAGATGTATGTGGAAGGCTGGGGATACATTTCTGGGGTTGGGAGACAGTTCTCCATGGGTCTCTCAGGTTTCTGCATATCTTGGAAGTGAAGGCATGATGACCTTTGTGTTGGAATAACTTTCCAAAGGTGTTCTCATAGTTAACGACCTTGGAAGACAGAGTTAGTGTTTCCCTCCAGAGCATAGACAGGTTTGGTTACTATTTAGTATACTAAAGACAATGTCTTCCTGCAGGGTCAAGTTGAGGCCAAATTACAGCCCATTATGAAATACTTGGATTCTCTAGGCTCAGGGCTCCTTTTCTACAAAACAACTCACTGACTGTTTTGGCATCGCCGGGCCCTCTTCGTGTCACAGAGAATGGTGCAAATGCTGATTCTTTGGCCACTGTTAGTGTTGTAAGTAAAAAGATTCCTTGTCTCTGATCCGAGAATCATATGAAACTGTGGCAGGTTAACTTACAAGTAAGGTAAAATCTCAGACTTTTCATAGCTCTTGACACCTGGAAACCTCAACATTAAGGGTTAAAATGAAAGAAATTACCTCATAATATTGGAAAGGGCTGGCAAACTAGACAGGAAGAAATAGTGCTTCATAACTAGAGAGAAGAGAATTTTCAAGAAGGAAATTATCAACAATGCAGAGATGTTCAGTAAGATGAGGACTTCCAAAGGGCAATTCAATTTGATAACATCAAAAAAAAAACACTTTCAAGGTGAGATAGGGTGCAAGAACAGGGTCCAGTTGGATTGAGGGGTGACGTTTAGAAAAGGTTATGGTCAGGGCAGTTTACAACATCTATTTAAAAATGTTTGGTCTGCAATAGAAGTTTGTTCTTGAAAGAGAAGTAGACGTTTGGGGCTATAGTTTGGGGGGGCAAGATTAATAAAAAGAATTTGTGCCATGTATTATTTTCTTTTTTAAAAAAAGAGAGAAAAAATAAAAATAAGAGGGAAACCCTAGGATTTAGATGAAAAAAGAAAGATGGAAGATTAAAAAGAAGGAGAAATGAAACAGCAAGAATTAAAATTAAGTGAATGCTGAAATGAATCTACGTTTTTAAAATATGATCAGCGACTCTTTGGGTGTGGAGAAAGAAAAATTGGAGAGTCCACCACGAATGACCTCTTTGGCTATACTGTTGGCTGAGAATATGGCAGGTAAACAAAATAGAAGAGGAAAATTAACTGGAATAGCAATGCTTAGAGAACCTAATTGGGGACAATAAATGAAGTTTTATGATTCAGACATCTACATTTCTCAAGTACAAAGGAAAAAGAGGTCAAGTATGCTTTAGTCTCCTAGGGCTGTTGGGTGGCTTAAACAATGGAAATGTATTGTGTCGCTGTTCTGGAGGCTAGAAGTCCAACAAGGTGTCAGCAGGGTTGGTTTTTTCTGGTGGCTGTGAGGGAGAATCTGTTTCGTGTCTCTTCCCTAGCTTCTGGTAGTTTGCTGGCAATCTTTGGTGTTCCTTGGCTTGTAGATGCATCACCCTGATCTCTGCCTTCATCGTTACATAGTGTTCTACCTATCCTTGTCTGTACCCAAATGTACCCTTTTTATAAGGACACCCATCATGTTGGATTAAGGTCCATTCTAATGACCTCATCTTAGCTTGACTACACCTGCAAAGACCCTATTTCTAAATAAGGTCACACTGAGATCCTAGGAGTTAGGAGTTCAACATATCTTTTGGGGAGACACAATTCAACCTATAACAAAGTTTACACTCATCTTTCAAAGAAAAGTCCCCTCCCACTAGCTCAGATATCTCTGTACACCACTTGAAAGTGATACCAACATGTGTTGAGGTGAGTGCCTACAAGGAGCCCCTTGTACTGTCTGGCATGAAACATGGGTCACTAAGCATCTCCTATGTCCTTGTATTTGTTTGCTAGGGCTGTCATAATAAACAACCGCAGACTCGGTGACTTAAACAACAGAAGTTTATTTTCTCACAGTTCTGGATGCCAGAAGTACAAGATCAAGGTGTCAGCAAGCTTGGTTTCTCTCGAGGCCTCTCCTTGGCTTGCAGATGGCCACCCTCTTGCCGCCTCTTCACACGATCGTCCCGCTGTGCATGCATGCCTCTGGTGGTATCTGTATGTACAAATTTCCTCTTCTTTTAAGGACACTAGTCAGATTCGTTTAGGGTCCACCTCATTTTATTACCTCTTTAAAGACCTTATCTCTAAATAAGTTCACATTCTGAGGTATTGGGGGTTGGGGCTTCAATATATAAATTTGGAGGGGACATAATTCAGTCCACAACAGCCTCCTAAGTTATTCTTCCCAAAAAATATAGTAACAAGAATCCAAGTATATTTCTGTTGGGGTAATGGCAGGGACTTAGTTCTTCTCCCTACATTATTTTCTCTATCCCCATTCTAAGGTCCATTCCAAAAATTTGTTATGAGATCTCTCATTCACGGAGAGAGTGAAGTGGGCTCTCTCACCAGTTACCATTCCCTAGAGAGGTTTATGCACACCTGCAGAGTCACATGAGAAGGAACAACACAGAAATAAAATATTCAGATGTGAATTAAACAATAGAGAGACATTCTTTCATTGTGGCTTAAAAATCACATCCAAAACTATGTAATTAAGAGAAAGAAAATTGCTAAAGTCCTTCTTAGAATTGAACAATTCCTGGCCTGAAAATATTAGTTTACTGGAAAAGAAATGTTGCATATTTATGAAATAAAATTGGAAATTAAGTTCATAATTTCCTAGCTTTTTAATAATCCAAAATAAAATACATAATTGTATTTCACAGAAAACATAATTCAGTAGCATAAATCATGAATCGGGGGCTTGAAAAGAGAAATTCAAAGTTTGCAAATAAATTTAATTCGAATCCAGTTTTAGCATCAGCAATCAGTACCAAAATCCTTCCTAGCCTCTCTAACAAAATTAGCTATAGATTTATATATTTGGTGATCATTGAAATGTAATAAATATTTGCCTTTCAAATGTTCTGATGAAGCAGCTAAATTGGATTAGTTTGCTTATGTTAAATAGCAATGGATTATTATCAACTGCGGGCTTCCTCCTTCTCAAACGTGCCATCACAGCATTCATGTTAAAAAAATTTTTAAGAAAATGCATTTCTTAATACCTTCAAACAATCAACCAAAACTTGAGCTTTTCTTGCCAAAGAAAACAAAAGCGCCATACTCTGTCGTATTCCGTCAAATTTGTCTCCAATGCTGCATTTAATGAGGGCTTCTGAATAATAAATGATCACTTGCTTTGCTAAAACACTGATGTTCTCCTCCTATGCTTCTTAAGAATTTTAATGTAATGACCGTCTGCCTGGTTCTTTACTTGAGCTTCATCAATAATTGCAGTCTTCAAGAGTGCAAGGCTTTGGTTAAAATCCTTCACTTCTTATTAAAAAACACTCTTCTCATCATCTTATCAGGAAAGAAATAACACTACTGACACAAAATTTCAAGTATCCAAATAAATATATGGCACTCTCAATTCTCAAATATCCTTCAGTGAACTGGGTACATTATATATTAATCACAGAGGTCCATGCCTTTTGTGCATTCATTTATTTATTAAATTCACTCATTTATCATACAATATTTCTTTAGTGTATGTTATGAGCCAAATATTCTATTAGGGCTTGGAGATACAAAGATGAAAGAGACAGTCTATGCTGCAAGAGGCTTACAGGGCTTTGTAATGTTTATTCCAATGCAAGACTCCTGATAGTGAGTTGAATCAGAAAGTAGGTATAACTGACTACAAAGAGAATCTGTGTGTTGAGTACAAGTGTGTATGCTGTGCCTTTGTATTCAAAGAGCAAGATAAGGTGAGATAACATTGATATTATTGGTGGGTACAAGCATCAATCCTTGCCGTGGAGCCTACCCATAAAAGCTATCCTTCACTTGGTAGAGGCGACCACCATTTTCAGGAGCATGAGCTGTATTTGATTCACAAATAACTTTCATTCCTACAAAACACACGATGATGGGATAATCTCTAGTACCATTATACAAATCATTGAAGCCAAGATTCCATTTGTGTCAATAGCAATATGCTTGTTTATTCTGCTTTCACTTAGTTAGCTGTAAGCAACTACTGAAATATTAATGAGGCAGACACTCATTACATATGCTTAATTTAGATGCGTTTTTATTAATTTTGTCAAAAAAGGTTAAATACTTAGTTTGTGTGAGGCACCTTATTAGGTACCAAGAATAAATTACTAAGTAAAAACTCACAACGTCCCAGCCTTCTTGGAGCTCTCATGGAAGAGATGGGGATTATTCAAGTATAACACAATTTAAAATAAATTATAATTATTATAAGTGCAAACAACGAAAGGCACTCAGAGGACCCTCTGACCTAGGATTCTTAGAAAAAGTGAAAACTGATCTACAATCTCAAGGAGGAATAGAAGTATGGGCGAAGGAGACCTTGAGCATGAGAGGGAGATCGTCCAGAAAGAGGGGATGACCTTTAGTGAGAAGCAGCTAAGAGCAACGAGGAACAGAGTAGATAAGGACAGAAAGTAGCTGTCAGAAATGTGGGGAGAAAAGAACTGAGGATGCAGAGGACAACAGATACCAGACTATGCTTGGGCCCGAAGGCCATGTGGAAAATTTCGGTGTCTATCCTTAGAGCAATGAGAATCCATTAAGATATTTTTTAAAACCAGCTATTTTACTGAGGTATGATTGACATGCAAAATCTGTACATATTTAATGTATACAACTTGATGAGTTTAGAGATAAGTATACACCCATGAAACCATCACCACATTCAATGCCACAAACATATCCATGTCCTCCAAAAGTTTCCTCCTGCCCTCTTTATTGATTTATGTTTTTGCAATAAGAACTCTTAACATAAGGTCTACCTCTTAGTAAATTTTTAGGCATACGATCTCATGTTGTTAACTACAGGCACTGTGTTGTACAAGAAATCTTTAGGACCTATTCATGTTGCATAACTGAAACTTTGTACCCTTTGACAACACCTCTTTGTTTTCCCCTCCCCCCAAGCCCCTTGCAACTACCATTCTACTCTCTGCTTCCATGAGTTTGACTATTCTAAATTCCTCATATAAGTGGGATTACGCAGTATTTGTCCTGTGGCTGGCTTATTTCACTTAGCATGACGTCCTCCAAGTTCATCTATATCGTCACAAATGGCAGAAATTCCAGAGATAATTGCTTCTTCAAAGTGTTTTTTCTAAAGATATCCTTAACATAATTTTTTGATCATATAAAAAAAGAATTCTTTGAATGTTTACTAATGCAAATCTTCTGAATGTATTTTAATTCACTATTATTTAACCAACCAAAAACTAAAACTTCCATAAAAAATTAATTTATCTTAAAATAGTTCTGGCTATTTTTCTTTTTTTTTCCAAATAGTATGAGCCTGGGTGGGTTTCTTACAAACACACCTACTTTTACCTCAAGGGCACATGATTGATTCTCTTTTAAATCAATGATTTTTCCCAGAGAAAAATCTGTATACAAATAGACACAGTCCACTTTAAATTAATTAACGTCATGCTGTTCGTCTTCAATATATCTTCAGTAAATAAATGAAAGGAAGTCAGTAAAGTGTGGTAGTTTGCTTACTGAATCTTAATGACAAAGTTCATTCTCCCACTGACACATCCTTCCAGCACTTTCAACCATTTTCTCTGCATTGTTCCCACTGAACTCTGAGTCACCCAGCAGTTGTTCAACAATGGTTCTGTCCCTGTGCTCCCAGGGGATTCATGAATGATAAACACAGCTGGATTGTCAGCACAGGTCTAATCTGGAAACCATCTCTATCTCCTTCTTGTAAACTTCTTTGGATCCATGCTAATTTCATCCTCAGTTCTTTGAAGTAACATTGTAGCTCAGCCACTGTTTTTAGAATTTTCATCAAACCAGCCATATCCTGCTGTTTTTGTCACTTTTTTTGGAGTTCTTCTGAAATTGTGATTGTAATTCCCTATATCATAAGGTAGCATTGGTTTCTTCAAAATCAGAAGAATTGATGGTTTTATGTAAGTGCTCGTTTTTTTCTTTTTTTCTCGTTCTGGATCAAGATTTTCCTTTTAGAATGTAGTTTTTCTGCATCAAAATAAATATGCCAATCCACAAACTCAAATCAGGACCTAGGCTACTGCTCATCATTCTCGAAAGTTTAAACTTTCTGTTATTCGGTAATTCTTTATCACTAAACTCACACTCGTCATTTCTAGAGTCCAGTGGTTCTTCATTTTTGACGTTCCTGCTCCGCCTCTTCTCCTTCCTCCTATTGCTCCAATGCCAACTTCACTTGTCTTATCTTCCGTCAAGAGTCAGTCTAGGGATTACGTCAATTACCAACACATTGTCATCTGACGTGTTGTCTCATGCGCCTATATTCAATGACTTCTTTTGATCTTTATTTTCTGCTAAACACAGTATCTTCATCATTTTCACTGTTTCAGACATCTGGCTTGTATAAATGCTGAGAGGCAATAAAACAGAATCACCTTTATCCTGGGTTGTGTCAAGTTTAGACTTGAATAGTTCAACATCACATTCAAAATATACACCTTTTAGGTGTTTATATCTTCACTGATGCCTACTTTTGCATTTATTTCCGCCGTCTTCATCATTGCTGCCACCACTACTAAACTGTGGAAAGCCTGTTGTTGGTGCTCCCTCTGTTTTCATCCCATTCACTCTCACAAATGCAATTGTTGGAACCAAAGGTCTCATTATAATCTCAAGACCCATATTTCATGGCTTTAACATAATTTTTCTATTTTGAGAGCTTGATTGTCTTTGAGAAACTAATAATAAAGTCTACTGTACTGATGTTGACAATGACTATCCCGTTGATAAATATTTTCATCCATTTCTTTTCTGTCATCTATTGTTCATTCAGCCTCTTCATCTAAATCCAACAATGCTGCTTCATTACTTCTCTATGAAGTATAACACTGAGATGTTTCTTTCTAATATTAAGACTTATATGTGTTTATACTGCTAGTATTTCTTGCGAATTTCCTTTGAAGGGATTATCAACAAATCACTCTGAATTTTCTTATTACAGTAAGTCAGACTAATTCTCTGAGAAAGTTTGTTCAATATATGAACCATAAGTATTCACAAATTTACATTTTAAGGTGGTTGCTGCTGAAAAGAAATTTGCTTTTCACTTTCTGGTGTGGTCTTAGTATTTACCTTATCAGTCCATTCCTGTCTCTTCCTCTGGAATCTCTGGTTGTTTTCATAGTTATAATTTCCAAAATTGAAGAAATGACTTTGTGTGGTGACTTAGCATTAAAAATGTTCTCCTCTCCATCTTAGCTTGTGTCTGAGAGGAATTCAGCCTCACTTCTTCTACACTTCTGATACAAAGAGATCAGTTAGGACACTGCCACATCAAAGGAATAATGGGGCCTTAGAAAGAACATGGTTGAAATGGGAAAGGAGAAATATGGAGAGGTTTAAGAAATAGAAAGAAGGAAAAAGAGAATAGAATGATGAGTGGAATACCAGGCAAGGAGAAGTGGGAGGTGTCAAGAATGACTCCTGGGTTTCTGACTCATAATATAGGATGGAGAATGTCATTTACCAAGAGAAAGAATATTGGGAAAAGACTAGGCTTTGCAAGTTGGGAGTGAACAGCAAAGTGTAAGATCATGAATTTGAGTTTTGGAGCAATTGGAGGGAAATTTAGAGGATAAAAATGAAAAAGCTGACTTCTGAATAAAGGCTCTGGGGATCATTTGAGAGGACCAGATATGCTGCTGTAACAAAATACCACTTATTGGGTGATTAAACCACAAACATTTATTTCTCACATTTATGGCAGCTGTAAGTCCATGATCAAGTTGCCAAAAA
Source organism: Equus quagga (assembly GCF_021613505.1). Taxonomy (NCBI): domain Eukaryota; kingdom Metazoa; phylum Chordata; class Mammalia; order Perissodactyla; family Equidae; genus Equus; species Equus quagga. The sequence continues at coordinate 16,075,190 of NC_060287.1, read as the reverse complement.
TTTGGTTTCTGGTGACAGCCTTCGTCCTGGCTTGCAGACAGCGACCTTCTCACTGTGTGCACATGTAGCCTTTCCTCTGCACAGAAAGAGAGATAGGGAGAGAGAGAGCTCTTTGGTATCTCTTCTTATAAAGACACTAATCCTATCCAGATCAGGGCCCTAGGCTTATGACCTCATTTAACCTTAATTACTTTCCCAGAAGCCTTAACTCCAAATACGGCCACACTAGGGGTTAAGACTTCAACATATGAATTTTGTGAGAACAAAAACATTCAGTCCATAACACTGGGCCAGAGACGTAATTTTGTGAATTGTCCTCATATAGGTGGTAACTGAAGCAAGGATAACTGATAAGACTATCTTGGGAGAGTATAAAACCAGGACAAAAATAAAACCAGCACTGAACCTTGAGACATTATAAACTAACGAATGGTTATGGGAGGATTATCTCTCAAAGGAGGCAAGGAAGAGTCTGTAATAGCAGTTGTAATGAAAACCATAAGCCTGGAATCAAAGGAAGAGAATGTTAGATGTTCATGAAAGACCATAACCAAAAAATACCAATTTTGTATATAGTGACACAGAAGTGGCCTTAGTTATGGATATTTTAGAAAAGAGAAAGGGCTAGAAGACAGACCAGAGTGGGTTGAAAACAGAGAGGAAAGAAAGGAGAAGTTAGCCTGTGAAAGAGAGGAGACATACAGGGCAAGGCATTGAGGGTCAGGTAGGATTTTTTTTTAATGGAGGAAACTTAAATCTGTTTTAAAGATGATGAGATAGGTAGAGCACAGAAGATTTTCAGGACAGTGAAACTATTCTGTATGATACTATAATGGTGGATCCACGTCATTATACATTGTCCAGACCTGTAGAATCTAAGACACAAAGAGTGAACCCCAATGTAAACTATGAACTTTGGTGATAATGATGTGTCAATGCAGGTTCATCAGCTGTAACAAATGTGCCACTCTGGTGCAGGATGTTGATAGTGGGGGAGGCTATGCATGTGTAGATTCAGGGGATATATGGGAACTCTGTACTTTCCACTCAATTTTGCTGTGAACCTAAAACTAACCTAAAAAATAACGTTTATGTAAAAAGAAGAAAAAAGAAAGATGGGAACTATCCACTTGAAAAGGAGAGAGGAAGAGAGAGAGATTAAATACACATGAGAAAGAGGATGTGGTATCTTACAGAAAACAGGAGAATTAAATAGCCATATGGATACAGAATGCTGAAGGCAGAAAATTCCAGCCATCTTTCCCCACTCTCCTCCCAGAATGCTTGGAGCCGCGAGCCAGATCGTATCCTCAAGGATGCAATTAGAAGAAGATTTCCTGGAGATTGTAATTAACTCAAGAGGTGATACCTGAAGATGCAGACATGGGAATTCTTCAACACACGATTCTTCCAAATCATCTACAGTGCAGCTCTATGCTGAGGGCCCAGCACTTAGAAGCTCGGAACTGCCTCTCCTTCTAAAGCATGAGCAGAAATACTAGACATTTGAGGAAAGTGTCTAAAATGAAAGTAAGAAAACAAAACCAACAAACGGGGAAGAAATGTAGACTTTAAAGTAAAATAACAAGATCTTTAGCTAGCCAAGATGAATTTATTTGGGAATAGCAGAGGAATTGTAATTCAGGACAAGCAGACCGTGCAAACCACAGCCAACTCCGAGGAGATAAAGGGAGGGTCAACTTTTATTAGGTTTTAGGAGGAAATTGGGGAGGGCTGTGGTGGTTTTTCATTGAGTGCAGTGGTGGGCAGCTTGTTGTTGCTGGGTCAGAAAGAAATCTTTCTTCCTGCTAGAGTCTGTCAGCTGTGGTGAGAGAGACATGCGTGAGAGCCCTCCCACCATGGCTTTCTGGCTCTGTTTTGATTTAGGTTTCCTTTGTCCATGTTCACAAAATCATGAAAATAAATCTATAAAATAACTACCATTAATATCTCAAAGAAAAATCAGAGATGATATTGCATTCATGGAACATGATTAAAAACATGATAACAGAAAGGAAAAACACAGTAGCAGGGATGGGAGATAAAGTTAAGGAAACCTCCCAGAAGTAGGATAAGAAAATAAACAGATGAAAAATAGGAGAAAAAAGAGAGGACAGTGCAAGTTGTCTAATATTTGTGGAAGACCCTTTAAGAAATAACAGTAATTCATTAATGATATAGTTCAAGAAAAATTTCCAGAATTAAAGGATATGACTTTTTTGGATTATAAAGCCTCATGAAATACCTTCTCCAAAAGAAAGAATGAAATTAGGCCTATGCCAAGGCACATCACTGTAATATTTCAGACTACTAGGAACAAAGAAAAGTATCCCCAAACTTAAAAATCGTAGATAGATAGATAGATAGATAGATAGATAGATAGATAAAGTGACCTACATGATCAAGATTTGAAATGGCTTCATAACAGTGACACTAGAACAAAAACACTGTAGAAATGCCTTCAACATTCTGAAGGTTAATGACCTGCCAACTAGATTTCCATATCTCTCCAAACTATCAGTAAAGTGTGAGGATTGAATAAAAATAATTTCAGATATGAGATGTTTCAAAGACTTTACTTCTTATGCACCCTTCATCTAGAAACTATAAGAACAAAAAAAAAAAAAATCTAAGAAAGAGGAAAGTATAGAAACAAGAGCTTCCAAAAAGGGGAAAAAAAGAAAAAGAATTCCCTGAAAAATGGGAAGGGAGATCCTGAGATGTCAGTCATGCAACTGGCAGAAAGAGTAATGATTCCAACAGGGACAATATGACACAGAGATAGAAAGAGGGCTATCATTATATCACCATCATACTTTCTTTTTAACTTGCAAACAGAATGATTGGGTAATTCTAATCCAGAATCTTTTCTGTACTTGGATTGTCATGATCCTGTTCTGTAAAATTCCTAATCTCCCACTATGTTCTGCTACCATGGACCAGCTAAAGACTTTGGGGAAGTACCAAGTATTGTTTCAGTATTAGCGACAGGTTTTCTAATCTAGCCTACTATACTACCCAACTTTACACATGGATAATGTCCTGAGGCCAAATTAACAATGGCACAGTTACAAGCCATAAAAAATTGAAAAAAATATTCTGTAGAATTTGCATTTGTTCTTGAATTTCATATTCTATTAAAATAATGTCTCTGTCACACCACCACTTTCTTAGGTTTTCCACCTCTTTGATCTCTTGACAGATAGATAGGTAGATAGATAGATAGATAGATAGATAGATAGATGATAGGCAGATAGATACACAGATGATAGATAGATAGATCTCTATAGCTAAAGCTCCTTCTGTCTATGTGTGTATATATATACACACATATATACATCTTCATCACAGATATATATATCACATATGATATCAAAATATATCATATGTATATGTGAAAGATTTATGTATGGTTTGATATGTAATATATATCTTAAATTATATACCATATAGTATATGATCGTAAGTGATATGCATTTGTTATAAATATCATATATATGATATATCACATGTACATATATGTGTGATATATAGCTATAGAGAGATAGAGGTAGGGATAGAGATGGAGATTGAGATAGAAATAAAGATAGAGATATATCTGTGATGAAAATGTGTAGCTATGAGTACGGTTATCTTGTTACAGGCTGGTATGAGACGGCTTTCTTCTTTGTGTTTTTCAGTCCTCAGAATTAGAATAACTCTGTAAAGCAATCAATCACCTCATGCATGATTCCTTATCTACTCTTTGTATGTGCCACTGACTCCACTTCTTTCAAATGAAGTAGAAGAAAATTTGTCCAAAATAAATTATTAGGAGATAGATAGGATAGATATATGGATAAGAAATAGATATAGCTATAGACAAACAGATTTCCAGTTTTTCCCTGAAAATATGCTGTTGTTGATTTGCCTTTGTAAGACTACTTAAGAGTTTGACATAGTCAATGGCCAAATGGAAGTTCAGTTCTTAAACAGTAATCTCATTTTCAGTGAAGTCACCTAAAAGTTTGGTCCTTCCAGCCACCACAAATATTAATCAGTGTCAGGCCAGGTCGGTATTTTAATGGAAACCAAACAAAACCATTTTGGCTAACTCTAGTACTGGCAATTCTATAGGCAACAAAATATCTTCTGAGGTCAACGCAGAATTGCCACATCAGCATTTCAAGAAATAGTGCTTTAGATTAGCAGTGCCAATATCAATGATGTAAAGATCCTATGGTTCTTTGGCAACAGAAAAAATATTTCTCCTTTCTTATTCGCCAAATTTTATATTATATTATTACATCTTTCCTCTTCCACTATATTTAGCTGTTTGTAACAGTCATTAACTTTTCTAAACTTTTGGGCAGAATTGCTCTGATGCAGCCAGCACATTTAATTCCTTCAGACTAGGTCTTCTCTTGCATTCACTACTGATAAACTGTATAGTTTCCATAGCACATATACAATTCATAAATTCATAAAGCTTGGGCTTGAAAACGGCTATATCCACCACAAACGTGAGTATTAAACCTATTGAGATGCATGCAGTGTACCTAATGAGAAATTTAACATACTCTGCAGTATTTTTCAATTACCTCTATGTTTAAATATCTATTTAGAGATAGAGTAAAGGGAAATACATATATATGTAGGGGTCTGAAACTTTTATTTTCTTAGTTTAAACTTCTCAGAGCAATCAGTTTGAAACTCATGTTAATGAATTCAAATGTGGCAAACTTAATTTACATGTTTCAGGGAGCAATTATCAAAATATCGGCCAGAGATGTTTCCCTCATTCCAAACAGTGGTAGAAAAAGGTGCGATATGAGGGACAACTAGAGCTGTGCTAAATAGAAAAGATGCATCCATGCTGGGCACAAGATGCCAACAAGTTTGAGTGGAAGCATGTGGAGACACAATCTGCTTAAATCCAGTCAATCCTCCCCAGCAAATCTTTTTATATTTATGGCAAAAATCCCTAACAAAAACTATGTGATTTCTTATCCAGTTAGTACTTCTAACAAAGTACAAACATAGTTGTTGTTTTTTGGAGGAAGATTAGCCCTGAGCTAACAAAGACCACCAATCCTCCTCTTTTTACTGAGGTAGATTGGCCCAGAGCGAACATCTGTACCCATCTTCCTCTGTTTTATATGTGGGACACCTGTCACAGCATGGCTTGATAAGTAGTCCATTAGGTCCACGCCTGGGATTCAAACTGGCAAACCCTGGGCCGCCGAAGTGGAGCACAGGACCTTAACCACTATGCCACAGGGCTGGCCACAAACTTAGTTTTTTTAAACACAGGAACTGTCAACATATTTTGTTCTTTATCAAAAGAAGAGACCTGGCTCTAAGACCCGATATTGTGGAATTGGAAGACACTAGCCTTAGAAACCAAAATCCCTGGGTTCTAGCCCCGGTTCTTCCATTAACTTGCTGTGCGCTAAGCTCATTTCATCAATTTGGAGCTTGGTTTTCTTATCTGTAAAATGAAGAAATTGGAAAAAAATGGTTTAAGGTTTTTTATAACACCCCATAAAATTAACCACGACTGTTAGAGAAACCACTCAAAAGCTTGGCTTTCTGATTATCACTGTCCTTATGTGAATAAATGAAGATTAGACTTTGCTGCGCACAAATACCGAGATTCCTACTAATCTATTTAATGATGAACTTCTGGTAAACCTCACTTTATTCCTGAGAGCAATTTAAACACTGAAAATAGAACTCTTCATGCCAAACAAACTTCTAGAGAAGCTCAGAATGACAAAATAGCTCAACCATTTTTTCCTACCTTTAAAATCACGTTCAACTCGTTATCATATCTATCTATACAAGATGCTCTGTGATGTATGTTTTGATTCTTAAGTCCACAGTTTTATTAGATTCTAATCTAATTACTTATTTTCCTGACCACTTTTTTTCATTATAAATTCTTTTCGAAATTAAAAAACATTAAAATGTAAGATAAAGGCCTTTTTTAAACTTATCAAAGCATGAGATTCTTTTTAAGGCTCCAATACTTTGGGATAAGCCAAATGATTAAAGTATTAAATATTTAAGAAGAAACTGTTCACAGGAAGTCTTTACTAAATCACTAACCTCACTAAATCACTAAAGCCAGGGGAACCAAACATTTCTTAAAATCTCTGCCAGATTTACTATTTGCAAAGTCACGTTAAAAGCATTTTGCTTGGCAGTTTCAGTTAAGTTCTACAATGCTCTTCTATTACACTTCTAAAATCTAGCATGACAGTCTTTGGTTTCAAATTATTTGACCTTGCCCCTCCAAGACATCTTTAATAACAGCACCGTCACATTAGATAGGAACACAAAGATGAAACCCTTTGAGTGAGTCTGGAATCTACGTCGTGTATAAATGTCCAATACCTACTCTATTGGATAGGAAAAAAGAGAAAGCCATACCTAACCCTTTAGTCAAACCTTAACTTGAAAGCAAGTTAGTTAAGCTCACAAATAACATTTCAATTATGAGCCTCTAGTGATCACTAATGAATGGATATATTTTTACTCAAACTTCAAATATTTTTTAAAATTTTTTGCATTCATAGCTCATTCCTACTTAAACAGCTCTATGATTCTCCTAGGATAACCTAACGGGCACCTCAAACTCAACACGAGCAAACCTACAGTCTTGGATCTCAACACCCCTTCTCCACCCTGCTCCCTATATGAATCTTCCCCCCACCTCCAGTCTACTCCTTCACAGTTCATGGCACTAACATCTACTCAGCTATTCAAACATAGGAGTCATTCTTGTTTCTACGCTCTCCTTGCTCAACACATCCAACTTATGTGCAAGTCTCGTCATTTCTACCCTTAAAATACACTTGAATCTATCTACTTCCCTCACCTGCACCCCATACTACCTTCATCCACTCCACCATCAATGCCCTGAGCTACCGCCTTTAAATGGATTCCCTGCGTCCACTCTATCCCTGCCAATCCACAGCACAGCTGCCAAGGTGACATGTGAGGGGACAGTCGAGAATTGGTTTTCAGGTGGTGAACATGACGTAATCTACACAGAATTCAAAATATGTTATGATGTACATGTAAAAATTAATTAATTAATTAATTAATTAAAAAAATTTAAAGTTAGAACATTGAAACATATCTGAAGCCAGTGTGCTTCTGTAGGTCTAAAACTGGCTGCAAAGAGTGGGTTGCATTTGTGCTCCCAAAAATGCCGCTTTAAAGATGGCTGTCAAACAAGGTGTTATGTGTGGTAACTACTGTCTCTACTGTAAATACTAAATGGATCCAGAAAAGGATTTTCAATCTACAGCACTTTCGATATATTTGGGCAGTTCTGATGCCTATAACCACTCCTCATTTGAAAGCATTATTCCATCACTTGGCATGCCATTCGTTTCGAAGTTCAAAGATCATAAACAAATTTTGTCACGGATTTAACATGCATATACAGAAATCCTGCCAATTTTCCTGCCCATAGGGTTTAATGGGTTTCAGAATTTTTTTCTCCTTTTTTCCTTTAGTGCTACATTTTTTTTCAGCTCTTATTATCTCCCACTCTTAAGTACAGAGTTTTCCTAAATTCATGGATGTGAATAGTACATCATACAAGATCATAGACACTCATAGCTAGTTCCTCCAATCATTTCTTTCTCTTCTTTTTTAGTTTTTTCTACTCAAATTTCCTCATCAAGAATTATCTCATTTTACAAAGGAAAAAATACTTTAAAAATTACAGAATCCCATCATATTTTCACAAAAATTTCAGAGTTGAATAGATGCCTAGAAAGATTTTCAAGTTCCTTCCAAACTTCCTCTTCTCCTATTTGAGATTTCAGGAAAAAAATGTTGTTTGTTATGACTGAGAGAATCCAGTCATCTCCTCCTCATCTTCTCAGGAAGACAGAGATTTTAAGTCTGACCTGTTTCATTTGATTGGACAGTCACCAGTGTCAACTGCTTCCTCCATAAACAGCCTCTATAAAGTCAAATACAACTAACCCACACACTCTTCACAAGCACAGAACATAAGAGGTGTTTGTCAAGTCCTTAATGGATGAGAGGAAAAGCTGTGATATTTTCCTGCAGACTGTGGAGATATAGCACAAGCAACACGTTGAAGGAGTTGGTGACCATCTTCAAGATCAGTGGTTAAAGTTACGGAACCCATGTCGCATATTTTTTAAAAATGGCCTCCTGTCTTCAATACTCAAATTGTGTGGCCTTATAAATTTTTGTCATAGTCATCTTCCGCCAAAGTGCTTTAAGCCACACCAGGTGGCATGATGCCTAATTTAGTAGCTTTTCTCCAAGTCTTACTCTAGGACATGTATGTTTCCCCTTCAAAGAGATCAGCTACCCATACTCTTAAGACACATAATGGTTGAGCCTGATTCCAGTCAAAATGAGACCAGAAGGATCACTGTATGTGGCACTCTGGCCTTTCCCAGTGTTATTGGTTTTATACTTAGTGCATTGTTGAATGTGGGAAGGGCCAGTGCTGTGTTCCTCCCTGCTCTGATCAGAAAGGAGCTATACTGTTATCTCCTGCCCAGCCAAAATTAATTCAAGCAATCTAAAGTAATTTGTATTAGTATATAAAGTTGGAAGCCAGAGAAAGGTGTTGAATATATTTTAATAGTTGAAAATATTCCATTTTTAATATAAAAACATATACTTTGAGAGGGGAATTAGACACCATATTCAAAGCTGTAGCCTCTAGACCCTGTATCCTTCATTTTACATTCAATAATCTCTCTCACAATTATCACTGCCAGGCCTCCTATATATCACCCATCACTATGGCATCAAAGTAGTGCAGTTAATCTAATTAGGCAATATTCAATTACCTCTGTTAGGGAAAAAAGATATACTTTCTCTTTCTGCCAGAGTTATTATTGATTAAATGGAGAAGGGTTAGAAAGAGCATCTATAAGCCCAGATTTTCAGGCTTCTTGAGCCAAGATTAAAGTAGAGTTTGGGCAAAAAGTTGATTCTTGCATTTCTTCTAGTTGGTGGATTGAGCACTCAAGCAAATTACCAAGTTCAGAGAATTGCTTACTTGGGAGGAATCACTTGCTATGTTGTTGTGCAGGTTAGCTCTAAACTTACCATTACACTTTGACCTGTGAATTGGTGTAAAGAAATCAAATATGGAGACATGAAAATTAGGTTGGCTCTTGGAACCTTGACCTTACGGAACATCAGTCTCCTCTAATAATAAATGAAGGCAAAAACTAATTACTGAAGTGGTAGCAGTTGTGGAGTGATGTCTCCAAGAGATAAAATGGTTATCTTGGGAGAACTAAACTAAGAAAATCAAGTCATCATTAAAGGTTAAAGGTCACAGTCATTTTTTGAGCAATACCTAGGTGCAATTAATCAGGCTTTTATAATCAGGCTCAAATAATGCTAGCTAAATAACATTTCCATTTGGGTTTTTAAACCTTAATCATGCTCTAAGGGAACTCGATTTTCACCCTCAACAGTGGTCAACTTTTCCTCTACGAGTGATTGCCATTTCAATAAACTTTATCTTTACACATTTGCTTTGCAACAAAATCTCAGAAGGTGTCTTTGATACATTTCATCCAGTCCATTACCAGTTCCTATCATTGCTATCTCAAAATATGTCTCAATCTAGTCCCCTCACTCCATCTCTAGAATAAGCAGACTCGTCTGTGCCACCATCATCTCTTAGTTGGTCAAGTACCGTAGTCTTCTTGTTTGACTCTCTCTGCCTGACAACCCATCCTCCACGCTGTAGTTTAAATGTAGACACGTGATACTCTAGCTTCATATCCATCCATCAATGGCTTCCCATGACTCTTACAATAATATCCCAGCTCCTTCCCTTGGTCTCCCTGACTGTTCAGAAAATAGCTTCTGTCTGCTTCTCTAATCCCCTCTCAGTACCTTCTACCTTGCTCACTTTGGGACCTCCTTTCTGTTCATCAAAAGATGCCAAGTGTATTAACGTCCTAAGGCTACCATAACAAATTACCACAAACTTGGTGGCTTCAAACAACAGAAATTTATTCTCTCACAGTTTTGGAGGCCAGAAGCTCAAAATCAAAGTATCAGCAGGGCCATGGTTCCACCGAAGGTTCTAGGAGAGAATCCTTTCTTGACCCTTCCTGGTTTCTGGTGGTTCCAGGTATTCCTTGGCTTGTGGCAGCTTAACTCCAATCTCTGCCTTGGCCTTCACATGGACTTCTCCTCTGTGTCTCTGTCTTCTCCTTTTCTGTGTGTTATAAAGACACTTTTCACTAGATTTAGGGCCTATGCAGTTAATCCAGGATGATCTCATCTTGAGATCCTTTACATCTGCAAAGACTCTTTTTCCAAATAAGGTTACGTTCACAGGTTATGGGTCCTGGGGATATCTTTTTGGAGACCACTGTTCAACCCACTACACCAAAAGTTTTTCATCTTTCGGCCTTTGTAATTCCTGTTTCCTCTGCTGGGAGCACTCTCCTCTGAAAATTTGACTCATCATTCAGGTCTTGCTTCAGATATCACACACTGTTCTTACTCAGTCCTTCTCAGCCATCCTATCAAAAATGGTCTCTCCTCATTACTTTTTTCCTTGTCACTATGTTTATTACCATCATAGCATTCACCTAAATCTGGGAAATTTGTCCTTATTGTGTACTTGTTATTGTCTGTCTCCCACGCTTAAAGGAAATCTCCATGATGGAGGAAAGCCTGTCTGTCTTACTCACTGCTGAGACCCTGGCCCTAGCACAGTGTCCAGCGTGTAATAGCTGCTCAGTAAATATTTATTGAATAATAAATTTAGTCCTGACAACAACTGCATGAAGTAGGATGAAATTAGCCTCTGAGGAGTAAACTTGGAAATTGGTTAGCTCACAAATCAAATCAAAATCTAGTTAAGAGGGCAAGAACACAATCTCAAAAACACATGACTGAATTATTATTGATATAATAAAAGGTTATCTAATCAATTAGGTGGCAATCTATTTAAAGGAGAAAAGTCTTTTTTTCCTTCTATCAATAGAAAGCAGATAATCTACTCAAAATCCAGAAAATGAGAAGCCCTAAAACAGGAAAATAGTAGTGTGTTTCCATAATGATACAGACTGCTCTCTTAAGGATCACAATGAGTCAGGAGTGGGTACATAACTTGTAGGGCCCAGTGCAAAATGAAAAGACAGGGATACTAGTTAAATAAGCAGGAAAATGTGTAGCTAAAGGTACTAAAAAAATAAAGTTTTCTTTTCTTATGCAGTCTCTCAATTGTCATGGTGCTTTTTATTTACTATTAAGGGTCTTTCTAAGTGAAGAAAAATTAGTATTTTAAATTATTATCATGAATTTCACTGTTTATCTTGATATTGTGCAGTTAGTTTTAAATGCAACTATAAGAGCATTTAACTTGTATGTCAAATCATCAAAATTATACAATTTATATTTTGTAGCTCATACACTCATGTGCATTTCTTTCTTACCAAAAAGGTGCAAACACAGCACAAAACTAACTCAATTGTTTTTATTTAATTTCTTAATGCATGCACACTTTACCAACACTTTCTACCTTTGGCTTACTGATGAGTAAGAAAGGACTGAAAGGAAAACGAACTATAGGTTCCTCTGTCTTTTTCCTTGTATGTCATCATTTTCAGCATTGTTGGCTGGCTAATACAGGGAAATAACATGAGTAGGAAAGAATATAAGAGGGTTCCTTGGTCATGTGTGTTTCTCATAACACCATTGCCTTCTTTCTGCATTCTAAGCAAGTTCTGGTTAGAATGGAAAGCATGGCCTCATGGGCTGTCAGCATCCTGCTTACTCCATACAAGTAACAAGCTTTGAGTCTGTCTGAACTCCCATTCATTGTGGGTCCAGTGGAATTCTGTCCTCATGGAGCACCTTGAACACAATATGAGAATGCAGTGGCAAGCAACAGCAGATACACAGATTGCACATGTCCCCTCTGCTCGCAGAGGTGCCCCATTGTCCCATCAGATTTCACTTACAAAACACAAGTTCAAAGATAACTTTATTAAAAATTTCAAGATTGGAACAGCAGAGCATTAAACCAACAGTGGATCCTTTTGAGTGTGGGCCCTGTGTGACTGTACAAATTCATGCCCTTGATGTCAGCCCTGCAATGAGTATTCTGGTATTTCAGGCCAACATACTCCTAGAGTGGAGATAGATTCATCTGGAAATTATCTCAGTAATGTGAATCATTAAAAGGATACAACCAATTTCCCTTGCTTTGTGCCCATGATGCAATCTTACAATTATAATTTGTCATCCCATATACACTCTTCTCCAAGTAGCAAAGAGTAATTTATGCACTCAGAAGTTAAATTTCTCGCTATAACTTAATATTGTCATTCTTGTTTTTGCATTCGGCTGTTGTGAATTTACTTAACAAGGAAACTGACAAGAACTTGATCATACCCAACTACATTACCAAAATCAAGTTTTTTGGGCCAATAAAGATGAAGACTACATAATGACCAAAGTTGACACACTGAAAATTTAGCAGTGCTGCATATTCATGTCCAAGCAACCATCTACGATCTGTGTCTCTATTATTTCACCTGTACTCGAGAATTTTTCTCTTAAAATATTTTACATGGAAACTTCTTAGTATCAAGTGGTATTAGTAGTGTGAGAGAAAGTACATTGTTAACCAAATGTTTAATTTATTGGTAGACTATTGAATATTTGGAATAAAGGAAAGATCACTGAGCTATGATTTAGGTCACCTGAATTGTATTCCCAGATCTGCTTCACACTATCTGGGTAACGATGGCAGGTTTTAGAACTTCTCCATGCTTTGAATTCCTCGTCTGCAAAATATGAGCTTTAGAATAAATAATCACTAATATCCCTTTCTGATTTAGAATTCTGTGATTCTATAGTCCCTGAGAAACAAACAAACAACAGAAAAGCATGTGCTGTCATCACCACAGCTCTGACACATGTGGATGCCTCTTATACATCTTGTGGGTGCCAAAGGTGAAACCATATCAGCCAAATGGGGTGAAGAGCCTTTTTGGAGGAGGTAGGTGGATGAGGGCCATTAGGAAATGTGTATTTAAATCTGTGCCATCCTCTGAAAATTCTTTTTGGAAAACAGAGTAAATCATCCTCTGTTAAAAAACGAAAACTAAAATCTTTAAAATAGAAAATATTCGCAGAGGCTTTTCAGCAGGGATGTTGTGGATTTTTTTTAATTTTAGATGTGATTTTGAGTGTGTACTCTTCCCCAAAGCCTGTAGGACATTGTCCATTGACTCCTGTGACAGTCTGTCTAGTGTTTCAGTCAAGAATGAGAAGAAGCAATACTTTTCTATTTCTCCAAATTCTGCTTAAGAGTTTTAAAAAAAAAGTGTTCAGATTCCCATGTTACATCATTCCAATGCTGGGACACAAAAGGTAGCTTTCTCTTATATAGTTATTGCTAATCTATGGTGGATAGATTTAATATTGCCTCCCTTTGACACACAAAAACACATGTGTAAGGGTCGTAAAATTTGCCACTAGCTTAGACTCAACTAAGCCTTTTTTCTGACAGTTGTGAATCATTGATCAAGTCATATAACTTCTGTGAGCCTTAACTTACTCGTTTTTAAAAGTAAAAGGATTGGACTAGATGATTCAGGTATTTAATTGAGTCTATTCTAAAATTCTAAGAACTATAGTTCCTACTCTACCACTTTGGATTTTTGATTAATGATTTAAACTTAAATTATACTTAGATTTTTATGATTACAAAAATACGTTTGCATAATTCGTACTTGGATCCTAAGTAAAATATTATAAACCAAGTTTACACGTATTTCAGTAAGTAATAATATGATACTTTAACAAATAGGATTTCACTTCCAAAACAACAATTGATATTGTTTATTGAGTGCTTTACATCAAGGTATTTATAAGTTTTTAATACTCAAAATATATTTTAACAGGACATAATTATTTTCATTGTACAGTAGAGAAAACTGAGGCTTACAGAGGTTAAGTATCTTACCCGAGGCCCCAAAGCCAATCACTGGTGGAGCCAGGATTCCAGCTCCATCCCTCTGTCTCCAGAGGCCACCCTTGTCATTGAGTCTACATTAGGCCTCCTGTGTCTGTCTATGACAACCAACAAGAACATCACCAAATGAATAAAATGACTTTCTAATCACAGGTCAACCAAAATCAGTGCAAAGATACAGATTTTCAGAGTATAGAGGAAAGTTATATAATTTTTAAAGACTTCAGTAAGTATCGTTTTTCATTTTTTAAAAAAATGAGGAAATACTCACAATTAAAGCAAGCCGAAGAGCATTAGAAATTCAAGTCATATGACAAGAGTGGATTGAAAAGCTTAGTTCTTTTTTATTTCCTGCTTCCAAACGAATCTAAAAACATGTAACTAGGTTCAGTAGCCAATTTACTACCAACATGATCAAGAGAACAGGAAAAGTGAGGAAATAAAGAGAAATAATTCATTAAATGTTCTCTAATTAAAGTATATCATGTCCGCTTTTTACCACTTATAACTAGACAAAAGAAAGCTGCATTTGAAATAAAGGGATTTTTGGCTAACATTCAAGATACATTAAAATAAAATGTCCCCAATTTAAAAAATGATATGAAATTTGATTGCCTATAACAGCCTTTTTATGGGAAAAATAATAATATTCTGTAGCTTAGGAGCAGTAGAGTGAAATATATGTATAAACCATTAAGAAGCCTTTTGTTACAAAACTCTGAAATGCTGATGCAGCCCTGGTATCAGCAAGCATATCATTTTATTGCAGATATTGAAGGCCCACAGCAATTCAACAGAAAATTAATTAGTATCACCTCACTATAAATCTCAGCAGTATTAGCTAAAATGCCAATTTCGTAATCACTTTTCATTAAAGCCAAAAATACTAATTAAAATTGATTTTTGCCTGTGCTTTGGTAAACGGCTGCCAGTTAATGGCTTTCAGTTGTAATGCAGACCTTTACTTAAATTAATTTTGTATGTTGTCTCCTTCCTTTTTATAAAGATAATAAAGTGTGAAAGGAGAAGCGATGTGGGTGCAGAAAAGGCCAGTCCACACGCAGGAAGAACAGGGAAACGTAAAGAATTCCTGGGCTTGTGCTGATGCTAACATGACCATGCTCCTTTATAATCGGTTTTTGAATATGTTATGTCATGAGCAAGATTAATAAGGCCCCTTAACAAATAAGTGAGACGAATTCATTCTCATAAATGGTTTGAATGATTAAACAACACATTTCTTTCTAAAGAATTTTGAGTAAAGTCATATCCTTGTTTGTGTGAAGTGACCATTTGTGAAAAACAAGCCCATAAAATTGGCCCATATTTGGGAGATCATTGGGAACTAATTCAAGAATAATTGAAGTCTCTTCATATGTTAAATGGAAGGTGGTACCAAATAAACGTCAAATTCCTTTCATTAGAACTAAATAGAAAAATAACAAACCGTAAATCTCTTAAAGGTCAATCCATAAAGGCTTCAATTGTTCTTTTAACTTTTTAATTAATAAAAAAAATGATATGGTGTCAAAGTTGAGTTTTGGGGGGCATCAGGAAGGGGTAGATGAGGATGAGGGAGTGAGTTTTTCCAGTAAGTAATAAAGGCTGGTGAGTCACGTGTAATTAGGTTCTCTGAGGAGCTGAAAGTTAGAATCAGAAGCCACATGGGCAAAATCAAGTTCAGAGTTCTAGAATTCCATGGACACAGAGTGAAAAGTTGACCAATATTTCTGCATTTAGACCAAGCATATGGGAAAAGGTATAAAGGCCAGGTTCAAGATTCCAAGAGCCAATACTCTAAGAGCCAGTAAGCACAGGCAAGAATCCATTTTAATTAGTATTTTTGGCTTTAATGAAAAGTGATTATAAAATGAAGGTGAAATCTTAAAATCTCAGATTAAATTCTAAGATTCCTGACAGGGAGAAATAGGTAGGAAGCAGAAGCCACACCTGGTATCCAGATTCAGAGACCTGCGTGGAACTTCTATCGTTTTCTATAGGACTCTGTGACCTTGGGACCTTTACCCCTTAACCCCACCCTCACCCCTAACCATTACAATGACAGATTTACACTTTCTATTCCATTCTCACACAAAATCAAAATGCGTTTCTTCTTAAGACATTAGAAGGATAGCAATTTTAATGAACAAATGTAGTCTGAGTTAATAAATAATAGTTGTAAATCTCTCATGTTTATTTGCATAGTGGTAACGCAAAAGAATTATTTAGTACACACTTGATGTTAGGCCAGCATAAATCCTGACCATTACTAATTCTCCAAATCAGAATTATCACTATAGCAAATAGCTTCCATCCCAAAATGGGATAAAATATGACTGAAAATTTCAGTTTGGACCATGAATTCACAGGAAGAAAGTCATTCTGGGCTCCCCATAGACTTGTCTAGGTATTTCCTTGTGATCTCTTTATCCAAGCTTATTTTTCTTACATAGCTAGGATCATATTTTAGAATCTGATTTCTAAGCATTACTACCAGAATATTCGAAAGTTCTACATGTAAGATGACATGAAGAGAATTATGATTGATGTTTGCCACCAGACTATGTGTTAGACATCTCCCCAAGCTAAACTTGCCAAAAACTTACATCAAGTCATTTGACACTCATTTTAATGATATAGAAAGCAGCTAGAAAATATCCAGCGGCCATTAAATTGCTCTATGTAGCTCTACTCTGAAGTGTGTGTGTTCAGTAATTTTCCAAGCAGTGTCCCAACAGTGTAAGTAATTTAGTGATTGTTGGCAGGTATTTGCCCCTTATTTGAAGGGATCATCAAACATAGAAAGAGATTCTATTAAACTGGGTTTCAGTAACGTAGCATAAGAAACACTCATCCTTGTCACTGGAAATAGAGCAGAACCATCAAAACAACAATTCAATGAAACATCATAAAACAACTTTAATCGCCATGATATAGAATCCAACTAAAACAACAATATCCAATTGGCTGCCTGAAATTGACTAAAGGAACATTCACAGTGAATTTCTATCATGATTACCACTTTTCTTGAATTTGTAAGTTTTAATTGATCATCCAAATGCCTGAAGTTCATACATGGCTTATTTTTGTTTGATTTAGATGTGAGGTATATTTCCTGAGCCCCAGGATATTTGAGAATGTCTTTCTGTCATCCCAAAACATAAAAGATAACTTGGCTAAATGCAAAATTTAGCATTTCAAATTTTCCCCCTCTATAATTCTATCACTTTAACTCCATTTTATTATGGCATTTAGTGCTGAAGAGAAGTCTGAGGCTAGCTTTCTTTTTGTCCTTTTGGAAACAACTTAATAACTTTCCCCCAAAGAAGGAGGTGCTGGATGCTTTCCTGATTTTTTTTTTCAAAAATTTTGTAAGGCTGTATCTAGGTGTGGACTTGTGTTATTGATGTTGCATGAACGAAAAAGAAGTTTTCAATTTGTATACTAGGTTTTTTTTCAATTTTAGTATATATTCCTCACTTAAGACTGGCTATCGCTGCTACGTATTCTAATGTTTCTATCAGATGCCCTACAACTATCAAGCATTCTACATGTTCTTTTCCTCCATATATCTTTATTTACTCACTTTTTTTTTTATTCCTCTTCCTTTATTCTCTCTAATCTTGGAGAGCTTCTGCAAATGATATCCTCCATGACTGATTTAATTCTTCCATGGGATCAACTCTGCTCTTCACTACATCCTTAAAATTTGTCATTGTGTCTTCCATCATCATTTTATCTTTCCACCTCAACCTATATTCTCCTAATGACTTTCTGTTTCTGTTTAGCAGAGGCCGGATCTTCTTAGGGCTTCTGAATATGATAGTTTTCTAATATGTTTTTCTGACTCCCACTATGGATAATTTTCTTATAATGTTCTTCCTGTAAAATTTCAAGATAAGCTTTCTGTCTTTATTTTAAAATACTTTTGAGAGTTCTCTGATTTTCAATGCCTACTCCCACTGATAAAATTTTCTGTGACTAAAATTTTCTAAAAGTCAAAGTATGTATGTTTCACTTGGCCCTACTCTCTATTCAGTTGGGTGTCAGTTAACTCTCCTTCTAGGACATGAGATAGCTTGATGCACACAGTTCCTAATTATCAGTATCTAGCAGGTTTTAATTCAATGTCTGATATTCTGGACAAATGTTATACTGAAATCTACACTCTCCAGTGGGTAATGCTACCAGAGTTCTTTGTGCCTTTGTTGAGAGAACTAACTTTCTAGAATATCAGTCATCCACCAATTTTTTGTTCTTTGGTTTTCTGAAATGTGTGGTCTTACATAGACAAAATATTATTGATAAAGGTTAGATACAGGCAAGCAATATTATTCAAGCTTCCACAAATAGAAAAGTTTTCACAATAGAAAAAACCCAACTCACACACTGGCTGTTATTGAAGTCCTAATTATTTTAGGGGAATTTTCTCAAAGTTGCCTCTCTTCCTATTTTACAAGGGAGAGAAATATTTATACTCTCAAGCAACAGACATCAATTAGAAAAGTTTTCTAATACCACCTTAAATTTTTACTCAGGATAACACATAACAGGACTTCTGTTTCCCATCAAGATGGGAAGAAGGATTATGATTCCTGGTAAAGGGGAAACAAACAAGGTAAGCCCCATCTCTGCCCTACCTTTTTGGCTGAACAGAGGTTTCAGACCACAGTGCAAGGAGGGGTGACACAAGCAGAGCCAAGAGGTCTCCCTGAGATGAACAGATAGAGTTAAGAGTTCAAGGAGGCCAAGGTAGCCAGAGTTCATAGGGCAGAGCACCAGGGAGTAGAGTCCTACACAGAAAACGTGCTTCAGAAATATGCAGAGGATCCCTCTCAAGTCTTTAGCTGAGTACTGATCATTGCACGTGTGTGAAGAAACTACCTGAAGCCAGGAAAAAAAATATCCAGAAAGACTAGAGGAATATACTTCAGAGCTCACACAGGATCAGGAATAGTTTGTGTTCTCACTATGCATAGTGGAAAAATTTCATAATTCACAGACCATCAGTCGAGTACTCAGGAAAGTGTTGCCTCAGTAATGATGCAAAATTAATCCCAGACTACAGGCTGCTCTGATCCCATTTAAATAAGCTTACAAGTATGCCTCTAAAAGATCAAACAGTTCACACATAACCCAACTGCATCCTAGAAAAATCTCAAGAATATTTATAGGAATAAAAAATAACCAGCACCCAAGAAGATAAAATACATAATAATTGTCAAATCATCAATAATTATCAGACATGCAAAGGAGGAAAATGCGATCCATAATGAGGAGACAGGAATAAATTAATAAAAACTGATGAGAAATTTCAGATGATAGAATCAGCAGAGACACTAAAATATGCACATAACCATACTTCATACACTCAAGAAGGTAGAGGTAAGATTGAGCATTTTAAGTAGATATGAAAGATTTAAAAAAGACCCAAACTGAATTTCTAAGATAAAATAAGTGTCTGAGATTTAAAAAAATAAATAAACAATGAAGTTAATAGCAGATTCTGTTCCACTGGAGAACTCTGACTAATATAAAATCTTAAAAGCATCCAGAGAATAAAAGATGCATTAGAGACAGAAAAACAAAGATAAGAATGATGGTAGATTTCTTACCAGAAACAATGCAAGTAGAACAACATCTTTAAAATATGAAAAGAAGAAAAGTGTCAACCCAGAATTCTATACTAAGCAAAAATGTCTTTCAAAACGAAGTCCTTCAAGAAGAAAGAAATGATACTAAGTGGAAAAATGAGTCTGCACAAGGAAATGAAGAACACAGAAAATAGTAAACATATGGACAAATATAAAAGATAACATAAAATAAGGGTGATTTTTCTCAGCCCTCTGCTAGTAAGATTGCTCTCTCTCTGGAATATTACAAAGTTACAAACAGAACTTAAAGTTTTCTCCTCTCCATCTCAATATACAGGGTGTGCAAAAAGAAGTTCAGCTAAAGATGACTATTTCTCTCACCTGAGGTGACCCACTGTGATACAGCAACCAGGTCTCTCCGAATTGCCTGAACAATGAGCCAGCTGATACCATCCCTCCCCTTCTCTAGCCAAACAGGATAGACCTAAACTCCAATTCACATGTTACCAGTAGCTTTCTCCTCCTTAGAGGAGGAGCTTCACTTCCTATGGACCCCCAAAACACCTAGGTATTGAGCTGCAAGTTTTCTCAGACCATTTATGTAAACAACTCTCTTCTATATCTGGACTTCCTGGTGACCTGGTAATCTGTTTGTATGTCCACTAACATTGTTGCTCTCACAATTGCCCTAGAAGAAGGCAGAGCGACTTGAAAATGGAGACTTTCTATTCTGATGAAAATCTACTCTGCTTCTGTTAGATCACCTGGGCCCTGGCATTATCTCCATGGGACAAATAAAATGCCCATACCACATTCCTCTTTCCTTCTTACTTGTCCTTAATTTGTACGCATTCCCCAGCAAAGCCTGTATCTCCTCCTAGACTCTGTGACCTTGTGGAAGTCTTCCCAAACAAGCCCTGAGATATGACGAGTGGTGTTGATCAAGACAGGACTCAACATGCACCATACCTAATATGTCTTTTATACCCAACATGATTAAGTGATGACATGAATCACCACTAGTTTTAGGTCACTTGATGCACGAAAAAGAGAACCTCTTCTGTTTTCTGACAAAGATATTTCAAAGTGCCAAGCAGGCAAAAGTTTTTATGACACAGTGAAAGAAATAAAGTCTAAAAAACATTTTATGCTTTCCTAACATTACTGTCATCGTGAATTACAGGAATCATCTCATAAGAATAGAACATACTCAGCCTAAGTGTTCTGTGCTTTCCTAGTAACATTTTGTAAATGTGTACATTCTCAGAAGGAGGCACAGTCATCCTGCAAATGATAGGAGGAAGGCAGGCTTGCTGAGTCATTGTTTGAATGGGCCACTGAGAAGGGTTCTCAATTCAATTTCAGAGACTTTACAATCCATAGAAATTCTTCTCTGATTCTGGAATTAAGTTGACTTTCAAACACATTTTAAGGTGTTACAAGTTTTCTTCTTTGTTTCTATATAGATGCTATTGTGAGGATGCAGGCAAGACTATGTCAACAGACCTTAAGCCGTGTTATTTTAAATGAAAGGTCTTTGAACTAACCTTGCGTGAACGTGTTCTGAATCTCTTCTTCCAACTTGTGTCTTTCCCAGGATGTTCTTGTGGTCCCTCATGTAAATATATTCTTGATGATTCTATTTTACCAGTTCTTTAGAAATGGAGAGTTATGTGAAGGAACCTTGATAACTGCAAAATACAAATGAGTTTTCACTTCCATATTTCCCCTGCTGGGAGTGAATAACTGTGTTTCAATCATAGCTAAGTCATAGTGATTTGGTCCCTGTAGTCAGAGGTTATAGCACTGGTACCTAGCGGCATCTTATCACAAACAAGTCTACACATTGACTATTAAAGTTGTAAAATTATTTCCTTATGGGATGAATCAATTCTTGACATCAACTGAAGAAAACAAAAAGAGTGAGTGATGACAGAGAAGTAACAGGTGGACTGGATGAAGTGTACCTGTGAAAACTGGTGATTTTCAAATCATGAATATTAACAAATCAGTGGGCCATGAAATCAATTAGTTGGTCATGATCAGCGTTTTTAAAAATAAAATAGAATAGAATAGGAAAATCAACCTGCATTGCACATAGTAAGAGTAAGCATGATTGTGTGTTTGCATGAGGTATGTACACTGGGTTTACTTCTTTGGGTAGGTGATTGGAAAAGCCAATTCCCTAAAATGTGATTCCAGGCTGGTTTCTTTTTCTCCTTCTGCCTTGAACACTGGCACGGTTAAAAAAATTGGATCAATTTACATATACTATTCTAACCTCTAAAAAAATATTTATTGAATTTTACTATTTTCAGTGGCTGCATATTACTTCCTAGTATGGATGTACAATTAATTTATTTGACTGTTTACTTATTTGGGTAGTTGGCTTTTTTTCAAGTTTTGTGATTAACCATCCTGTCAAAAACAGCCTAAACTACACATGCCCTTAACTACTATGATTTTATTTCTGTGGGCTAAATTCGCATAAATGGAAGTGCTCCTAACAGGGCTTACAAACTGACTTGTCATTCCATAACCTTCTTATATATTGTTTTAGACTTGTTTTAGTTCTGGTTCTAAGTTTATGAATATCTGTTGAGTACCTTTTCTTCAGAATCTGGGTGTACCATTCTGGGTCCTTGCTAGGAAAGAAAAGAAACCAACTTGGGTAACAAATTAGCAATATCCAACTGGGAAGTGCGTCAGTCACACAATAAGGAGATAGCTGGAGTATGAGAATCAGAACAAGGGAAGAATGCATCCAAGTATCACCATGAATACAGTTCTGTGAGAAGGCATCTGATGCCGCACTAACCACCAGAGCTGACAGTTCAGCACTGAAGCCTTAAATGTCTTTAACTGTCCACGAGTGTGGGTTATTCCCTAAAGATCCCTAAGCCGATGTAGAGAATCCACTCGGATGAGTCTAGTGGATCAAAGAGTCCACCTCGCTAGTTTCTAGGGATCAGTCAAAAGGACTCGATGTCTACCTTAGTTCTGCATAAAGTAAGTAGACGGGTGCCTCCTATCCATTTTCTGCCTTCCAAAGGCATTCAGGTTCACAAGTGTCACTACCCAGGATCCATTTATAAACTGCTTTTCATATTTACTGTTCCAAAACAAAAATTTTAATGACACAATCCAACTTTTCCTGACACAGCTGTAAAAGTGTTCTCCTCCTCCCAAAGCCTTGTAAATTACTTCATCTAGATTATAATTATCCTCCTATCATTTTTCATTATCTAATCTGGATTGTCTACAACCAGTGCATTAAATTGCAAATTTCACAACAACCAACTTCCTATAAATTAGAATGAAAAAATAAAATAACAACAAAAAAAGAAAAATAGTTCAACTTACTAAAAATATCTAAAACACAGTGAAGAAGAAAATATAGGCATAGGTTACAGTTCTCGATTCTGCACCTGGCACTGTGGTTGTAACTGACATTTATGATTTCCCTCCTCCACTATGCATTCTATATTCTCTTTGCCTTGAAACAGTATCTCTGTTAATCAAGATTCTTTGCTTAGTAAGAAATCTCAAACTTTTATTCCTAAGAGATGAGAACTTTTATTGGTCATCTTTGCTGTGGTAATAGCTCCTAAATCTCAAAAGTTTATAGGAACAAACATTTATTTCTCTGTCAAGTTACATGTAATTTGCAAGTCAACTGTGAGTTGGCTCCAGCTGCACGTCTGCTCCATATCTGTTCTTATTCTTGGGCCTGGGCCGAAGGAGCAACCATCCACCCCTTTCCTGATTCTTACACTCTTCTCTCCCCTCAGTTCACCAACACTTCCCTCCCCAGTCTCCAATTAGGATTTCATCCTCATCTCTTAAAGCAACAGCCCTTATTAAGCAGGCAGAGGGCTGGGGTGAAGTAAGTGAGGCCTTTGCGTTGGATATAAAACTAAGGGGCACCAAAAATTCATCAAGCAAGATAATTTTCATGAAATATGTTAATAATCAAAATTAATGCAAAAAGTCACAATGAACTTATCAAATGTTTAAATAAAGACAGCCTCAATCTTATTGATGTTTCCTGTTGCCTGTCTCCAATACAGCTCAACACAATATCGCTAACAATTCTGTCTTTACTTAAATTTTTGATGTTGTATTTGTTATGTATTTTTGCATTCATCTTTATTTTTAAAAAATATTGCATTAAGATATCATGTAATTGCACTAAATACTGAGATTTTTGGCACCCAAGGCAAGTGCCTCACTTGCCTTACTCTAGTCCTGGCCCTGTTATTAAGATTACCAATGACATTATTGCTAAAACGAATGACTCAATTCTCAGGCCTCGTCTTACCCAACCTGTGAGCAGCGTGTGATGTGGATGATTACTATCTTCTTTAAATAAATCCTACATGTAGCTTACAGGACACCACTCTCTCAGATCTCCTCCTAGCACTGAGCACTCTTTCCGATGTCCTCTCCTACTTCCTCCACATAGAAGCATTGTCTTAACATTGGAGGATCCAAGCTTCTGTTCTCACACCTCTTCTCTTCATTTTTTTCTATTCACTTCCTAGGTTTTCTGAGTTACACAGCTTTGAAAAATGCTTTTAACTTAAAAATCCAAATTTACATATTGTATTAGTCCATTCAGACTTCTATAACAAAACGTCATAGACTGAGTGACTTATAAACAAAGGAAATTTATTTCTCACAATTCTGGAGGCTGGGAAGTTGGAGATCTGGGGGCCGGCATGGTGGCATTCTGGTGAAAGCCCTCTACTGAATTGCAGATTGCTGACTTCTTGCTGTGTCCTCACATGGTGGAAGGGGCTAAGGAGCTCTCTGAGATCTCTTTCATAAAAGTTCTAATCCCATTCATTAGGGTTTCACCCTGGTGATCTAAGCACCTCCCAAAGGCCCTACCTCTGAATACTCTCACATTGGAGGTTAGGATTTCAACATATGAATTTGGGGGGACATAAACATTCATACAATAGCATCTTGAAATCTAACTGCGTATTGGTCATCATCTTTTTCTCCTGCCTGTCTGCTCTCAGATCCATTTCCTGCCTTCCCCTGCTTCCTTCCATTCTGGCTTCTAGACCATTTCAGTCAATGGATGGCACTGGCAGAACATTAGATGGCAGGAGTAAAATAAAAGGCCCCTCACTCTTTCCTGTGGGGTCTTAAGCAGTGAATATTTCCCCCCTATTGCCTCTGCTCCAGCTGGACTGCCCCTGCATCCACTGGGCAACTCCCATCTTGGCTCTATATCCATGATGGCTACAATTTTGTGACTTTGGAAATTCTGCGTCTTTTAGTGGCTCCTCCAGACCAAGAGTGGTAGCCATTTCCTACTATGGCTAATCTCAGGTCAAAACTGATTCTTCTCCTTCTCTTATACCACAAACTCAAGCCATCAACAAAATTATCTGGCCCTGCTTTAAAAATATTGCTTCTCCTTATCTCCCACTACTACTAACCTGCTCCAAGACACTGTCATCTCACATCTTAATCATTGTAATTTTAGTCTCCTAATTGCATCCACTTTTCCATCTAGTGTATTCATTATACATCAACCACAATGGTCCTTTTAAAATATTATTCAGATCATGTAACAGTCCTGCACAACATCATCCATGTGTTTCCCAACTCACTCAAAGCAGACCTACAATGACCTTTCTGATCTGCTGCCTCTAACCCTATCCCCACCTCGTTCACTGTGTATCAGCTTCCCCGACCACCTTGAAATGCAGGTCATGGTTTTTATAGTCTTTGCATTTTCTCTTCCTTATACTTAGAACTTTCTTCTCCCAGATATTTTCATGGTGTTCTTCCTTCCTTCCATCACACTTCTATTGGTATATCACCCCATCACTTCAACCTAACTCCCAATTTTAAGTTACAATGCCCTACCCTCTGACCTCCCTTATTTCCCCTACTCTATTTTATTTTTCTGCATAACATGCATCAGAACTTGAAACATTATGTATTTACATGCATATTTGTTTATTACCAGTCTCTTCCCTCTATGATGTTGACCCATGAGGCCAGGAACTTGTTCTCTTTTGTTCCCTGCTACATTTTCAGCATCCAGGAAGGTAACTGACACAAAATAGGCACTCAATAGCCATTTTTAAATGAATGCATGAATGATGTGCTCCTGTTACACCATCACATTTAAGATAACTGCTTTTCAGGTCCTACCAGCATAATGCAATCAATATAATAAAGCTACACGTTGATGGAATCCTGGGTTAAATTTTGGAGAAACAATGCTACCTTTTAAAAGTCCTGTTATCTTCTGCTCAGTGGAATAAAAAGAATAAGAAAAAATCATTTTTCAGATAAATAATTGCATACCAGGTGTCAGGGTGCGTTGATTCGCTCCAGTGAGTAGATTACATTTGAGACAGCAGCTGCAATTGAAGTAACCACCTGTCATTTTCTAGAATTTATCTATCTTCAGCACAGCCATATTGGAAGGATAAATGAGGATGGGGTAGGAATCAGGTGCCCTCATCTTTTAAGTATTTGATTATGACACTAATCTCTGCTCTTACCCAGTGATGCACAATTGCTTGGGTCAAAAATCTATGAGCTAACTCTCCACGAGCCCTTACTCTGACTGGTAGTCTGCAGCAGCACTGTGAATGCCTAAAAATTAGTGTCCACTCACAGGCATCATCAACTAATCATAAAAATGGCACAGTTGTGATGGCAAGTGGAAACGAGATAATTAGGAGAATCCTAGAATGAAGATTCACACTGTGTGTTTGTTTTTCCTCAAAGGTACTTTAAAATCTCTTCATTTGTAGATGAGTCCTTGGATTAGGACCTTTAGGAAAAGACAATTAGGACAATTAGGAAAAAAGCTGAAGATTCTCTCATAATGTAATTCATCAGGCCTCAGTTCAACTCAAGCAGGATCTTAGTAGACTGGTCCCCCTACCTAATATGGGATCTAGGTAAGCCATTCTGACACTACACTAACTTTGTCACCACTTTGTCAGTGACGGTAAAGGGCTGCTCCTTGGCCTCTGCTTCCCCAGAATCCAACCATCCCTAGTGCAATCAAGGAAACAGTTTCACCTCCCACGTCTCACTGTGTGACCAAGCTACAGAGAACAACCTCTAAAGCTGCTTTCCAAGGCAAGGGTATTTTTCTCAAACATTTATTTTTCAAGGTCTTGATGAGTAAAGTACATCCTGAGCTCCATCAGGTCATATTGATGAGCATTATTTTAGGCTGGTTACTTTTAAAACTGCAGATGAGAAGGGGGCTGGTTACCTTTAATAAACGCAACTCTGAGGAGTGGAGTTTGCTTGCCCTTTGTTGGGAAACATTTACATTTGTAAGAGAAACTTCCATTTGTAAAGATGCCACCCTCTCTGTGCCAGGAAGAAGGGGGATGGCCTTATCTCTAGAAACTCTTAATCAATGCCAAAGGCAGGAACTTAAGTTGTTTACTGTCTGGCAACCTCATGTAACTCACCGCCCCCCGCCCCCCCCCCCCCAACATCCTCCTTTGTCTTTAGCTGAAGATAATATTTAAGCGGTGGCTTCTGCCATTTACTTAATCCAGCTTGATTCTTATCTAAAAGTTATAGGACCACCCCATAACCAGACCCTACTGGCACTGATACCATTTTAACAACTCTTTTTTGCATATTCTTTCCTTTGTCTTGTAAAGAGATAACTCACATACCTATGCCTTAAATTTAGCCTTACTCTCCACCCATGTTTGCAGCAGCAGCGGGGGCAGCAGCAGCTCCTCCAGCCCATGGGTCCTGTCCCCACGCAGCACCTCTGACTGCCCACGGGTCCTGTCCCCATGCCAGCAGCAGCAGCGACTCCTCAGCTCACCAACCCCACATCAATATTAGATAAATTCACTCCATCACTTCAGTCTCCTGAAGTCTTCGAACTTCTCCATTATTACCAAGGAATTTCTGGCATCTCTCTTTCATTAAACACGGGCCATTATTAAGTACAAGCTTCACTCAGCTGACCAAGCAAACAATTAAAACCATTCTCAGTGTGGAAATAAGCAAAATTGTCTTAGTTACGGACTTCCCACAGATTAAGGATTTACAGCATCTTCAGAAAAAAGAGAACAACTTTTTCAGAAAAGGGAGGAGAGGCTTGCATTGGCTGCTGTGAAAGCTTCAGTGGGATTGGCAGTTTAAGCTTTTCCAAGTACTTCACAGCCTCCTGGATATTGCCATCCCAATTCACAGTTTTCAGACTTTCATATAAGAGATGTCATGAGACAAAAACTCAACTGATATTCTAATTTAGTAACTGATTGGACCAAACTATGCATTTGACTCTTGACTAACTCGGTTTCATACCTGCAAAAGTTTTGTGAATCTTTGACAAGGTCATAGAACATCCACGCCTTGAGTTGAGAATCTAGGCCCTTAAACCTGTCACTCTCCCTCTCTGATCTGTCCAGTAGTGTCAACAGAAGCCACCCCACCTCACAGTCCTTGATTTCTTTATACTTCTCCCATTCTTCTAAAGCAACAGACATTAGATTTCCTAAAAATTTGCCTTCAAAGAGCATTTTATTATAATTGACCATAGGTAAAAATTTAAATAATTTTTCACAACTGCATACAATGAATTTCCAGGTTCCTTTTCCAGAATCTTAAGATTTTCACTGCCCCATACTACACCAGATCACACCTATTTACATTCCTGGTAACAACTGTTATATTTTTGGTTGCAAACAATGGAAATCTACTTTGGTTACTTAAGCAGATATTCTTAAGAGATATTCTGGAAGGACATTGTGTTTGTTATATATTGCTGTATAACAGATTATCCACAATTTGGCAATTGAAAACAACAAGAACTATTATGTCACAGTTTCCCTGGCTCAGGATATCGAGCATGGCTGAGCTGAGAGGTTTTAGCTAAGAATCTTTCAAGAGGCTACCATCAAGGTGTAGACTGGGGTTGCAGTCATTTTAACGCTCGACTGGAAGAGGATCTGCTTCCAAGCTCATTCACATGAGTGTTGACAAAGCTCAGATCTTTGCTGGTTCTTCGCTGGTGACACTAGTTCCCTGCCATGTGGATCTCTCCATAGGGTTGTTTACAAAATGTCGGCTGGCTTCTCTCAGAGCAAGGAAGCAGGAGAGCAAGAAAGAGTATACGAAACACAGAAACCATAGTTTCTTTGTAACCTAATCTCCAAAGTGACATCTCATCACTTTTGTAATATTGTATTTGTTAGAAGTGAGTCATTAGGTCCAGCCCATACTCAAGGGGAGAGGATTATTGAAGGGGACAGGAATCACTGGGGTAGGGATCATTGGGCCATAGTAAAGGCTGCCTACCACAGACGTCCTGTATCTCACATAATTTACAAGAAGCCTAAAGAACCCTCTCAGAAAGTCCCAGGATCCAAGAGAAGCTAATAGCCAAGCACATAGGCAGGTCATATCTAAGGAACAGTGTGATCATAATGCCACCATCAGACACTTGCCATTGTCCTAACTGGCACTGCTGCTCTCCTGGACTTTGACTCCCCCTGTGATGATTAATTTTCACTTGACTGGGCTAAGGGATGCCCAGATAGCTGGTAAAACATTATTTCTGGGTGTGTCTCTGAGGCTGTCTCTGGAAAAGATGAGCATTTGAATCGGTAGACTGAGTAAAGATCTGCCCTCACCAGTGCAGTTGGGCATCATCCAATCCGTTGAGGGCCTGAATAGAGCAAACGGCGGAGGAAGGACAAACGTGCTCTCTGATTGTCTGGGACATCTATTTTGTCCTGTCCTCAGACATGGGCACTCCTGGTTCTCAGGCCTTCAGACTCATACTGAATTACACCACTGGCTTTCCTGGGTCTCCAGTTTGCAGATGGCAGATCACGGGACTTCTCAACCTCCATAATCACTTGAGCCAATTCCTATAATAAATCTTCTTTTCTATATCTATATCTATTGCTCTACATCTATATCCTCTATATCTACCCAATTGGTTCTGTTTCTCTGGAGAATCCTAATATAACCCTACTATTGCCACTGTCTTAAAAACCTTTTAACCAATTATGAGATTCAGTGAGTTGGGCTTGAACATCTGTTTGCCTGAGACTAAGCCACTTACCTGAGCCCTAGCAGACAGGGAGTTGAGAGAATCTGCCCTCTTGGTTTCTTTGTGGGAGGTGGAACCCATTTGAGACTCTCTCTATATAGGAAGGGTTTCAGATTCAAGACAGCCAAAATGAAACAGTCAGCCAAATAAAGACCTAACTAGATTTACAGAGATAAAATGGCCCTTATGCTTGTCTAAGGTATACAAAGTTTCCTGAATTGTTGCCTTTCTGTATATGAAAGCAAGCAATGGTTATTATTATGACGATTGAAATTTCAAAACATTTATGTGCTCATTCACATCTCTCTACCTTCAGTGGAACTCATTTTATTCTTTAGTCATTAAAAAGTTTAAAATATACACAGAATGGCTTAACCTGCCTTCACAGCAGAGTCAAACATAGTCAGACATGTGCCAAAGTCTTCAGCTGCCAATATATATAACCACACAATATAGTGTGATTATAAGTCTATAATTTAAGAGAAGAATTTTTGCACCCCATCCCCAAGAACTTTGTTGAACGCATGCCTACAGTCAGACCAAATTATGAATTATTCCCACTCATTTTATTTAGAGCTGAGATACTCCTATATCTTTGGGAGATATGTTATTGATTCATTTATATCCAAGTGAAAGCGACTTCTCACCTCATTTCCTTTGATGAGGAAGAAATTAAAGAGCCCATAAGAATGTTAAGAAATTAAGAAAGGAACAAAGGGAAGAAAGCATAATAGAGGACATGACATGCTGGGCCCACTTCATAATTTTCCTGACCAGTTCTAAACCAGACCAGACCCAGGGACTAAAAAGAGACAACGAATTTATAGAATCTCCTTTCATTTTTATCATCAAAAAGAGATACGTCAGCTATCTATCTTAGATAATGAAATAAATATTTGTATGTAATCTGGGCTGAGCTAAATAATTGATTTTACAACCATTTATTCACTAATATTCAACAAATATTTATGGGACATATATCATGTAGTGGTAACTAGGTACTGGGGATAAAATAGTTACCAAGACAAACCTAGTTCTTGATCATCTAAAGTGTATATGCAAAACAAGATGATAAACATTTTACATAGATGATATAGGTAGGTAGATACACACATACATATATACATACATACATAGATGCACACATATGATAGATACATAGATAGATATGATAGATACAAATATAGACAGATAGAATGATAGATACATAGATAAATGATACAGAGAGAGAGAATAACAGATAGAAGAGGCAGCTAATTGAGGTATCCAAAAATTTCCTTACAGAGAGATGACATTTAAGTTGAAATCTGAAATATGAGATTTCTCTATCTTTTATACTTTCTTTGATATGGATTGGAGGAGCTAAAATGACTTTGGTATCACAGAAAGGTATAGAATTGAGAATCAAGCTAAGAAAGAACAAGGCAGTGGTTAATATTAAAAAGCATCACACATTACCTGAGTATTTGCTTCCCAGCACTTATTTCAAGCTGCACTTCTCATTTTGTAAGTTAAATCTTGCATCTATGAATCATCCCAAACCTTAAGTAATTCACACGCGATTCTTCTATGTAACTATAGAGAAATAGTATCATCATTAACAATAATAATTTGTACTTCGCTTTTTTCAATGCTTCCCAATCCATAAGTAGAAGAGAATTATTTAGGTTTGTGCCAATTTAGTTTAATAATTGCATTAAGAAAACTAATGGAAAGGCTTTATATTTCTGGAAAGGAATTTTTTAAGATATTATTTGCTTTGCTCTTGAGTTTCCTTTGTTGGAACAGAAAAACAGAGTCAAATTTCATGAAATTCAATTTCAAAACTCATGCTCTTTAAAAACTGTAATTTTGAAATATGCCCAAAAGAGTAATGATTGTGTTTAACTTTTGGCTATAAAATTGCTTGTAGGCTCCTTAAAGTTAGCAAACTGTCTTTCACAATACCTTGCACATAGTTGGCACTCAATACCTGCTTATTTAAGACTGATTTAAGGGAACCAAATGGATTCGATTTATATAAATCATCCTTTGATTCCTTTTCATCAGTCTCACACAAAAGAAGAAACGATTTTGGTGTGTGAAGAAAACAAAGGAGTGCATTTTCTGAATGTTAAAGCATACAATAGGTGGAAAGTCACATTTGTTATAACCCTGCCATAAAGTGGAGCTATAATCTCACCGTGCATCTGTTCCATCTGCCATCAATTAGTTTGATGAACACAGGCTAGCCGTGAGGGAGTGATTAGCAGGAAAGATTAAATTCACTTCAGTTTTAATTACAAATCTTTGCGCTTAAAGTTTTATTGGCTTGAAAGAACCCCTACTGTTCCCTGTTTCTCCCCTGCAATTGATGTGCATTTTATGATTTCACTTTGAAATTATTAATGCATCTCATTTGGTACTTATTTCTAATTACAGACGTTATCCACGAATGTTACTGATATGCTCATATGCCAGAATAAGTATAACCAAGACTATTCAAATCTTACTGATTCAAGTACAAATGATCTTTAGTAGCAAACGTGGCATCTGTTATATGTAGAGAACTTTGAGGTTTACGTATTTGCCACTTGACTTATTTGTTTCATTCATTGATAGATTCATTCATTTATTCATTCAGCAAATATTAATTGAGTGCCTATTATGTCTCAGGCACTCATATAGGTGCTTAGGATACATAGGTGAACAAAAGAAACAAAAATCCCTAACCTCACAGAACCCATATTATTATGGCTGGAAATAAGCCAATGGTTATGGGCTGAACTGTGCCCCTCAAAATTCATATGTTGAAGTTTTAATCTCCAGTACCTCAGAATGTGATCGCATTTGGAGATAACGTCTTTAAAGAGGTAATTAAGTGAGGTCTTTGGGGTGGGCCCTAATCCAACATGGCTGCCGTCCTTATAAGAGGAAGTTGGGACACAGACATGCACGCACAGAAGAAAGGCCATGTGAAGACTAAGGGAGAAGACAGACATCTACAAATAAGGAGGGAGGCCTCAGAATGGAACCAACCCTGCCGACACCTTGATCTCCAACTTCCAGCCCCCAGAGCTGTGAGAAAACAAGTTTCTGTTGTTTAAGCCCCCCAGTCTGTGGAATTTTGTTATGGCGGCCCTGGCAAACTAATACACCAATAAACAAACAAAAAACTCACAAAGAAGTGAATTATATTGTAATTTAGAAAGTTATATGTGCTATAAAAACTAGAGCAATGAAAGAACTGTGAAGGAGAGGGACATTTGTTCACTTCCATCTCTAAGACAGTCATTATAAAGTGTGAATTGTCACCAATTCAACAAAAATGAGACCACAGCCAGAGGGGTTCTTGAAGAGGGGAAAGGAATGTTTTCCTAAGACTCTACAAATTATTTTTCCTCTATCGTTCTTCTTTTGTTAATAATGGTATAGCAAAATATGATCAGATATGAGTATGTTTTACAGCATTAAAATATTCTAATGTGTTTAATATGTCAAGGTTAAACTGGCCAAGTAACCAGTATTGAACCAGACTGTCTGACACGTTGACATATTATTTGACAAAAGTTTTTTAGAAGACACATAAATGTCTACTTTTA
Source organism: Equus quagga (assembly GCF_021613505.1). Taxonomy (NCBI): domain Eukaryota; kingdom Metazoa; phylum Chordata; class Mammalia; order Perissodactyla; family Equidae; genus Equus; species Equus quagga. Next base: position 16,041,932 of record NC_060287.1, on the reverse strand, counting down.
AATCTTATATTTTTCATTGTGCTTGGAGTCTAAAAGTCAGTACTTCTGAACTTGATATAGCAGAAATTACAGACAACATGCCTACTTTTAAAACTGTGAAGTCTTTTCCCTTTAACTCTAAGAGTAGAAGCAGAAATATTCTTGTGGGTAGTCTTTTTGGCTCTGAGAAATATTATTCGATGTGTAGACTTAGTCAGGCAAATGTAAGCCATAAGATACACTCACTGCTCTTGAGGTTAGTGCAGACATTAGATAAGTAATGCAAATACATGTAGTTCAGCCTTGTGAAGTATTCTATTTAATAATGTAAAATTCTCTGGGTGAGTGAGCTATGGGCAGTGCAAAAGGTATGTCTCTGAAGAAAGTATACAACTCCATCATCCTCTATGGGTTAGCCAAATAAAGTCTGATGACATTACAGCTCTGCATGGAGCTTCCAAAGATTACAGACTTCCAAAGATTGGCAAAAGGCTTCATGATATCATCAAAGGATGAGGTAAGGAGTGATTCAGTGGATTTGGCCACTGCTCCCCTCCTCTGCCACCATGAAGAGTTTCTGCCAGTTCCAGAAAAGTGCCATCATAGACTTGCTGTCTTCCGAATTGCCTCTTTTCAGTTAAGTATGGAGGCAAAGGAGCAAAACGGCCCCCTTGAGGACACCCTCAGATTTGTTCACAAATCAAGCAGAAATTTCATTATGCTCCATTTTTATGTTTTCTTACCTGTATGTATAGTCCTAAATAAACCAGTTTAGAAACTTTATTCCATCTGATTTTCTAAATCTTGCAAAATTCATTAAAACTCATGAGTTGTGAGTGGCTCTGCTTTTTCTGTATCATTATTATGCCCACATTTCTGTCTACCAGAGAAGAAAATTCCGAATCAAAGGAAGAAAAGGATAACAGTTGTGCTCAGGCAAACAAACGAAGTCATGTCTTTGTTATCACGGCCAGAAGGATTTCCAAAATACATTTTAAGCATTTAAGTTTTGAATTTCTTCTTTGAATTAACTAAGTTAACTGAAAAAATGGGAAGGGGATAGTTTTAGGTGGAAATGCAGCAAAAACAGTCATATCACAATCTCTGGCCAACAATTTCAGCACAGTGACCCAATACTTATTAAAGACTGTAGGGCAGCCAAAGTCATTCTCATAGGGGGAAAAAAAACTATCTCTTGCCTTCTCATTTACCATAGCTAATCACTAGTTTTTCATGCTCTGAAAAGCAGATATTCGGGACCTTTCCAACTCCTTTCCAAGCCGCGATTATATCACACAGCAATTCTTTTCAGGAAAGCCGTTTGTATACTGTTTTATTGATCCTCACAGCCTCTCTGTGAGAAAGAGAGGTGGAATGTAAAAATATTTATATTTTATGGATCAAAAATATTAAGGTCATATAAGGGGTAAAGGTAATTCCTGCTTTAAACCCTAGATCCTCTGATTCCCCTAAAAATGTAATTAGTTAAGGAGAGACAACAAGCTAGAGCATATCTGCCAAAGACAATCCCAGGGACAAGACCAGAAGAGTGTCAGATGCTGTATCTGCCCTAGCCAGCTGCCTCTTTATAGACAAGAGTTAAATCAGATGCACAGCCAACAATTCCACGCATTTTGACACTTGGATGCTCTTCATTCCTGACTGGGTTCATGGCTCCACAAACTGGTATCCTTTTTGTTACCCAAGCTTGGCTCTATCCCTGATCCACACTTTTCCCACCCCTGCTCCTGCCATTTCTGCAGGGTGGCCTCCATCCTGTATGACCACCAGCTGGAATTGGCTCCCGTAAATAACATCCCTTTCAGTCTGGTGCATACCACAACCAACTGGCCACCCAGTTGTTCACAGCAGCTTGGCCTCCACACCACCTCCCCAGAGAGCAGCTCCAGATGTGGAACCTCTTTGTAGTGAGCCGGCCCCCACCCGCTTATCCTCAGCTGGTCCCAGCCAGTTGCTGCAGCTAAGCAATCAGGCCCACCTGTATCCTGACATAGGCCAAACTCAAGAATATTAGTGAAGTGGGTAGGTTCTCTACTCTTTAAGTGCTCCTAACCACTCCAAGACTAGCCATGGTTCCTTCTTGCTCTAAATAGCTGTCAGATAATTCCTGTTAAATCTTTTTTTTTTTTGAGGAAGATTAGCCCTGAGCTAACATCTGCCACCAATCCTCCTCTTTCATTTGCTGAGGAAGATCGGCCCTGAGCTAACATCCATGCCCACCCTCCTCTATTTTGTATGTGGAACACCTGCCACACCATGGCTTGATAAACGGTGCATAGGTCCATGCCCGGGATCTGAACTGGCGAACCTGGGCTGCCAAAGCAGAATGCACGAACTTAACCATTTTGCCATCCAGCCAGCCCCTCCTGTTAAATCTTTAATTGGGCGTTAAGGCTATAGCCATTAACACCTCAATATTTGCCTTCCTCTCTCCTTCCCCAATCCTGCCTTCCCAGGCTTACCTCTATGAAAGAGTGGAAAAAACACTGGGTTTGGAATAAAGAGATCAGCTTAGATGGGAACTTGAGCAATTAACCTTTAAGAGCCTCTGCTGTTGAGAATACTAACCAATATCATGCTTATTAGAGGGCTTAGAACAAGACATGACAATTGAGAGTTTCTCAGTACAAGTTAACTGATCTTTGAAGTGAATTTGAATTGAATCTTGAGATAAAATCACCCTGGGTTATCCAGGTGTGCCCTAAATCCAATGACAAATGTTCTTATAAGAGAAAGGCAGGAGGAAATTTGAGACAGAAGAGAGGAGGTGGTGTGATCACAGAGGCAGAGATTGGAGCGATGCAACCACAAGCCAAGGAAAGCCTGCAGCCACCAGAAGCTGGAAGAGGCAAGGATGGCTCTCAAGGCTCCCCTAGAGCCTTTGAAGGAAGTGCAGCCCTGTCAACACCAGGACTTCAGACTCCTGGCTTCCAGAACTGTAAGAAAATAAATTTCTGTTGTTTTACGCCATCAAGTTTGTAGGAATTTGTTACAACAGCTTTAGGAAAACAATACAGTGACCTTGACAGAAATTCTGTTGTCTTAGCCAGTTCAGGCTGCTGTAACAAAATATCATAGACTGGGTGGCGTAAACAACAGACATGGCAAGTTCAAGAACAAGGTGCTGGCAGATTTGGTTTCTGGTGACGGCCCTCTCCTGGCTTGCAGATGGCTGCCTTCTCACTGTGTCCTCACACAGCAGAGAGAAAGAGGATGGAAGCAAGCTTTCTGGTGTCTCTTTTTATAAGGGAACTAATCCTATCATGAGGGCACTACCCTTATGACCTCATCTAAATTTGATGTTCTCCCCAAAGCCCCGCCTCCAAATATTATCACACTGGTGGTTAGGGCTTCAACATAGGAATTTGAGGGGAACACAAACATCCAGTCCATAACGCTCTTCCAACGTTGTTTCAGGAACACGGATTCCTCTCAGGGGGAAGGGTATTCTCTTTCCTCCAATATCACACACTCTCCCACCGCTTACCACTCATGAAGGAAGCGGCTTTGTATTCCGTTACAAGGAAGTATGGAAAGCAGAGACTGAATAGAATCTCTAAACTTTTCTATTACTCTCATTATGAATTCTGTCACTCTGAAATTCATTCACTCATTCAACTAACCTATATAAGATATTTATTAAACAACTCTTAGTTGATGTCGCTGAGAGTCAATGTGGAGGAGAAAGTAGATATTTTATTAACATACAATCCAGAATCTAGTGCCCTTCTACCTGGAGTGACCTGGTCTACTTACTCCAGCGGGGCAAGGAGAACAAGCCAAATGCTACCTTTCCTCACTCTGAAAGGAAAGTGGCCATTGGACAAGGTGGACTAGAGTTGGAATCAGAAAACACGTAGTCAGGAATGTGAGCGCAGGAAAGTTCAATTTGTGCTGCATATGCCTGGGGTCCTGGATCCAAAATGACAAATGTCTTCATTGTCACTTAGGTTCAAGGATAACACACTTTTCTGATTTTTCCCTTACCTCGCTGGCTGCTGCTTCTCAGTGTTATTTGCTGGAAATTCCTCCTCTGGCTGACCTCTAAATCAGGGTATCCCTGGGTTCAGTACTCTTGTCTCCTCTAACTACATTCAGACCCAACCAATGTCATCCAAGGCCGTAGTATTAAATGCCTCTTGCATGCTGATGACCTCCAAATATGTATTTCAAGCACACCTTTTGACATCCCACTGGAGATCGATAGTGGAGATCCTGCATTTCAAAACTAATGAATTCAGCAGTCTCTACAGGCTCCACCCCACAGCCCATTTCTTCAGTCCTCCTTATTTCATGACCTCCATTCACCCAAAGGCTCAGCCGAAAAGTCTAGGAGTCATCCTTGACCCGACCCTCCCTTCTATGACTCACAGCCAATCCATCAATAAGTTTTATTGGTTCTATCTTTAAAATATTTTCCAAATCTGACCACATTCCACTACTTCCATTGCTGCCATCTTAGTTCATGTCATCATCATTTTTTACCAGTATTATTTCAATAACATGCCAACTCAGTGGCTCTCTGTTTTTGCTTTTGGCCTCTTGTAGTCTATTTTTTACACAGCAGTCAAGATGAAATTTTAAAACAAATATTACACCAAATTTATGTTCAAAATCATATAATGTCTTCCCTTTACACTTACAATACAATTCAACATCCTTACAGTATCCTACAATGCCATGTAAATTCTAAGCTCTGACCACATCTCCAACCTCTTTGCCCAAAACACTCTTTTCTCAGTATTGGTATTATTCTCTTCATCCAAGTCTATGACCAAATGTCACCTTCTTAGTGAGGCCTTTCTCAATCACCATGTTTAAGTGAGCTTTCCTTCACCATTCACTAACTCTTTATTCTTGTTTCATTGTTTTGTATGTTGAATCATGTTATGTATTTATTCACTGGTTGTTTATGATCTGTCTTCCCCACTAGAATATGAACTCCATGAGGTCAACAATTTTGTCTGTCTTAATCACTGCTGTATTTCCAACATTCAGAATAGTGCCAGGCACTCATCAAATATCTGTTGGTTGAATTATGTATTAGTCTGCTCCAGCTGCCATAACAAATAAGTAGACTGGGTGGCTTAAACAAAAATTTATTTTCTCACAGTTCTGGAGGCTGGAAGTCCAAGAATAAGATTCCAGCTGATTTGGTTTCTGGTGAGAGCTCTCTCTTCCTGGCTTGTAGATAGCCACCTTTTTTCTATGGCCTTTCCCTGGTATATACACAGGGAGACAGGGAGGGAGAGAGATTGAGTGCTAGCATTCTGGTGTCTCTGCTTATCAGGATGCAAATACTATCAAATCAGGACCCCCCACCTTATGACATCATTTAACGTTAATTACCTCTTCAAAGACCCTATTTCCAAATATAGCCACACTGGGAGAGTTAGGGCTTCACTATATTAATTGGGGGAGGGGGGGAACATACGAACATTCAGTCTATAACAAATGAAGTTTAAAAAAACAAACAGGCAACCAACACCGAGGCAGAAATCAACATTCTATGCTAAGAGGAAATGAAGAGTTTAAAGAATAAAATTTAAATTCATTTTAATTATTTTAATCTCTCAAACTGAGAATAGCAAAACAAAAAAGGGGAGGAGGGGACTTGTCTTCATGTCTTATCACACATTACTTAGGTAAATGATGGATGATGATTAAGATAATCATTCAAGAGACTATGCTTGATATATCCATTAGGATACAGCTGCAATTTGAAAGTGCTTCAAAATACAAAACATTTGACTAGTGCTTGTAGCTCTCAGTCATATTGTAGGTATCTTTTTACCTCCTCTTTATTCCTTTAACTAGTTCCTTGACCTAGACAACAATTTGTCATAATTAATTTTATTAAACTGATGCAGATTCATGCCATAGATGACCAACAACCCACAGTTATCTGTTAAAGTCTCTGTGGAACTTCAAGGCAATCCCTGTTTGAGCCATCTAAACAATTTCAAAACTGCTTCTTGAAGAAAAAATAAATAAAAATTGGGCCCAAACAAAGTACCCTTGAGGTCCACTTGCTGAAGTTTGTATAATTGCTTGCAATTATTCTCTATCACCCTTCCCAGTAAGAGGATTATCCAACCCCATCCATTTCCATGTGACTAACTAGTGCTTCTTGTGGAAGGAGAAGGGTGCCCAGCCTCATTGACTTTGGGCTTGGCCATGTAACATTTTGATCAATGGAATGTGGATTGATATGACATACACCATGCCCAAGCAGAACTTTTAGAGCATCATGAGTTCCCTCAGCTCTATTGCTTTTTCCCTCTGCTTCAAGAATAGGCAAGTCCCCCACAGGGGCTGCTTCCTCAATCTGTGGCCCTGTATGAGAAGACATATGGAGCAGAGCCACTGCTACCCCCGATATGTAGCGTGCATGAGAAATAAACTCTTGTTCATAAGCTAGTGGGATTCGGTTATTGGTAGCTACTACCGCAAAGCTGATTGATACATCAGTGAAATCATAAGAAACAAAGATAAAAATAAAAGCCAGAGTTTTTATTTTTGTAATATTAATTTTGTATTATCAACATATGTTTCTAAAGCATATGATACTGCTTTCAATTAACTTCTACAAATACTTGCATTTCTGTTTGCTTTGAGCATAGGCTAGGAACACACAGCTTACAATAATAATGACATTAATTAGCATTTTTGACTGCTTACTATGTGACAAGCATGGTTATAAGAACTTGTGCACAGGTCATCTCATTTCTTCTTTATAACAGCCCTACAAAGAATCATTTTTATCTCCATTGTTTACATAAGAGAAGTGATATATAAAATGGTTAAGTAACTTTTCCTAGGTCACACAATAACAAGTGACGGAATTAGAATTGTACAGGCTGGTTATAATCAGGTCATGAAGGGAATTAGAAGGGTACAATAGATCGGCAAAGCAAGGTATGTGACCCATACACTGACCCTTCAAGAAATCTGAGTATTTGCCATAACACAATCCCCTCTTGAACCAACTACAAGTGTTTCCTACACATAGGTCTCCCAGTTCTATTCCACATGACTCTACCACCCCGAGTGTTGATAACTGGACAAAACATGAGTTCCTGACCCAACACAGCCACCTTCACCACACTGTTTTCAGCCAGAATCTGTGCCTGATTTGAGGGTAGTGATCTAAACATTTGCTAGCAGCATACAAGGCGACCTGGGTTGAGAGTTCTGTTCAATAGGATTAACCTGAGCTGGATATTGACTAACTGAGCTCATCACATCATCTCTCTTGCAGAGTTGGGATGTGAGATGGTCAAAGGGAAACACAGGCAGAATGATGAAGAGAAATATCATGAGAGATGGAAGACTCTTTGCGGGGGCTGTTGGTTAAATTCCCATTTGTGAAACAAAAGATCTCCTAAAGTGCACCAAAATTCCACCACTTGCATTTTTTTCTTTTCTAATGGCATGGAGAACATATAAGAGTAGCAAACATTACCATTTTCATTAAGCAAGCTTCCCATAAATTATACACATTTCAACACATAAAACTCACATTCACACAATGCTTTGAAAGTTCACAAACTATTCCTCCTTACCAGCTTAATGTTCTGTCAAGAAAGAAAAGAAATCTGCCCATTTAATCATCTCTCAATAATATGAAATCTTTATGACTGAACATTACCATTACCATGGCAAGTGCTCAGCATTGTTGCCACAGGAGAGCTAACATAAAGGATAAGAGTATCTCCCCTCTTTGAGGTAGCAACCAACCAGCTTGTGCCCACAGAGCCTGGATATGTGTTTTGGGGAAATGCTTTGTATCCATCCCCAAAAGCCAATGAAATGGAGATTCAGTTCTAGTAAGTTGTCTTATTGGTTTTACCATAAAGAAGCAAAAGATCAGTATCCATAATACTTGTGTACCACTTAGGATTGTTTTTGGTGGTACAGGACAGAGAAAACAGAATAATACTCCTTCACCTCTCTCCATAACTTAGTGTCTCAAAAATGCCATCAAAGTAGACAGAAATCATCCCTCATCTTGACAGGGACCTAAACCGGAAGTATGAAGAAGTCCTCAGACAGTAGGAAGGGCAGCTGAAGTAGTGACAGTGGATAGCTGACCAAATTGGCAGCACTGTAATAGAGAAATTCTTAAGAGATCAACACATCTAGACAACTAGAACTAAAGATTTGTCCTAGATAAGTGTCTTAGTTTGGATTCCCCCAAAACCAAAACAAGGATTTGAATGAAAGCAGTTTATATGAGAGGTGATCCCAAGACACAGTGGTAAAAGGAGGGATAACATGAGATAAGGAAGGAAGGACACAAATACAGGGTACATTATTAATCAAATTACCTCTATAGGCAAGTCATTGGAAAAATCAAACACATAACACAAGGAATTTCAAAACTATTCCTACAGTAATGGTTCCTGGTGTATAGTCCCTGACTCCCTGAGACAGTTACTAGAACTCCCACCAAGCTTTTCCCATGAAATTATATCCTGAATGTCATATTTAACATACTATCTTTCATCATTCCTTCATTCACCCATTTATTAAACAACAACAATCCCACAAGGCCAATTTTAGACGTAATTAAAGTTGGACGATAACTCAAGTGGGCAATTTTCATTTGCAAATTCTGCAACATGGTGACCCAGTTCACTAGTATTCTTTTCTATCTCTTCTGGATGTTTTTTCATAATGACTGACCTTTAGAAGTTTCATAGTAGGATAAAAAAATAAATTCAATGAAAGACATTATGCGACAAGAGGGAACATAGAGACCTGAAATTTAAGAGAGCTCAGTTTTATTTCAATACTTCTTCCTAATAATGAGTAAACTTGAACCAGTCAGTTAAGCTTCTTAGGCCTCAATTTCCTCAAATGTACAATTACCTGCTCAATTAGAGGATGCCAATTAAGTTGTCCTATAATCTTGTATGCAATAATAAAAGCAGTACAGAGTGCTTTAAGATTATTCAAAGAGATATTCTTTAAAATTTTTCAGCAGACAAGGGACAGACTTCTAAGAATGCATTATAAAGATTGATCTAGAGTATCATTTACACAGTGAGAAAGCCAGGACCACTTCAGTAATCTAAGGGTGAAAGAAGGGCCCAACATGGAGATTGTCAGTAGATATTAAAAGATAGAGGGGAATGATGGATTTGTTAAAGGAAAAATGTTTGTGATGTCAAATGAAACAGAGGGTCAAAAGTCACAATGTCATTTGTTTTGGTGTCTGGGAAGATGATAATGACATTGGCTGAATGCCCAAACACTCACACCAAATACCCAGCCACCAATCCTTCTTGGTCCCAGTTATCCTCTGAGTCTTCACCAAAACAGATGAGATGCAACATGGATAAACTTCAAAGAGAGAGTTAAACGCACTTGTCAAATTAAAGACATTCCCTTCGAAAAATATAAATAGGGGCTGGCCTCGTGGCCTAGTGGTTAAGTTTGGTGTGCTCTGCTTCAGCAGGCCAGGTTCAGTTCCCAGGCATGGACCTACACCACTTGTCAGCAGCCATGCTGTGGCGGCATCCCACATACAAAATAGAGGAAGACTGGCACAGTTGTTAGCTCAGGGTGAATCTTCCTCAAGCAAAAAGAGGAAGATAGGCAACAGATGTTAGCTCAGGAAGAATCTTCCTCTGTAAAAAATAAATAAATAAAAGACATCACTTTCCTTCAACTTAAAAATAGAATATTACAGATGCATCTAAAATGATGTCCAACACCTAATAGGCACTCAATATTCTCAGTATTTGTTGAGTGAACCAAGCCCATTTGTATCTTCTCTGAAAAAGAACCAGGAATGTCCTGAGAAGCTCTGTAGATGATCTTGCAAAATAGTATATTCTGCAGTACACCATGTCTACAACACCCACCAAATCACCCCTGGCAAACCTGCTTTACCAAAATGTCATCTTCTCGCTACCATTACCAGTTTAAGAGAAAGAAGAAAAATAACATCTTCCTATTACCTGAACTTTAAAACTTTCTGACACATGCTAAGAGAGTAATGATTTATTCATAGCAAAACTGTAGAGCTAAGAACTAAACTTCAGCTTGGGAGGATGAAAACAGCAGGATCCTTTAAAAAGAAAAATACTGTCTTTCAGCAAGAGCTGTAGCTGACTTTTAACTATTTGGGACAAATTTTCCTCTCTTTATGAGAGGGAGAGGGAAATTTTCAGTAAGAGAAAATAATAGCTATGCCAAGTTATATTTTTATATTCTTCCCCCTAAAAGCCAATGGAAGAAAATAGCCCTTTCCATCATCTGAATCTTCAAAACCCAAGCTCCAGATATTGCCCTAAAATACCCATTTATCCTTTCTTTTCTTGCCTTGCTGTCTACTCACATCATGACACTGATTACAACCAACTATTTAGCTCCACTTATTCCTAAAGAAACAACAGGGGAAAGTAGAACTAATATCTTACATTTTTTCCCAGTGAAGTTATCTTCCAAAAGTTCTGATATTTGCCACCTTATTCATACTTAATAAGATCATTAAATATTTGGACAAAAATACGTAACGTCATGTTTCGCCTCATCTGCTTATCCTTACTACCACACACTTGCCCCAGTACAGAGTAAATGTGGAAATTGGTAGCATTACGTACAACATGCATAATAAATCTTGGAAATTTCCTTTAAATATTTTGCCATACTAAAAACTTCAAAAAGCCCTTTGATTGAAACATTTGGATAAATGCTCAGATGTCAATACATCTTCTAAGAGCATTAGAAAGCGGTCCTTGTTAATACTCTTACTTACACTGTTAAAGGAGAATCTTACTTCCTGAGAACCAGACTAAATCATCGTGTTTTTCACTTCACCTTGCTTAAATAAACAGAGCTGCCAAAATCTGATGGATCTTTCATAACGCCAGTGCTAAAAAGCTTAGTATAAGCATGAGAAAATTCAAAATTTTCAGGCTTCCCTTAAAAAGTAGGTTTGGCCTTTGTTCTTGTCTTCCTCAATAACTGGGATCTGAATGCTGCATTATTTTCCAGCTACAACCTAAGAATGGTTTACATTATCAAAAAACTTTACCTATGGGAGAAACAGACAGCACAAGCAAACTATATTTGTGGAAAAGTGGACTCCTGATTAAATAAAAACAGATCTTAAAAAGAGGATGTAGAAGCCTGGGATTTTGAGAAAGGATCAGAGGGACTATCACGAAGAGTTTAAATATGGGACACAGATGAAGACGTAAATAAGTTACGGCGATAATTTGTCAAGAGTTCCAGCTGTCGATCTTCACCAGATGAATCTTCTCCAATTACTGGCGGGAGTATTTGACCCACCAGGCGACTTCCCTGAGTTGAACCACTTTTCTAATGATTCTAACTGTGGACAGTCCAAGTTGGCCACATGAGAATTTGAACACGGTGGTGATTTCTGAACAGTGTAGATCATGTCCATGTGTCTGGCTGGACTCGTTTGCCCTGTGTCCATTCCTTCAGCCTAATTGATTGTGACTCAAGTGGTATTCTTTTGAAAGGTAAGCCAGCCGACAATTTCAATCTGTTGTGAACTTCAATTAGGTTGCATGATGTTAAGACTAAATTTGGAGTCTTTAAGTTATAGATTATTTTTCACATTCTCCTCATTTTATGCTTTATTATTTAACTGAATTATAGATAGCATTTTCTAAATAAAATATGATTTGTGTAATTTAAATTTTATAGTCCAATTAATTGTGCTCACCAGGCCCATAGCAATCATTCATCAACTCCTAGATTTGTACTTTCAGGTAGAAAAAAGTGTATTTCCTTGTTTTTATTTTAATTTTAGTTTCTTTTAAAAATTAAATAATATCTGTTGAGCACAAGTTCAAGATAAAGGAGACTAGAGGAAAAATTATCACACATATAGTACAACCCCTGCATTTTTAGCTATACTGTTTAAAATACATGAATAAATAAATGACCATTGGACCTAAACTATTCAACTCAATGTAACTGTATTCATGAAAAGAATCATGAACAGGGTTTGGACTCAATTGTCTATGATGAAAAAATATGAGAAGGCAATGCTTCAGTATAGCAAAAATTAGAAAATCAATGTACCAAATAGCTTGCTATCTTTCTCTTTTACTCATCACAGAATTCTATGCAGTGAATACATCCAAAACCCAATATTGTCTTAAAGTGACTATGTCTGAAACTCAATATTGTTTTAAAGTAGGTTTGTTTATTTCAAAAACATCAGTAATCAGAGTGTATTTCTGGGACATTTCATCTACTTTAATGAATGTTTTCAAAGAGTAACCAGACTAGGCTAATTTTGAGTCATTTATCTGGAACCAATATGCCAACAGAGTGATATAAAATAAAATGATTTAGCCTATCATTACAAAAATTGAAAGAATTTACACAAGGGAAATTATAAGACTTAAATAGTAAATGTTTCCCAACTTAACATGTTATAATTCCTCTAGCAAAGCATCTTTCACTAGAACAAAAACCCCCCATGACTGTTTTCTTCATTTTCTTCAAAACAAATGCACTCACTTAAAACTATACAGTCTAATAAAAGATTCATGCATGGATTTGACCTTTAAAATTCAAGAAAATGTCCCACTATTCTCTCACTGATCAGTTTTCACTATTCCAAATTCCATATTATAATTTTGCCTGAACCACTATTGATCCAAAGTATGTTTAATGGCACAATTTCTATGTAGAAATATAGAAACTCTGCAGCTTTAAAAACTCTAAGTCCTATGTTTGATGCCACCATATCTTCTCTATAAATGGAAAGACCTTCCAGGAAGTTTCTTGCCAATATAACCTCTGCTACAGTGTTCATTTATTTTCTGCATCTTAGTCTGAAGAGAACAAATAGTAGCTTGATTTAAAGAGTTCCCTGCATCCTCTTAGGAACTGTAGAATGCCTTAGTAATTTAGTGTATGCAGCCAATTAATGCCTATATTTCTTGACATCAGTATTTCTAGACATTAATTACAATGCATACATCCAATCAAAACCTGAAGATGTAATAACTGCAGATTTGAACCCAGAGTTTATGAAAATCACTGCAAATGCCAGGCTATCAGCTTGGTGAGGGTCTTATATCCCATGTAACTTCTTCTCTGTCTGGCTCATAATTAAGTGCACAATAAATACATATTGGATAAATGTATGCATATTTTCCATAACAGATGCACATATTTGAATCCTCATCTCTTAGAAAATAGTTATTCAGAAAGACCAAAAGGAGCCCTCAACCCACGTCTAGATTAGCACACTCCTGGGTTCTGTGATGTCTGACCATGTTTGCTTGACTTGACCCTTTAGAAAAATACATTTTTTCATTTTTTTCTTGAATTAGTATTTTTTCCAATTCAACTCAGCAAGTACTCTTTGAAAATCTACTATGTGTACAACATTTGCTATGGAAATCTCTTGAATATTTTAATTTTTAAATCCCAATACATCAACACAAAATATTTGTTTTAATGATGCAACTGAACCCCAAATTAGGGGGAAAAAAGCCCTTTATCATTTGTTGATAAGCTCATGGTTGCATCTATAATATCAAGCCAAGAGTTGTTAGCTGATTCCCACATTAGAAGTGTCAGACCGAAGGCACAAAAACTGCTTAAGTGCTTCATGAGGCTGCCAAATTGCAAAAAAATGTTCAAGTGGACCAGGGGCAACATTTTAATTCTGCCACCAGTTTCCTGGTAGTGAAGTTTTACGAACTGGAAAGACTTACCAAGAATGTGTATAAAACCATTTTAGGAAATATTTTTCAATAGAAAAGTAACCCTTGTGAGATGGTCTGGGGGTAATCTTACTACTTTAGCCTGAAATATCACTAGCTGTGATTCTAAGATCAGAATGGAAAGAGTAGTTTACACAAGAGGAATAATTTTATGATTTACTTAGCACTAAGTGGCTGTGCGGGATCTAGTGTTAGTATAAACATAACTCAGTCTCTCCTTTGGGTTTGTTTGCAACCCGCAACCCACACAAGTGGCAGTAACATAATGTAATGAGAAGGTCTTTACTGGCTTCTGTCCGGGGCAGAGGCAGGGTAGAGAGAGGCGCTCCATGTTTCCTGTAGTGGATGTGCATCATGTCAGCTCCGAAAAGAACCCAGCCCCTCAAACTGGGGCCAGTGATAGTCAAGCTTTTCAAGGTGCCTCAGAAAGATGAGACATAATTTAAACTAAGACGCTTATGATCTAGAGGAATGTCTGGTCCTTTGCCCTCTCTTGAATCTAGTATTGCTTCCAGACAACTTTAACGCAAACATTTTTAGATCTGTGGGTTATAACAAACTCATGGAAATTCCTAAACAAGACTATCTAAAATTGCCCTTTAAATCTTCCTACGAATACAAAGTGTAATTTGGAGCACCTTTCTTTTATTAAGCAAACATTTTATAGCATTTACTACATGCTAGGCACACTTCTAAAGCACTTCATGAACATTGCCTCCTTTAATAACCATAAAACCCTATGAGTTGGGTAATATTATTATTATTCCTATTTTACCAATAAAGAAACTAAGGCAAGGAGAGTGATGATGCAACTTGCCCCAGTCATGCTGCAAGGAAGGGGCAGAGCCCAGAGATAAACCCAGATGATCTGGCCCCAGCATCCAGGCTCATCACTGCTCCACCACATGCTCATCATAGGTGGTTCCTTTTTTAATAAAAAGCACTTGAACCTGTATTTGAATTCATATTATGCCATTTCTCAACTGTTTGTCAAATTATTTGCCTTCTCTACCAGTAAAATGGGGATCACGTGGCCAACTCAAATTAAATGGGCAGAAGTAAAGCTAAATTCAGCCTAGGAAGCATGCCACAAGTGGTTGCCACTAGTTTCATCATATCATTGCCAATGGTGATGGCAGGATACCATCACACAAATAAAAATAATAATAGCTCCGATGTGTAGGACCTCTAATAGATTTTTGACCATTCATTCATTATCTCATTTAATCTTTGCAACAAGACTGCAAGGAAAAGATGATTCCCGTTTTACATAGGAAACATATATAAGGCATCAAAATTGAGTAAAAAGCCTAAGACCTCACATCTATAACGTAGTGTGAGAGTTTGTGTGATTTTTTTGAAAGAGAGGGAAAAAAACAAAGCAGGGGCAGAAGTGTGAGTGCATTCTGAAATAAACAAATAAATAAACAAGCTACAAAAATTTAATTGTCCTCATTTGACTTCTTTTCCATTGAATTCAGATGTATGCTTTATTTCCTAAAATCCATGGGTACATATTTCAGGTCTACCCACAAACATAATATCGACAATGTTCTATTTTTATCTTCCCAAGAGTATTTCTGCTTTAAACTGATGTGTTGGTTTTCTTTTTTTTTTTTTCAAAATCCTTGAGGAAGATTTAATGTAGTGGAAGTAGAGGATGCTAATACATATTGATTTAGACCTTTGACATCACTCATAGAGGAGAAGCTAAAACCTTCTTTCTTTTAAAAACCAATTTACATATTATTTGTGATTGCAAGAGCATGTTGTCTATTACAAGATACAATACATACACTAAGTAATCAAAATATATGCCCAAACATGTCTCCTCAAGCTAGCAAAAATATATGAAAATGGGAGAATTTTTACTAACTTCTCTTTTCCCAGGATAATAATGCTTTGCTTAGGTTCAGCTATTAAAGATTTTATTTACTTAATTATTTTTTTCTAGGAAAAAGGCAAACAAGTGAAACATTTCTCTTAGCTGGTAAATGGTGTATTCCTCCATAAGGCAGAATTAAAGAAATTTTGCATCTGCATTTTGAGCTACATGTAAAATAGTTGACATCCATCCCTTCAATGTACAATTAAATGGATCTGTATTATTGAATGAAAATGTATTATTAAGAGAAATAACACATGTAAAGTGCCTACTAGTCTGCCTATCACTTAGAAAGCAATCAATCAATACTGGCTTTCATTTTTAATATTATGCCATAGTATGCTAATATATTCTTTTTCTGAAGTCTTTATGATCTGCCAGTGTAGACAATATCAAAAGTGCTTAAGTTAAGCAGAAAGGATCTTTACTAAGAGGTTTGTCATTGCGTGTTATCTGCCATTTGAAGAAAGTCTGGTTATGTATTGAACAGCACTTCTGCCAACGTAAAGGTAGAAAGAGAATGCGTCAGAAGTGAGATGAAGCTAGTTAAAGTGAGTGCCACGGCTCTTGATTTTAACAGCACTGTCTGTCCCAAACCAAAAAGTGCAATGTACTGAATGTGCCCCCCCCAAATTCACGTGTTGAAGCTCTAAGCCCCAATATGATGGTATTAGGAGGTAATTAGGCTGTGAGGGCAAAGCCCTTGTGAGTAGGATTAGTGCCCTCATAAAAGAGACTCCAGAAAGCTCTTTTGCTCTCTTTCCACCATGTGAGAATACAATGCAGAGATAGCTTTCTACAACTTGGAAGAGGGCCTTAGCAGACCTAACCATGCTGGTACACTTGTCTTGGACTTCTAGCTTCCAGAACTGTGAGAAATAAATTTCTGTGGTTTATAAGCCAACCAGACTATGGTGCTGTGTTACAGCAGCCTGAACTAAGACAGAGTGGATTGATCCTTAAGACATTGGTGTCTTTGGTCTCCAGAAGGCCTCTCTGTCCATCACTGCATATTTCCGTGGTCCCTGTAAATAGCTTAAAGTAGAAGGGAAGTTGTGTCTTCCACCCGACGAGGCTATGGGGCTCATTGGGGCCTGAGGGTTGGAGCCAGGGCCAAAATGAAGGTCGCTTCTCTTGGGACCTAAAGTATCCACAAAAAGTTAATGGAGAGCTTAGTTCCAGTCCACTTGTAGTTATTTGCTTCAGGATCAGAACTTCACATACTTCTTATGTCTCAAAGCAGCTGTCTCACTGCAGTCTGTCCAAAGCCAGCATGTGAGGAAAGGGCTTAAAATTAAAAGTAAATATTTAAAAATTAAAGAAAGAAAGAAACATGGAATACAAAAATTATAACAAAGAGAAAATTGAAGGAAATTAGAACTAAGCTCTTCTTGACATCTTTAAGGCTGGGGTTTTATCTGTTAGGAGTCGTTTCTCTACTGGCTTTAGTAGTAGCATGGAAAAATAATCTCTAAAGAAGAATAAAGAGCTAGGGTCCGGATTGAGTTTTAATCATTTAATTCATATAACCTAACATGTCTAAAAAACAAGCAAGTAAGAATCATAAACTGATGTGTTATTACACTCATGGAAAATAGACCATATCCAGATATTTTTTATAAAAGTGACCTATTTTATAATTATTACATTTGCTTTTGCTTTTCTTTTGCAAAAAAAAAAAAAAAGGAACCATGATGATAGGATTGTGGGAAATAATCAATGTGAGGATGAGGCCAATTGCACAGCATAAATTTTCTCCCTTCCCTACCTAGGCCTTTTTAACAACTCATGAAGAACCAACATATCACAAGATAATATACTACAGCAGACGACTAAATGTATTTGCTGGCAGCAGAAACACGTGTCTGCTGAACAGTCCCTGAGCAATCCTTAGCATGATGGATCTGAATAAGCCATTATGGCTCCAACTGGTAAATGAAGCATGTCATTACACTGCATTTATAACAAAAAGAAAGACATCCTCATGGACCATTTGCCTAGAGCCTCATGGGCCCTTTAAACCCACCTCCAGAAAAGTTCCCCATGTAGGCAGCAAAGCCAATAAAACTGATGCCTGGCATGTTATCAAACTGTTATCAAAATTTCCTGAAGTGAGTAGCCTTTGTTCTCACAAGCTCTGCTTCCATTAACTGAAAATGCCCTCTGGTTTCCAATTCAGCTCTAGTCTAACAGTCATTTGGCTTTTTCTTACTCTGCCTTGCCTTACCCTGCATTTGTTCTGTGGTCACTGGCCGCGAACTCTGAACTTCCACTCCTACCTTCCGTGTTAGGTGGTGGCCCATGCTCAGTGCCTTCAAATAGCCTCTTATTCCCTATCCTGGGCTCTGATGCCATCACATGCCTTATTGTTATTATTGTTATTATTGTTATTATCATTATCATTATCATTAGTTAACGTGGGTTTTTTCTGTTTAAAAACCAAAACAAAAAGTAGAGTATGCTAAACTAATCTTTAGGATCAGGTTGCAGCCAATTTTTCAGGAAGTTCAATGTTGAAAGCTGAAAACCTATCTCAGGAAAAATAAAGCTGTTCTGAGAGCAAGGTTTGGATTTTGAACTTTCACCCTTGTTATTTTTTATAATTAATATGAGTGTTTGTCACAATGCTGTCAGCAAGACCACATTTCCCTCTCTTGCCCAAGAGACCTCTTTAATAATTTATTCTTGGTTTGGGGAAGCTAAGGAAGCTCTTTCTCCATGGAGTGAGGAGAAATACTTAACAGAAAATTAGGTGAACCTTTTCCTTATTCCCCAGGAAGCATTTAAAGTTCACAAGAGAAGAGTTAGTTTCCCTTATTTGAATGACATCATGAAAAAATACAGATGAAAAAAGTGAATTCCTCAAAGAGGAGACACAAATGGGAGCAGCAATAAGTAGCTAACTAGATATCTGGCCCAGTTAAGTAATATATAGTTACCAAACTTCATATAGGACTTCAGGAAACCAGGAAAGAGAAGCAGAAGACCAGCCCCACCCCAACATCTCTGAAGACCTTACCTCTATTAGGGCTGCATTATGCTCAAATATTTCCTGCAGGCCAAGGGGCAAGCCTATGACATTCTTCTACACATTTAGCAAATATCTAGTGAATTTCTTCTTTGTGGTTTGTTTAGAAAGATCCTAAGACAGAAGGATGTTAAAAATAGGACTCAGAATCAGTTGAGACTGAGGCCCCAAGTCAAAAATATCAAACATTATTATGTTCCAAATGGAGTTACTAGAACAATATTTGGAATGAGATGGTCAAAACCCCATTTTTCTACTTTTATTTTAGCACCCACTTTTTTTTTTAATAAAGTCTTAGTTTTTTTTTAAGATTGGCATCTGAGCTAACATCTGTTGCCAATCTTCTTTTTTTTCATCCTCCTCTCCCCCAAGTCCCCCAGTACATAGTTGTATATTCTAGTTGTAGGTCCCTCTGGTTGTGCCATGTGGGATGTGCCTCAGCGTGGCCTGATGGGTGCCATGCCCACACCGAGGATCTGAACCAGCAAAACCCTGGGCCACCAAAGCGGAGCGCCTAAACTTAATCACTCCCACCCCACCACGGGGCTGGCCCCTTAGCAGTCACTTTAAGTGATTAAGGCTATGAAACCGGATATTTGAAAGAGAATTTCTTTTGAAAGAAGTTGTTCGAGTGCTCTGGCTGTTCCTCTCTCCCCTACTATGCAGAAGAGGGACGATTTCTCTCCTCAAGCTGAGCATGATGAAGAAAGATTCAAAAGGTTTCTTTGCAGAGGTTGATACATGCCTCCAGATATGAGCAGCTGGAGATTGATGGGCCCTGTGAAGAAACTGCAGGGGAGAGATCCCTGGCTGAGAGGAGATCTGCAGAGAACCTACAACTCTCCATTTTTTCCATCTGCCAATCCCAAAGGATGCAGACGTCAAACTAATCAAGTAAAACTTCTCCTGCTCCCTTCCTCTGCATGATCCTTGTGGAGCCAGAAAGACAGAGAACAGGAAAAGGGAGAAGAGGGAGAAAGGAAGGTGGGAGCATGAGAAGAAGCTGGCCCTGCCCCTCACCCTTCTCGCAGGTTCTGGACAGCAGCAGACCTCCCCTGGGGAAGGGGAGAACCTTTGCTATTAAAGAATGTTATTTGATACCTACACATATCTAGACATACCATTGATGGAAATAAGATTATCTGGAGGACTAAAGTGACCCAAGATTTTTCTCCAGAGAAAGCAGAATAACTAGTTCCACAGTACGGATTAGAAGAAAAAGTGGAAACAACACTAAATTTGCTTTATAATTCACACTGGTAGTCTCATTTGTTCAATGTTCTGGTCATAAAAATAATTCTTCATGTTTTTCTCTCAGAATGAAATCTATGTTTTCCTATAAGCTAAGGAAGTGGTTTTAAGTTGTTTTTTTAAAGTAACATATATTTGACTAATAAAAATTCTCTGCTCAAATCATTCTTTAATCTTTAAATTCCTCCAGGATTTTATAGTAGGAATCACATAAATTCAGATTTTTCAGGTGCTCAGAGGTCTCATCAAGGAGTACATGAATTTCCTCCATAACTTCTGTAAAAGTAGTCACCTGGCCTCTGATTAAACACCTCCAGGTCCATGACTTCACGAGACATTTCAGTCTTTGTTGGAGAGTGTTTATTATGAAAAAGTCCTTCCTCGTATTAAAGGTAAAATCTAAGCATTCATCACTCTACTGTCTTGTCTGCTCAGCAAAGTACAGTCATCCTTCAATTCCCAGTTCAAATCCCTCTGAGATGCTTTTCCTGGTCCCCAAGAGTCAATTTGATTCCCCACTGTGTCTCCACTTGTGTCCCCACTGTGTCCCCAGTGCACCTCTTATTTGCATATACCATGCCACTTAACACAGTGCGGGTCCTGTCTTGGTTTATATCACTGCCTCCTGCTCTAGACTGAGCAGCTGCTTCTTGCTAATCCACTGCAGAGGATTCCAAGATCACCAGACATGGTTCCTGCCCTCAAGTTGCATTAAGTCCACAAAACAGGTAAAGCAGGTACATTAGATGACCTTAAGATGAGCTAGAAGGAACTCACTGCCTCGGGGAGGTGCAGATTTCCGAAGGAGAAATATTATTTAGTTTTTTCTCTCTTGCTTTAGTACCCTTAATAGCCTCTTTTGTTCTCTCTTTGAGACTGTATTTTATATTCTGCACTTCAATTTACCAACAACTGGTATTTGATCTTACCAAAAAAGATTTTTTTTCCTGGCTTAAAGAACACTAAAACCTTAACATAGCTGATAGCATTTGAATTAGACATTCGAGGACAGGGAGCATATATAGACACCTAGTCAAATATTATTTTGAACCTCTAATATAAATCTTAAATATTAAATATCTGAGTACATGTTCCTCAGAGTTTTAGGGCATTTTAAATAAATATAGTCTATATGTACATATGTGGGGGTAAGAAGAAACTCCTCAAGTGCTCGAGGTTATTAGATAAAACCATAGAATTTTGGATTTGGGAGAAGCTCAACATCCTCTTCATCAATATTTTTCATTTTACAGATGAGGCCCAGACGGCAGTGGGTGATGTCTTCAATTTCCAACCAAAGGGCCCTAAAGGAGCCAGAACGGATTTCCAGGTAAGTTTTCTTCCCATCAGAGCATGCTGTGTCCTATCTTGACCTCCATCTTGTTCTTGGATATGGAACCAAGACCTTAAATAGCTTTCAAATCCCTCAAAATATTCAAGCAAAAATAGTATTTATAATATAGAAAGTCAGGAACTGATAATCCCATCCATACTGTTTTATTTTCAAATGTTTTCTTTTCTCTATTTCAGTAGGTATTCAGCAGACATTACTCTTTTCCAATGTATATTTACATGTACATTCTCCAGTATATATTTAGTGTTGAACCTTTAGAAGGCATGAGTTAAAACTTCCCATAGGAAATAATAGCCAATAAACCAGCTAGCTGTGTCCAGATAGTCGGGGTAGGCCCAGCTGAACTTGAAGCCTGCACAGTCATTGGAATTTGAATGTCGCCCTGTATCAACAAACTGAGCAAGATCCATGACTTCCTGCATGTGAGTTATTCCTAAAAACACCAAATGTTCCATTTTTCTCATGACTTCACACACCAAGAGGATTCAGGTAAGGCAAAACTTAATGCTTTGTGCAACTGCTGGAAATTTCCATCCTCTGTCTTGTGCCAATAATACTGTTTTATAATTATATTTTACGTAATGGTTTTTTTTAAGGGATTTGGAGGCAGATAAATGACTTCCTTTGAGGCCAGATGCCTTGTATTCACATCAAAAGGTTTGCCCCAATGCACCACCCCCCTAAGTTGTGTCTTCCCAGAGTCATGAAGCAGGGGACAAGTTATAAGTATAACATCAGATGGCTTATGATTTGTTTTAATAACCGGCAGTGGGATGCTTGTTATTCACATTAAACACATAATAGACATAGCAGGTGGTGCAGTTTTTATTCCTGATAGATCATAAGAGACTGAAATATAATGATGTCGTATTCTGTAGTACATTTCTCCTCAAGCCTTCTCTCCAGAATCACAGAAAATTCGTGTTACTGTGATTTAAAACACTGCATGGGCAGCTCTTTGCTTTTCTATTAAGTCAGTGTTAGAAGAAAACCGATTATGAATACATATTACTTTTTAAATGTTCTCCCTTGGCAAGGGTCTGGATGGATGCTCTGGTTACCTAGGAGATGAAGACAAAATGAAAATTGATTGACTTGTCAAATTGATTGTGAGCTGAGGCTTCAAGTGGCAGCTGTGTATGCTGCACATGAAATGTAGCTGCTTAGAAGTGACTTGTTTTTTGGTCGCATCGGTAATGATGCCATATAAATTACTAGGTAGAATAAAGTGGTTATGTTTTATCAGAAAATGCAGTATCGAATGATTAACCTAATAATGACAGTTGGAAAAAAAGATATTTTAAAGGAGTAATTCTGGCCTGGATGTTTGTTTCAATGTGTCAATGAAAATGATTGCATTGAAGACAATAGAATTCTATTCATGGTAGAAGCCTTCTGCCTTGTTTTTTGGTAATAATAATGCTGCCTTCTGTTGGCTGAGATTGGGCTAATGGGAAGGAAACTTAGTGGCTCTTCTTGTAAAAGCAGCTATAACTTCCACACCCTCTATTCCTATATTCCTCAAGCAATTTTTCTATACAATTAGGCAGGACAAGCCATAGACAAAAAAAAGAAGTTTCATTTTGTGAGCTCTCCTAGCTTCTCACTAATATCCTCTCTCTCTCCTCAAAATATCACCCCTCTTCCTCCAACTTTGTCATTTTGTGATGTCCCCTTACCATCCACAGCCCTCTACCATGGTCCACTCTGACAAACAGCAATTTTTGGCACCACCCCACTATCAAAATTTACATGTCCGGTGTCTCATATTGGTCAGGGTATTGCTCCTATATAGCAATCCAGATGGAAATAATCTGTGAATTAAAATGTTACTAGGTTATACTAATCTAAGGAATTATTCCTCCAATCGTTATTTTCGTTGTGTTGCAGAAAGAGCCTTAAACCAAAAGAACGTACCTATAATGGAAGGCAGCCTCTCCTGGGAGATAAGTGGTCATAGGAACCTTCTTTTTACTCCTCGGTTCACACCCTGTAGTCACCATAAAATTGCAACATTTGAGCCAGAACAATTTATCTCAGGAACTAATTGAAAACTAGACCAAGAAAAGAAGAAGTAAAAACAACTGGAATTTTCCCTCTCTCACTGTAAAAATAAATGTCATTCTCCCATGACCATGTGTGACTCCATGAGAACTTCCAGTTAATGCAGATGTTGCCAAATTTGCTACTAACTGGTGAAACGGAACAGGTAAATAACAAATCCCAGAGTGATGTAACTGGTGGAGTTGAAAAGCAGATAACATAATGTTAAGAATAGCAATTGTTCATGAAGTAATACTCTTGATATAATGAAGAAAGACATTTAAAGGGACAATAAAGTAAAATGCTGAGTTTAAGGATAGAAAAACACTCACTTTACTGATGGACATAAAATAAGAGTTGAAAAATGTAGTGGTAGGCATTTTTCTGGATAAGAAGTGTCTATATTATAAATAATTCAGTTTTATACAAATTAATCTATAAATTTAACACAATTACAATCAAAATCCGAATGAGTTTTTCTTTGGAACTAGAGTATAGGACTTGATTTCACCTCAAAATTTGTGAAGACAAAGACTAATAAGGAAGAGCTTTCCCTATAAGATATAAAAATGTACTATAAAGTTATAATAAATAGTGCAGTATTTCTACCAAACTAGATAACTTATTAATAGAATGGACAAACTCAAATATATCATGTAAGGATCTAAGCATCTAGTAAGTGGTTATGCAATTATTACAAATTAGTGGAAAATCGATGTGAAAGTAAATAGATTAGATTTCCTCAAAAGAAATTGTTATATTCATATTTCCAATTTTATTCCAAAAGTAAATTACAACTCAAAGTATAAATGGAAAAAAACTATAAACTAGAAATAAATCTAAGGGTCTATTGATACAAATTAGGACAGGGAAAGCCTTTCTATACGTAATACATAAGGCAAAACCCATAAAGAAAAAGACTAGTGTGACTGCATAAAAATTAATTTTTTTAAATTAAAAAAGCTTCACATGGCAAAAGCAAAAATAAGTGAGTGAGACTACAACAAACTAAAAAGCTTCTGCATAGCAAAGGAAACCATCAACAAAATATAAAAGCAACCTATGGAATGGGAGAAAATATTTGCAAACCATATATCTGAAAAAGAGTTACTATCCAAAATATACGAGGAACTCCTACAACTCAATAGCAAAAACAAATAAACAGATGAAAAAACAGTTCAAGGACCTCAAGAGACATTTTTCCAAAGAAGACATACAAATGGACAACAGGTGGATGAAAAGATGCTCAACATCACTCATTATTAGGCAAATACAAATCAAAACCACGAGACACCCCCTCACACCTGTAAGGATGTCTGTTATTGAAAAGACAGGAAATAACAAATGTTGGAGAAGACGTGGAGAAAAGGGAACCTTTGTACGTTGTTGGTGCAGATGTATACTGGTACAGACACTATGCAAAAAAGTATGAAGGTTCCTCAAAAAATTAAAAGTAGAATGACCATATGATCCAACAATCCTCTTCTGGGTATAGAGTCAAAGGAAATGAAATCACTATCTCAAGAGATATCTGCACTCCCGTGTTCACTGCAGCATCATTCATAATAGCCAAGAGATGGAAACAACCTCAGTATCTGTAGATGCATGAAAGGATAAAGAAAATGTTATAAACACACACACATACGTACACACACACACTGGAATATTATTCGGTCATAAAAAAGAAGGAAATCTTGCCATTAGTGACAACATGGATGAAATGAACCTGCATGACATTATGCTAAGTAAAATAAGCCAGACAGAGAAAGACAAACACTGTATGGTATCACTTATATGTGGAATCTAATTTAAAAAAAAGTTGAACTCACAGAAACAGAAAGTAGAATGATAGTAGCCAGGGGCTGGGGATAGAGGAAATGAGGAAAGGTTGGCCAAGGGGTACAAACTTTCAGTTATAAGATGAGTAAGTTCTAAGGAGCTAATGTACAGTATTGTGAGTTAATAATACTGTACATTGTACATACTGTATAATACTGTACATTGTACAGTTAATACTGTATTGTATACTTGAAATTTGCTACGAGAATAAATCTTCAGCAGTCTCACAACACACACACAAAAATAACTGTAAAGTGATGAATGTGTTAATTAACTTGATTGTGGGAATCATTTCACAATGTATACATCTATCAAATCATCACATTGTACATGTGAAATATATTATAATTTTATTTGTCAATTATACCTTGATAAAGCTAGAAAAAAACAAAATACAAAAAATGAGTCAAGAACACAAAGCAAAAGAGAATTCATATGCAAAACACAAACAACTATATGGAAAATATTTTAATTATTTTTTATAAGGGGCTAATACTATTATTATATAAAGAGTTCTTATAAAATATAGTAAAAAAGTTCGAATGAAAAAGTGAGCAGGGGCCAGCCTGGTGGTGCAGTGGTTAAGTCCAGGCACTCCCTCTTGGCAGCCCAGGGTTCATGGGTTCGGATCCTGGGTGTGGACCTACACATTGCTCATCAAGCCATGCTGTGGCAGCATCCCACATACAAAACAGAGAAAGACTGGCACAGATGTTAGCTCAGGGCCAATCTTCCTCACAAAAAAAAAAAGTGGGTGAATAAAATAAGCCAGCAATTCATAAGATATGAAACGCAAATTGGCATTTAACATATGAAATAATTTCAATTAGTAGTAAAGGAAATACAAATTAAGCAACAATTAAGATATTATAACTTATCTATCCAATTAAGAAAGATGAAAAATTAATGACAAGATGCAGTTTGAGTGAAGATGTGGGGAAATGAACTATCTCAAGCCCTGCAGAAGTTGTATAAACTGCTACGAGAATTCTGGAGGAAAATTTACAATTTTTACCTAAAACGTTAAATATGTATACACCCCATAACTAGGAAATATCATTTTTAGAAGTGTATCCCAAATAAATAACCAGATAAATTCATAAGATATATGTATGAGGATATTTATTAAGACATTTAAGACAATGTAAAGCAAAAATGTTGTAAATGCCCTAAAATTAGAAACTTTGTTAAATGACACATAGTATATCGACACAATAGAATATTATGAAACCACTAAAAAAGTTAATACTGATTGTATGGTTATAGTCCTGGAAAGATATTTATGACATATTTGAGGTTAAAAATAAAGCAGCTTAAATGGCATCTTTTTTAAAGATAAAAAGAAACAATTCTAAAATTCATGTCGAACCACAAAGGACACCAAATTGCCAAATCAGTCTTGAGAAGGAAGAACAAAGCTGGAGGCATCACATTGCCTGATTCCAAACTATATTGCAAAGCTACAGTAATTAAAACAGTATTGTACTGGCATAAAGACACATATATTCTATGGAACAGAATTGAGAGCCCAGAAATAAACTTATATGTATATGGTCAACTAATCTTCAATAGGGTGCCAAGTACACACAATGGGGAAAGGATGGTCTCCAACAAATGATGTTGGAAAAAGTGGATATCCACATGAAAAAGAATGAAACTGAACACTTATTTTACACTATACGTAAAAATCAACTCAAAATGGATAATGCACTTAAACGTAAGACCTAAAATGGTAAAACTCCTAGAATGAAACATGGGGGAAAATCTTCATGACATTTGTTTTGGCAATGACATCTTGGATATGACATCAAAAAGTATAAGCAACAAAAGCAAAATAGACAAGTGGGACTACATCAAACGACACATTCCACTTGTTATCTGTTTATGATTAAATGTTGAGAAACTTGTATATCATTCATGCCACAAAGCAAACTCAGTCCTTCTCAACTTTTGCTTTCTTTATAAAAACGTTTTATGGAAACCCTTTAGATGTTTTTAAATACACATAGGATTCAAATTAGCTGATTAGTGAAAGATCTGGGGGTCAGAGTGGCCTGAACTGGATAATCCCCTCTCCTCACAAAGTAATTCAGAGATACAGCTCTTCTCGTGGGGAGGTAGCATGCCAGGAAACACTCACATACTTTCAATATACCTGAGTTGAAAAAAAACAAAGTGGTCTGTTTTAGAATATTTGTCAGGAACTCAAGAAGTGAAATCCTGATTTGTTTCTCCCTCTGATGTGATGTGGAATTACTGAAATTTCTTTCTAAAGTAAAACAGTGAAAACTACCTTCATATCAACCAGCATGGGAGGTATATAATATCATTCTTAAATATTAAGAATTAGAAAAATCTCTACAAAAACTAATAATAAAAACCCCGAAAGAAATACATGGACCTGTGTCAGATGAACACATCTGTCTTTACAATTTGGTTTTTATAAATTTTTATTTAATTTTTCTTCTTTCACAGTTAGTTGGCTAGTAAATAACAGGACCATTATGTGAAATTTTATTAATCTTCTACTCCTTTAGCCTTCCCCAAGATTTCTGTACTAGGTGTAATAAAAATACATTGCAAGTAGGTAAGTTGCTTAGCCACTCAGAAAAAAGATGTGCAGTATGAGGTAAAGCTGCATAAACTCTAACCTGAATTACTTCCATCAGACTCTCTTTACCTATCTATCACACATGCTTTTCTCAAACTCACAGCATTGTGTATACACAACTTTGTAAATGTTTGATTTATTGTTCCTTTCTTTTCCCCAGAGCTCAGCTGACTTTGTTATTTCTGTTGGCACTTCTAGGTGCCTTGAGACAACTGACATTTGCAAGACTTAACCTGAGCCCCCCAGCTACAAAAGCTTGGAGGCCTCAGCTGTCACTTCGGTTTCCACGGAAACTCAAATCAGATTGCCAAAAAGGAGGTTAGTCACTTAAAAATTATATTTTTTTAAAAGAAAGAAATACTGCCCACCAGCATCATATTATTTGAAACAGTGCTTTGTTGAAAGCCGTTTTCTTGTTTTTAAGGATTAAATACCTGTTTCCATGGTAGCAGATTAATAAACTCTGAAGACAGAGCTGAGCTCTGAAAGTTCCTTCTGGCAGCACCTACACATTCAGAGCCTATTGTGCCCATGAGCCACATGCAGTCTGGGGCTCCAAATGCATGTTTTCAAGCAGTAATAAAGAATAACTACTTTGTTTCTATTCATATATGTTTCCCATAGATGGAATACATTAGTTAGATACACTAACAGGAGGGTTTTTGTAATAATAACAATAGTAATACCTACTACTTATTAACTGTCTACAGTGGGACTGAAAATGTGCAGGGGGCTTTACGTAAATGAGCTCCGGTCCTGAATAACAGTCTCCATTTTACATGGAAATTGAGGCTCATTGAGGGTCACATAGGTACTGACAACAGAGGGAGCCATGATTCAAACTCAGATCTGGGCCACACTGAGACCAGGGCTCTTCTCTCACCCTTTTCAAAGTGAAAAATGGAACAGAACAGTTTGTCCCTGTCCTCACTCCCAACATAAGCCCACGCACACATAGTCACTCACACACACAGTGTATTTTACGGCTTCCGTCCAAATAGTGTGAATGAGGTGAGAGGGACTCAGACTTTCCAGAAGTGTTTAAGACTGTTCGTTCTCACTGTGACCAGGTCATGAAAAGAATGTCCAGGTCCCCTGAAGCCCAAAAATGAAACCTAATCTCACAGAGCTATGATCTTTCAATGAAATGCAGCACAGCGTCCTCTCCCTCTTCATATCTTACCCTCTCACTACCAACCGAAACCTAGAATATAACCTACAACAGTCATAAACTATGGGCTTTATAAATAACATAGGTGTGCTGGTTTATTTTCATGTTTTCATTTTTTTGGTGAGGAAGATTGTTGCTGAGCTAACATCTGTGCCAATCTTCCTCTATTTTATGTGGAACACTGCCACAGCATGGCTTGACAATCGGTACTAGGTCTGTGCCCAGGATCCAAACCCACAAACCCTGGGCAGCTGAAACAGAGCATGTGAACTTAACCACTACACCACTGAGCCAGCCCCCAGTGTGCTGATTTAAATGAATGAATAACTTCATTTCATTCTTAATCAAATGACAAAAATATTAGTCCATTCAAATGACTCCAGCAGGAACTGAATAGGTACATTATTTTACCCTACAATAATGTTTTTCTGACTTACTCGAGAGTGCACATTTCTACTGTGTAGTCAAAGGCATAGTGACCACACGTTCTTCAGTAAATTAGATAGGAACAGTAATGGTCATTTATGTCTGATTCTAAATTAATTCTGTCAGGGTTAAAAATAAACCCCCAAAAGCTCTGAGGACATACTTCGTAGAAATTGGATCCATTTCAATGTTAAAACAGCTGTCTTCCACATTTTTTCTCAGGCAAAATGTAGATGGAAAACTGATATAACAGATTTTGTCTCCAGGCAAAATGAAATGGCTGATTTTAATGTCAGTACAGGAAAAAAGAAGTGGGCAGTTCCCAAAAGAGCAACTCAGTGCTCACTTCTAATTTATGTCAATATTTTTCTACTGAAGTAGGAAAAGAAACCATGGAATGGAACATTTTTTTGAAGGAATAAAGTTGAGGCATCTCTGGCTTCACAATGACACACTGTTTATCCTTGAACTACTCAGATTCTTTGGAATGGGGTAAAGTTATTTCTAATTTCAAGAGCTTAGAAAACATGCCGTAAAAGGCCTAAGCGACATTTAATTTGAAGATACAATTACGTTTCCTAAAATCACAAGTGCCTTTCCAAAGACCAAACATTTTGAAAACCAATACAGACGTAATTCCTCAAGGAAAGAAGTGATTCCAAACAAAATAAAAGTTGCCATTTGTAACTCATTACTTCCAATGGTCTGCTCCTTCAATTTTCAGATCTTTACAAGTGACACTTAGAATTTCCAGTGCTCTGTGCTCAGCCACAATGTTAATCAGCACAGTAATTCAAACGAAGCTACAATAAACCCAAAATTTGTAGCAATCAAGGAAAATGTATTCCAAATGGACAAGCAAGACATTTTTTCAAAACTTGCACTTAATTAGTGCCCAGCCCTGTGGCCATATGGTTAAAGTTCCACGGGCTCAGCTTTGGTGGCCCCGGTTTGCAGGATCCCAGTGCAGACCTGCTCCGGTCACCAGCCACACTGTGGTGGTGCCCCACACAAAAAAAAATAGAGGAAGATTGGGACAGATGTGAGCTCAGGGCTAATCTTCCTTAAGTCGAAATAAAAAGAGTAAGATTGGCAACCAATATTAGCTCAGGGTGAATCTTCCTAAGGAAAAAAAAAAAACAAAAAAGCCACTTATACTTAATTATATTTGCAAAGTTATAAATTAGAACCAAGAAATCAAAGTAAAACTAGCCTATGGCAGAAATAGGAGGTAAAAAGACCCTAAACTATAGTTCTGCATGATTATTTACCCATTATTCCAAATAAGCGGAAAAAGGATCACTAAACAGGGAATCTTGGACTTAGAGTAAATTTTATCTAACAAAAAAGTATCAAGAATTCCCTCAACTATCCTTCTAAATTGACAAAAGTTTCTCCCTCTTCTACTCCTCTTCTGTCTATGGTAGAGAGGCTGGTCCCCCAAAAATGCCCATGAACTGGGGCCAGCCCAGTGGCATAGTGGGTAAGTTCTCATGCTCCCCTTCAGCAGCCCAGGGTTTGCCAGGTTCGTGCCAGGTTCAGATCCCAGGCACAGACTTATGCACTGCCAATCAAGCTATGTTGTGGAAGCATACAAAATAGTGGAAGACTGGCACAGATGTTAGCTCAGGGCCAATCTTCCTCAAGAAAAAAGAGGAAGATTGGCAAGAGATGTTAGCTCAGGGCTAATCTTCCTCACACACACAAAAAAAAGTCCATGACCTAATCCTTGGAACCTATAAGCATATTACCTTGCATGGCAAAAGAAAAAAAAAAAAAAAAAACACTTTGTGGATATAATGAAGGTTACAGACTTTAAATAAGAAAGATTATCCTGGCTTATATGGGCAGGCCCAATCTAATCTCATGAGCCCTTCAAAGCAGAGAATGTTCTCCAGCTGGAAGAAGATGAGGAAGGCAAAGGAGATCCCAAGCATGAGAGGGATTCAACACACTGTTGCTGGCTCTGAGATGCAGGAGCTCATGCGCAAGGACCCGAGAGAAGTCTGTTGCAGCTAACAGCAGCCTCAGCCGACAGTTAGCAAGAAAACAGGAGTCTCAGTCCTATAACCACAAGGAATTGAATCCTGTCAACGACAGGAATGAGCCTGTAAGTGAATTCTTCCAAGAGCCTCCCTATAAGACTTCAGAGGTTGACATCTTGATTTTGGCTTTGTGAGACTCAGAGCAAAAAACTCAATCAAACCAACTAGAACCTCTGACCTACAGAACTGTGAAATAATAAATGAGGTTGTATTAAACAACTAGATTTGTGTTAATTTCTTACACCAACAATAGAAAGCAAATACATCCCCAACCCAAAATCTTGTTTTCCCTTCACCTCCTACCTTCCTTTTACCTTCTTAAGAAGTTAAAATCAGCCAATCACGTCTTAGGATAAAATCTCAAAGCATTTTCTTTCTGCATTGAACAATCACAGTACTCAATGCCTATTCTTGAAAAGCACCTCTTGCTCTTTCTGGAAGATACAAAATGGCAGGGTGTAAAGAACTAAGCAGGGGAAAAGGGTGAAGTTTCCTCATTTATAAGTTGGAGAGAACGCCAGCTCTCCTTCAAGGTTGGGAAATGAATGAATAGCTTGTTAGTGTGGTCGAGTCAACCTTCTGCTACTATACCAGGTAAATCTCCAGTGCTGTTCACAGGGTTTTCATGGCCAATTTTTTCAGAAGTGAATGGCCAGATCCTTCTTCCTAGTCTGTCTTAACCTGGAAGCTCTGTTGAAACCCGTCCACCATGGGTGACTCTTCTGGTGTTTGAAGTATCAGTGGTGGCATAGCTTTCAGCACCACAGCAACCACAGGATGACAACTGACAGACAGGTGCTGTGCGTCCCTGACTGGCAGGCGAACTAAGACCGTGGCTGTGGGATCACTGAATCTTTACCACTAGGCCACCAAGGCTGGCTGTAAAAGCACATAGAAAATATTTAATCCATCTCAGTCCCTTCTTCCATGGCCTCCTTAAAGCTTTCTGGGAGTTGCAATCCCAAATTCCAGAAACTGTTTCTACCACTCTATCAATAGGTGTCTGCACAACGCAATGAAAGTTTATATGACAAAGCTGAAAACAGCTTTAAATCTTCCTGGAAAGCATTTCCGAGAATCATCTCATAGAAGTCAGGCCTGATGTCACACAGCGACTAACTGTGCTTGCCAATGACTCAGATGATAGAAAGAAGAGGATGTTCCTATTATTTCAAGTTTATTGGTTTACTGGCTTTCTTACAGCCAGAATGGCAAAAATACAATTTGAAATGATCTTAATAAATTAGTGAAAAGGAATATATTCCAAAAAACAGAGTATAAAGAGCAAAAGGAGTAATTAAGGACAAGAGCAGAGCAGTAAAAGCTGAACAAATGAAGATAATCAGCCCAATTCTAATGTAGAAAATTATAGTGTAGAGTACACGCTGACAACTTTGTAGCTAAAGAGCTGTTGGGAAACAATTACCAATAATTTTGAACTTGGTGAATTGGTTGAACTTGATGAATTGATTGTTAGGTGAATAGATTAAGGGGAGAATTGATTTTCAGAGATTTAGCCAGCTTCTCATTGGCCATGAAAGGTACTCAATAAATATTTTTTGAATGAAGGGTGAATATTGGTAGTATGCTTGGCCTTAAATTTAGCTCTGAAATCCCTGGAATAATACATTATTGTGATTAAAATAAAGAGGATTGATTATCTACCTGCCCCTTTTCCAGACATCTAACTAAAAGTATAAAAACTCGAAAAAAGAAACTAAGTAAACTATTGTCTATTAATCCACCAGTTTTCTAGTTTCACCAGGTTAACTAAAGTTCATCTCTCACAGAAATGTTAGATGACAAAATATAACATAGTCTGTGTAAAAATATAACTCATTACATTAACTTGAGAATCATTCATGATTCCAAATCATTTTAAAATCTGTACTGGACTTTCATAAATAGTCAAATAATAGTTGATGTTTAGGGTTCTCATAAGGAGTGTAAATTTTGAGGGCTTCCTGTGTCCCTTGTATTTATTAATGACTGACCGTAATTCAACATAGGAATCACAGATTCTTGGATGTTGGAGCAAGGCTGCCATGTGAGTGTGGGCAGAGAAGGCCTCATTGAGGAAACGACGCTTAAGATGACGGTAGCCCTCGAAGGATATGGTGTTTCCCAATAAACAGTGGGGGTGGAGCACTCGTGGCAGAATATGCATAAGGAAGATTGGAGTCAAGGCCTTGAGGTCAGGAAAAATTGAGTGGGTCTGAGGAACCAAAAAGTGACTGGTGTGCCAAGACCGTGATGTACAAAGAAAAAAGTAACACGATATGACATAGGAAATTAGGCAGCAGTCAGCTCTTACAAGGCTTTGTGGGATATTTCAAAGCAGTTAGATTTTTTTTCCTAAGTACAGTGGGAAACCTGGGTTTAGGGTATATATATTTCTTCTAAGTTTTTCTTTTAATTTATAGTTCGATTTTATTGTAATGATTGTTTCTTTTTTTCTTAAAAAGTTACGTATAAATTTTTAAAAATGATAACATATCTACAATATATTGCATCTTAACTAACATGAAGAAATGTCACTGGTCTTTCTAAACAGAACTTCAAATGGCTGTCTTGAACAATTAATAGAGTAGGTCCTCTGTATATATTGAAAGGATATTTTGACTGCCTCAGCAGTAATGTGTGTTCTCTGTAAAATCGTTTGATATTTGGCAATGCCTATTCCCCTCACGTAATTCTTCTACACTTATTGACTCATTAATGAGACTTTCATTATTGATTAAAGATGCTTTGTTTTGCCAGGAATTATCTCTTTTGATGTATTTTTTACCAAAACAACCTTTAAATGCCTACCATATACTATAAAACAACACAAATTTCAAGATTTTAAAACTGATTTTCATAAAGACAATTTTAGCAAAAAGTACTTTGTAAAATTTATTTCCTATTTCCGTGGATGACCAAGTTAGAAGATATTGACATTCTTATTTCAAAAAATTGTATTTATGCTAAAAATTCTATAGACCAGACAGGCATTCGACATTCAACCCACTTGATTCCCTGCTAATCAGGTTATTTATTATAAATGTTATTTCGCTTCATCATATCTGTTTGTTGTTATTATTGTTTTGTTTTGTAAAACCTCACTTATTAGTCAAAGACTTACGAGGATTCAAAATGGTATGAGATTGGTAGGAAAGGCCACCAGAAAGAGAAATTAAAATAAAAACAAAGACCATTGTTCCCAGAGGAATCTCACCATGAGGCAAAGGAGCAGAAAGGCCACTGTAATTTCTCATTACATCTGGATTTTATCTGAATCTACCCTCTATATGTTTCCCCAACCCATCCCTTAACTTGATCTTCCATGGCTAGAGATTGACAAGCACAAAGAAGAATAAAGTGGAAAAGAGGGTAGGAATAAAGAGAAAAAAACTGCTAATTCCTAAGTATTGTTTTGTCCAGGATGTATTTTCTGGTAGACGTTAATCTAACAAGGCAACTTAGTAAGAAGTTTACGTATTTCTTGGGACAAAAGACCGAAGATGCCTAGTAATCAGATCAACATTCCCGAAAAAGTCTTCTTCTCTTTCAGTGAGGTATTACTCACTACATCACTTATGAAATTGATGGTAGCATCCTACACACCTACTTTATTACAGTAAATGTTGAGTTTTGGCAGAATTCCTTTCTTCTCTTCTCGACTTTGAAGCCATTTCGGAAATGAGACAGAGAAGACAAATAGATGGAAATAAAAATATTGGCTTTATTTTTATAAGCTAATTGGAAAACGTGAATCTAGTTCTGTGGTCAAAAGGCTTACTACCTCCCCTGCTCTCACATCCCCACCACGTATACTCACATTTACACACTATATACTTCAGGAAGTCCACCAAAGAAAATTCCGAATCTGCATAATAGATGCACTTATCCAAGGTTGGTCACTCACATTGGCCCAGAGCAATGTGAGAGGGAAAAGAGGCTTAATCCACAGGGTCCAGTAGAGAAAACAGACCTAGATATTGCTTATCAATTAGGAAACTCACTTGGTTTCAGGGACGTGGCGAATGGAAAAAGGTTCCTCCCAATGAGGCTCAAAGAGCAGACCCCAAGAATTCTCCAGATAATAAAAGTTAAGAAACCATAAGTTGCATCCACCTTTAGGATATCAAAATTCATAATCTAGATTTAATATCATATTAATACCTCAAAGAACTCTCCTAGATATTTTATAGTATTATTTAAAATATCATACTGTATCTCCAGGATTTAGGAAGAATGGAGGAAAAGCCACTTCTGTACATTTTCTAAACTGCTCACAAAATAATGATGTATTTAAACAGTTAATTTTAGTCTTCTGGTCGTAAAATTTTTACACACTGTCACTAACAGAAAAAAAAATGATAGATTTCCTCAAAAAGTGAAATGTAATATAAGCCAATATTTCTTTCCTAATAACAAAAATCGGCATTTGGGCTAAAGAGTCACTAGTTCTGTTAGCTGCCTGCAAATTTGTTTCATATAACATTTTTATATAGATGTGGTATTCATAATGCAAGCTTAGTATATCCCGTCTCCTCTCCACCTCACGTTTTCCTCTTAATTTTTGTCTTTCCATACATTCGCTCTACTCTCTCCTTCTGAGGAAAGACGTGAATTCATAAAATTTAAGAGATATCAAGTGTTTGCCACTTAATTTCTATATTATCATAAAGTACGCTATAATTATAATTTGTGCAAGAGAGTGAACTATTTTTTCTTTTGATACTTTAACTTAAGAAATCACAAGTAAATATTTAAGATAAAACAAATATGGGAAGAAAACCATCCAAGACTTTGACATTTAAAGCAACTTATTTATGCTTTCAACCTATGAATTAGAAGATTTCAGGGGAGCAAGAGCTTCGTTTAATCATGCTGAGCAAAAGAACAAACTGACACTACTAAAAGGAGTGACTTAGACAGACACCCTAGGTATCCACATTCCGGGAATATATCATTTTCTGGACAGTTACAAGAACACCATTGATGGCTCCTGGCAAGCCCCTCACTCTGGAGCATAAGAAAACTCTTATTCCTAAAAGTTTTTTGATTTCTAAAGTTGAAAGGCATTCAGTAACAATCACTGAGCTCTGAAATGACACAAGTACAAAGTGCACGGGAATCAACACTGAGAATAAGATAAAGATCTCCTCTTCCATCTAAGAGAAATGTGGTGAGAAATTCCAAATGAACTCCATACTGATGCCATTGGTTACCATTTGATGAATGCTTATTGGTGTCCACTGTGTGTTTGTCACTGTGCTAGACACTTGGGAGAGGGGAAAGGGAACTTAAAGGCTGACAAAGCATAGGTGTTCCTTCATTAAGTTTACCCCAATTTTGTTGGGGGTAAATGTGACAAATAACAATATCATATAAAGGGTACTCAACAACAGGTACCAAGAATGTGTTCTGTGTTATATCTTTGATTTTTAAACAAGCTTTGGAGGGATATTTATAAGAAAATGAGACTATGAGGAGGAAGGACTGGTTCTCATATGTGAACCATCCTCTAGAACGAGAGAGCTTTGGGGGTTGGTTAAAGTTAGGTATAAGCTGGCTAAGAAGAGATTTCAACAGGTAAGACACATAATCCAAATATAATCATTGACGCAAAGAGCCAACCTGAATGATCTAAGAAGCAAAAGGGTATCCTGGCAAACGTATAGGGAAATACAGAGAATAACAAGGAATAGAGGAGAGGTGACTCAACGAGTGCAAGGAGACAGGCAGGCAGAATGTAGAGCACTGGGCAGTCCACAGCTACCAAGATCCCAACCCATACGCGGGGTTCAGAAACACCTGATCTTCTTTCAAAGACAGGCAACAGAAGACAGGTCCCAGATCTTGAGTACCTGTCCTGTCTGTGCCTGTGAAGGCAGATTCTTAGAAATGGCCCGGAAAAACCTGGGACCGAATCTGTCAATGTGAGTTCTCAGCAGGCTGAAGTAGACTATGCCTACTGGCAGAGGGGTTCTGGAACATAGGGGTTCTAAGCCTACAGAAGAAAGACTTAGGAGGAATCTAATAAAAAGGGGGAAACTGTAGATAAATTAATTTTCTGCTTCTCGCTGTTTGGAGCAACTGCAAACAAAAGTACTTCGATTCTAGCCACCTTTCATGCAAAGGAGGAAGAAACCATGTGCCAAGAAAGTACTATGTGTAACATCTTTGAGTTTCATACAAAGCCACTCTAAGTACAGAAAGGAGATCATGAGTCATGGAAAAAGACGCACTATTAATGCCAAAAGAAGCATGAATGACCAGGAACATAGCTAAATCCCTGGATTTTAGTAGCAGAGGAGGCTGACAGGACAAAACTATGGACAGGTCCCTGAGAGCTGACTGTTGTGTGGAAGAGGCTCTATCACTCTCCCCCACCCAGTACACATAATTGCCAATGCCTGAGAGAAAACACGCATTCCCAAATGACCTGAGAAAAAGTCAGAATGGCCTCTAAAGTGTTCTGGCACCAATTCCAATGTGTTGGGGGGCAGGAGGGGTTCCCACACCAAGCAATTCTCTGACACCAGGTGGGTGTCCTATAATTCAACTCAATTCTGACACTATCTACCAGGAGATAGCATCAGATCCCACAGGTTAAGGGCTCAGTCCCGTAAGACTGTCTCTCCCTCACTTCAGATGCCAGCCACAAGTCCAGGTTATCATCTGCTCTTCTGACTAATTATAGATCAGAGGTTCCCACAGCCTCCTCCTTGGGTTTGATTAATTTGCTAGAGTAGCTCACAGAACTCAGGAAACTAGTTTACTCACTAGATTGCTGGCTTACAGCAAAGCATAGTAAAGGATACAAACCAACAGCCAGATGAAGAGATACCTAGGGCAAGTATATAGGAAGGGGTGCAGAGCTTCCATGCCACTCTCCCCAAATCTCCACATGTTCACCAACCAGAAGCTCTCTGAACCCCGTCCTTTTGGGTGTTTATGGAAGCTTCATTACATAGGCATGATGGATTAAATCATTGGCTATTGGTGATTGATTCAATCTCCAGCCCCACCTCTCCCTGGAAATCAGGAGGTGGGACTGAAAATTCCAACTTTCTAGTCATGGATGGTTCCCCCTCAACCAGCCTCTATCCTTAGGTGACCTAGGGGCTTTCCAAAAGCCACCTTATTGACATAACAAAAGACACCTTTATGACTGCCTCAGGAAATTCCAAGAGTTTTAGGAGCTCTGTTTCAAAAATGGGGACAAGAACCAAATATATATTTCTTATTACAAATCAAAATATCACAGCCTCATGATAGAGGAATTAACAATGAATGTTGCTTGCCATTGCCACTGGAGTATAAAGATATTTTCAGGAAAATTCCTGCATCTATGTAAGACAAACGTCATTTTAATATAGACCATTGGTCTACTCATGGGTTCTGAAGGGACCTGGACTGTGAACTATGTGGTTAAGTGACCCTCTGATAAGTGTCAAGCAACAAGGTAGGCCTTGGTCCTGCTATGATTCTGCCCTTCAAAGAAAGGGCAAGACTATGGGCCCATAGTAGGCACGTAACACATAGTCCTTGAGTATATGAATATTGATTGATTAATTGATTGATTGACCCTGGACCACTAGAAATATATCAGAGACTGCTTGAAATAAGACTCTAGTTTTAGAAAGAATGAACACATCTTTGCACTTCTTTCTCCTTCTCCCTTCTCCGAATCCCAACTATACATCTCCTGTTGAAAGAAGGGACCTTCACAAGTAGCAATAATATTGTTAATGAGTAGGAGGCATTTTGAAGAACATAGTGGGACCTGCTGGGCTCATTCAGGTCAGAAAATCTTAGAGCTTGACGTAAGTCCAAGAGTCTCTAGTTGTGTAAGAAAACCCAGGCTCCTAAGAAGAAACTGTGATGAGAAAACTAGGGCAAAAAACAAAGACACTCTGAAGCTAGAATTAAGATTCTTCACAAAGGAGAGGATATTATAGGGTGTTCCAGGAAGACAAAGAATTTTTTATGTACAGAAAATTAAAAGGACATGATTCCCGTTTGGACCATATTTGTGTAGTCACCGAAAAAAGATTAATTTGTATCATTACCAAGTGCACTATACTAATAGTCCCCTAATTCAATTCTTTGAATTGGAAAAATAAAACTTCAATGATCAAAATAGGTTGCCAGCCACATGAAGAAGCTCAGAGGAAAATGAATCTTATCACTATTGAACGCAAAGGGGCTTCTTAGGGACTTTTTGCATCATTAGACACTGGAGCAAACGGAAATTAGCAACAACAGAGGCCCAAGAAGGGATCACTCCAGGGAGTTACTAAAAAGGAGCCAACCACCTACAGAATCCCCTACTTGAGGCCCTTTTCTCCTCTCAACGAAGTGAATTTCAATAACTCTACAAAAGATGAATGGAAAAACCTGTGAGACAATTCTGGAATTGTGGATACATGAAGAAAACAATGAACAAGCAAAGCAACCAGTTCAGAGGCTTACACCCAGTCCTATACTTCTTGATTATAATCCACGCTTTTAGTACTTTTCCTGTGGTTGAGGTGACCTGAGAAATAAGAGCTAGACAAGTAAGGACTCAATCAGTTTCCATCTGAATAGATCAATCAAAAAGCCTATTGAAACGCTGAGAAATATTGAGAGGCAAATGATTTTTCTCTCTCCCTGCCCCTGATAACTCAGCTCTTGCATATTCCTTCAAATTCTTCTTCTCAGTAATACCCACCATGACCCCAGTTTGGAACTGTATTTCTACAATCACTGCTAGAACTAAATGGCACTTCCTTCAGGACTCTCTAAATTTAATCCAAGACTAGATTCATGAGCCCAAATCCTAAGTATATTGCCTGAGACCGTGAATGCCATCTCTCCATCATTTCTTATATGATGGATAACCCCCGATATGCAGCTGTGGATTCCATAAAGCACACAGAATATTAAAATGTTTAAGAAATTATATTTTTATAATCGTGTATACAAAAACTAGGAATTCCCATTTGTGTCAGAACCACAATCCAACCAGCCCAGTTTCCTGTTGTCAAAACGTCTCCTAAATTTTTTTAAAATCTGAGCTTCCCTTAATAGCCATTTATAGCTCTGTCATTTAATAGAATAATGAGGCAACTTTAAATTTGAGATATCTTGCTCATCTAACTCAATTTTTATTTTTGTGACAAAGTGACCCTGGATCATTCATGCGTTCATCCTTATCTCCCTTTACTAAATTTGATTGTGTTCCTTTTTAATGTTGTGTTCCTCTCATAATGCCACTATGCTAGAAATTGTGAGATACAATAGTGAATAAGATGTGGGCCCTATGTTCAAGAAACTCACACTCTAGTAGAATAAAGTGTTGTGCAACCATCTGTAAGTTAAGAATTAAAATATTGTGTTATAAGGATATGAACAATGTGTGGCAGAAGCCCAAAGGAAATAGCAATTTGTTGTAATGAAGGAGGGAGTGACATTTGAAGATTGACTAATCTATCAATAAAAATTAAAATAATAATAATGATAGAAAAAGAAGGAGGAAGAGAAAGAGGACGCAGAGGAAAAAGAAGAAAGAGGAGGAGAAAGAGAAGAAGAGGAAGAAAGGAAGTAAAGGAAAAACAGTGAACCAGAAAGATGGGCTACCTAAGGTGTGAAGAGATGAGACAGAGATGAGACCAGACGGATTCCAGCATATGGTGAATGTTGAATCTGAAACTACTGAGCTTGAATGTTTTTCAGCACACGATTGGAAGACCTTCGAGGTTTATAGAGTGGAGAGTGACAGAATTCCCCATTGTATGTTTTAGGAAGAAAATTCTTATGACTGGAGACTGGATGTGCATGTTTTGAAGAAGAAGAGGGGCTAAGTACAATTATTGCTGAAAAAGGACAATGACCATGTAAATGGGAAATTAGTGGTTTTACAGACGTCGTGTAGACGAAAATTCCAGATGAAACTGAAATGTAAATTCAATTATCCTGTGAATAGTCTTTTCCGAAGTATGAGTCTAAATGAAGCAGAAATTTTCAAACTGTTGTTTACTGATTGTTTCCAGATGTTCTTGGCTTCTACTTTATTTGTCTACATGTAGCAAAGCGAAGTGCTAAACAGGACAAGAGGGAAACCAGCAGTTGCTGACCTAACACATCTGTGGCACCCCGGCATATACTAAAAATGGCAGCTGGCAGCTATCTGGTTAACTTGCTCAAAATAGACCAAGCAAACAAAAAGTTATCTAAGATATCCAGACTGACAGTCAAAATGGATTGTGTTAGACGGACCAAAAGTGAAGTGAGATTTTGGCGATGTTTATAGACATTCACTGATCGTTAAACCAGGAATTCTTTGTCTGAAAAATAATCCTCAACCTGTTGGAAACAAAGAATTCAAAACAAACCTTTTTAAAACAAAGACTGAAACAGACTGGAATCAATTCTTACATAAAAGACAACACTCCCACAAATACGAGTACATAGAACACTGACCAACTTCAACTAGTTTTGCTTCTTAAAGAAAGATTATTTTAATCAAACTTTGCTCAATAACAGATTCGGCACTGAGCGTGTGCCAGGTGAAAACCCAAAGCCCCAGAGTGACTCCGGAACCAAGAATCTTCAGAATTGTTGCCACCTGAGCCTTTTACGAAGCGAGAAGTCCTTCAATAAGGAAAACCCAGCTTCCAGCAGCTCAAGCAGCTTGATTACCATATGGGACTCATTTGAGACTAGCCCATCAGCTTACATGGACGCAGCTGCAGTTTTGTAGCCCCCGACTCCTTAAATTTCACCCCAACCTTGGATCAAGGAGACAGATTTGAGAGCCTTGCTTCCTGTCTCCTTGCTGGTCAACCTCACAATCAAACTCTTTCTTTTCTCAAAAGCCAGTACTGTAGTACTGCCTTCTATGAACATTGAGCAGCAGGGCCTTGCTCCGTAACACTTACTGGGAAAAAAGGAAATTACTCCCCTTTATACTATAGCTACCAGCTCACCTCCACTGAACACTTTGCTAAACTAAATTGTTGGCTTCTTTATTTATCAAACTGAAATAGATTTTTTTAAAAAAAAAGATTGGCACCTGAGCTAACAACTGTTGCCAATCTTTTTTTCTGCTTCTTCTCCCCAAATCCCCCCATTATATAGTTGTATAACTTAGTTGTGGGTCCATCTAGTTGTGGCATGTGGGATGCCGCCTCATCGTGGCCTGATGAGTGGTGCCATGTCCGTGCCCAGGATCTGAACCCTGAGCCACTAAAACGGAGCACATGGACTTAACCACTCGGCCACGGGTGGTTTAGGCATTTCCATGTATCATGCTAAGTGTGTAAGTGTGCATGCTTGAGTCTGTGTATGTATTAATTCCACAGATATTCTTTCTGTACTTTTAATTTTCTTTTATTCTGCATATATAAATTTTATGGCTTTTTGCGGGTCATTTACATGTAAAATATGAAACACATGTATCTATCATTCTCTAAATGAGATGGATTTGATAGATAAAAGATAATTTTTTTATTTTATTTCAGCTTCAAAAGTAGCTTTTCTCTCTCGAAAGAATTCCAAAACATGCATGTTATGTTCATTTGTATAATCTCTGCTTTAACAAGTCTCTTGATTAAATACTTTCACAGTCAAAGATGGATAACAGGGTGTGATTAGGCACTCTGAATACAT
This sequence comes from Equus quagga, assembly GCF_021613505.1. NCBI lineage: Eukaryota > Metazoa > Chordata > Mammalia > Perissodactyla > Equidae > Equus > Equus quagga. The sequence continues at coordinate 15,998,903 of NC_060287.1, read as the reverse complement.
TTTCCCATAACTGTGTATGTTTGTGATTTTTTGGCAAGTTGTTTTTATTCATGGGAGAATAAAAGCCATTAACAGATTAAATATAAAATGATGTCATTTTAAGCAAAAGCTCTTTATTTTTCTTGTGCTTTTCTCTGAGCATTAATTCAAGAGGTCATAAGCAGGTGAGATGGTAGGAGGACCATCAGAGGCAGAGCAGTGTGGTGACACGTATAATAGGGAGAAGCTTTAAAAAGATGTAGAGGCCAAAGGCAGAGAAGAAAGAGGAGATAAAGGTCTCTCTCTGGTCAGAAAGATGATGACTAGGATGGTGCTATCTTCTGGAATTTCCTCAGTCTGACATCTTTCTAAAAAAAATAGAGTATGTAAACTCTATTTGACAAATAGATTAGCAAATTAGAAGGGTTTTTTGTTTTTTGTTTTTTTTTTAAGATTGGCCCTGAGCTAACATCTGTTGCCAATCTGTTTCTTCTTCTCCCCAAGGCCCCCCAGTACATAATTGTATATTCTAGTTGTAGGTCCTTGTAGTTCTGCTATGTGGGACACCGCCTCAGCATGCCTTGATGAGCTATATTAGGTCCACGCCCAGGATCCTAACCTGCGAAACCCTGGGCCACGGAAGTGGAGCACAGGAACTTAACCACTCAGCCACAAGGCCAGCCCCAAAGGGTTTTAGCTAACTCAACTTTGGGATATAATCTCTGAAGTAAATAGCCATGGATACCTAGAATGGAGTCCTTGGCACATTCAACTTGAACAGAAGAATGAAGGAAGGAAATCCTTTTGTAAACACTTTGGGGGAGAAGAATTAGTTGACTACATTTCCACGAAGGAAGTGTTACTTCTTAGCAACAATTCTCACTAGATTTATTAATTACTCACTATATTTGTGACAACGTAATTTACTTTCTCAAAGCTTTTTGTATTTCAGGGAAAAAATACTACTTTATCAGCTTGGCTTGCTTCCAGTTTTTCTGAAGTTTCTTTTTAACGGTCACATCCAGCAACAAAATAGCTCCCCATGCCCAGGTATTGATATTATGTGTAATTACTCACAGATGGCCAGTGAGCCACCCTGCCCCAGACAGCACAGACCCATCCTCAGGGTCAGCTTGCCCGTCAGCATCAGATCTCTGCAAGAGAACTCTAGAGAATCCATGTTTCAGACTAACTGTCCAAATCCACCTTCAGCTCTTAAGAAAACTGCTTTCACACCAAAAATGTGAATAAATTAAAACTCTGACCTCTCCTCCAGCACAATGAAGTAGAATTGATTATACCTTCAATTCTTCACCTTGGAGAACAGAAGTTCAATTTATCAGAAAAAAAATAAGCTATATAGCTACTTATCTGCTCCAAAGTGCAAAAAACAGAGCTTTTAGGATAAGTTTAGGTTACAGAGGATAAATGTTCTTGAGTCCACATTTTTGAGAAAGGTACAGAGAAAATGCAAGTTCTTTCTCCTTTCCCATGCCCTGGAAAATAGGTCCCTGGACACTTACCCATTGACCTCAGGGGTAATCCAGCCCCACATATGGAAGACCCTGAATTTACTGGTGTGGTTTGATTTGCCCACGACCAAGAAAATTCCTAGAAACTTCTGTTTGTGAAATTGAATTTGTCTTTCTTCCAAATCTTTGTAACATCTCCAGCTCTTTTGATGTGGTCACATTAGAGACTGAAGAAGAAACAATGAAAACCTCAGGGGAAGCAAACACTACTCTCTTTTTTCTTCTCAAAATAAGTCCATTCACTGTTGTCCATTCTTTTTATGAGCTCTCATATACTAAGAATTTATATTCTTAGTATTTATTCATTTGAATAAATTTATTCAATTTATTTCATGCAAAGCTTGTTTATATTTGAGAAGCACTGTCACCATCCATTAGCCTTCCTTTAACAAAAACCATATTAGCAATATAATCCAATTTCTAAGACATATTTTAAAGGTTTTGTTAAGAAATGTGTTTGTAGCCTGCTCACTGGAGATGGCTCTTAAGGATTAAAAATCACAGCTTAGGAACTGTGACGAGTCAATAAATCTGACTTTGCTCAAAAGCAAGCATAAGGATCGGCTTGGGATACGTAAGTTAGATGATATCCTTTCCCTAGCCACTACTTCATTTACTGATCTTGTTTGAACGCTTGCCCACAACATTTTCCCTGGACACCTCTGAAAGGATTTTAAATAAGGATGCTTTTCTGTGAGCCATCTGGCGGCTTCCTGGAAAGCAACAGCGAAAGATGTCCCTACTCACAGAGATTGATTAGATTCCCAGAGGAACCTTTCAAAGCTGGTCATTTACAACAAGATGCTCACTGTGGGCCAAACTTGCTTTTAGGTAGCTCTGGCTGAACTGATATGAATTCAGGCAATCAGCACTTCACAGATAATGAGCTCAATTCTCAGACATAAAAAAAAGGGGTCAAAGAACAGGCTACAATAACACTGAAGTCTTATGCAAAAGGAAAGAGGCAAAAGAATCTCCATCAAAGAAGATGAACACTCAGATACAGTGTACTATTCACTCAGTAAGCATTTATGGGGCACCTACTATGTAGTAGACATTATTAGGCACTAGAAATACGGGAATGACAGAGGCACAATCCTTGCACCCCAGAAGCTCATGGTCTTATAAAGGAGAGAGCCATATAAGCAAATATATTACAGTTTAGTTGGAAGCTTATTGAAATAATACAGAAAGTAAAACATAAAAGACAGATGAAGGTCTGAACTAAGCCCAGTCAGAAATAAACCCAGCAAACAAAAAAGAATACGAACTTAAGAGACAAGTAAACAAATACTGGTTCTTGAAGACTAACTGGATGTGGAAGGAGAGGAGAGGAAAGCATTCAGGTTTGGGAGACTGAAGAGGGAATGCAGCAGATATAGACAAGAAGCCTGGAGGAGAGGATATAGATTCGAGAGTCATCAGCGTGTCAGTGCAGGTTAAAGTCATGCAAAGGATAATAGTCTATTATCCTGTAAGAAAAGGGAAAGACCAAGAACAGATTCTGATTGACACCAAGTTTTAGGAGATAACAGAATAAGAGAATCTGGTGGTGGAGACTGAGAATTAACCGTTGGCGAGGGAGGAGACCAAAACGCAGTAGTTTCTGGGATGCCAAAAATGTTTCAAAATAGGGAGCAGTCGATTGTATCAAATGTCTCAGAAAAGTTAAGATAGGAACTGAAAAATATTCCTGAGATTTGAAAATTAAGAAAATGCTGTTGAACTTGGCCAGAGCAGTCAACATAGCCTTGAAAGCAATGTTCCATGCTGGGACATTGGTGTTTAAGGAGCCATTTAGTTTATCACCCAACATAACCTTAACTGAAGAACTTAACAAGTTATACTGCCTGAGAAAACTAGAATATTTATTCAGTGATGAGTCTCAGCTTTCTCACAGAAAAATTCAGGCCAGCTATAAGAGACAGAGTATTTGTCAACTTGCCCAAAATATTCTGAATCCAATAAGCTTAGATGCTGGTAGTGCTGGTGTGCAGGGTCTTGGTAAGACCCTGGTGGCAGGCATTAATGCTTTGTTTGCTGCATCGTGGAGAGGTCTAGGGCATCCCTGAAGGGAAGGGCTGGAGCCATGGATTGGAGGGGACGTAGTGGCTTTTTACCAAGAGTGTAGAAATATATCAACAATTTACCGACCTGTAAGGCCATATCAACATGTACAGAGCAATTATCAGCCCTCAGATAACTAACAAGAAAAGTTGATCATGTAGATAATTTCAACTTGAAGTCATTAGTTTTTTAATCTTAGAGTGGTAAGCGGTAATGTATTTTTTTTAAATGTATTTGTGTATTCTTTATTCAATAAATACATACTGAATATGTTTTGCATTGTTTCAGAATCCAACATTGTTTAGACAATGGGAGATCTAAAACAGGTGGAAGGCCACACTCTTGTGACCCTAAATTTCATTCAGGGAAACAAATTGTGTATATCTAAAACAACTGGCAACAATTACTAACATCTAAACAATAGCGTGAGAATGAGAAAAAAACAAGTAAATTTTGTATAAATCCTGGTGGAGCCAAGCTCAAGGGAGTGATCAGGATGGGGTAAGGTTATTTAAGGAAGGCTTTCAGAGGTGAGATGTGCTGAAAAATAGGGTATTCATGGAAATACTTTCTTTGTAAGTGAAATTGAAACTCTTTATTAGCCCTCTATGCTCACATTTTGTCGCTAAGTAAACAAGAGTGAAACTTTAGAGTCAGTTGGTAGACTAAAGCAAGCCCTTGACTCAACAGACCAGAATCCCATGCCTTTGCAATTCTTAATCATGGGAACCTAGGATAACAATCTGCCTTTTTTTTCACACTCAACCAGCTTTATGTGTACAAGGACATTTGGGATTACCTGCTTTCTAATATCTCCTCCAATTCCAGGAGTCTGATCTTCCAATTCTGAGACTCTAAGGCCTCTCTGGTTGAAGAACAAGACAACATTAGCTGACTCTTTGGTTTGAGTCACCAAAGAGTCGATTAAGGTGAAGAATTACATGCTGGGCTCTGACAACGGCATTTGAAGAGCAGACGCATACATGAAACCCTGCTACATCATCTACTATAGGATGGGCTTCTCTGTCAACTCTTCACCCTGGAGTCATCTGCTTCCCCGTCATCTCCTCACTGTTCACTAATCATGACATCAGTGCTGATACCACTGTAGTTTTTGATAACACTTTATCACATAGCCACTAATATCTTTTAAAGGGTAGTAATCCCACGTTAATTTCCTGAAAATTCTAAACATGATTACACTGAATATATTTGTTACAGTATCGAATCTCCTGTTTTTAATCTAAACTATCGTTTCAAAATAACATCCAACCTGTCCTAAGTAGGAAAGTAATTTTCTATCTCTCTTACCTGATCAGACTTACTTTCTCTAAATTACAAATATAAATGCCAATTGACTCAAACTACGGTCTGTTAACTTTCAGAAAGAAAAGAAGAAAATAAGGTAATTTTCTATAAGTGAATTATAATCAAGTTAAAACTTGTTTACTTTAAAAGAATAGATTTTTTTTTCCTTACTCATAATAAATATTGTAGTCTATGACTCTTTGCACATTTTCCTTTTTTATTTACCTTTATTTGAGATATGAGAATTTTCTCAAGTTAATATTCATGATCAAACTCCATGATTTTCATCAAAAGTCAGAGTATAGAATTTCCTGAAGATTTTTTCTGAATTCCAAATGGCCCATGGATTTAGAAAACAGATTTCCTTAAACTATGTCCCCACATTATCAAATATCTGTGTAGATATTGAGAAATGGTGAGGAAATGATAAGACCAAAGCTTAATGACCAAGTAAAGTTTATTGGGAAGCCCCAAAGACACACACATTTGCCACTTGAGCCAAGGATTCACCATTGCTCTATTTTTATTCCATAACCTGGCCTTGATTATTTCCAACGGTACAATCAGAAGAATGCAGGAGGTTTGGAATACCTGATACCCAGGAGTAGAAGCTGAGGGCAGAAATATTTTGTACACTTCTCACCTCAAAGACCAATTTTAATAAACTGTGTCCCTTCTCCCTGCTTTTTTTTAACCTTCCTATTTCTTTATTTCCTTTTAGTGAGTGTGACTGCATCCTTAACATAGAAGGAGCAAGTATTTTCATCTTTATGGGCAGGAAAGAAAGGGCAAGTTGAAGAGACTCAAGGACAGGAAAGATATCCATGGAACAGAACAGTGTCAACCAGAAAAGACAAGGAAATCAGGCTAAATACCCCAATCTTGCAACAAAACAGAAGGAACACTTTAGATCACTCTGGGCCAAGAAAGGGCCTTCTGGTTTAGCACTGAAAGACCCACGTGCAGTTCCCGTACTTTCAGAGAGTCGACTGAATTTTCCAGCTTATAGTCAAAGGCTTGGTGCTAAATGCCTTTGTTGTTCTGCGCTTTCCTTGTATTTATTTCCAACAAGCTTAGACAAAAGCAGCATCTCAGACTCTTACTTTCTCACTAACTTCCACTGGGAAAATCTTAATTTTGGTTTTACAATCTTCTCTATTTCTATCCCTTTGGCTCTCAACACTGGATGCTTATTCCCACCATGAATCTGACAGGACCAGATGAGCATCTGAATTTCTTTTGATGCTTTTGCAAGCTGGCTCTGCACATGGACCCTGAACAAATGCTTTTGAAGATAATGTTATTGGAAGAAGAAAAGTGAAAAAAGTAGTAGGGTATCAGGACATATTAACAGTAGTGCAACTTGCCAGGAGTCAGGAAGCAACTTTCCACTTCTTCTTGGCAATGGTATGACACTAATAGAATACTGTACCCAGTATTTGTGTGCACAATTTAAAATGAATATGAAGAAATTTGAGAGGGGCTAGAGGAGAGCAAAAAAGTCAAACATAATGAGGAAAAAAGTGGAAAGCTGTTATTTGGAGAAAAGATTAAAGACACTGAGGTTGTTTGATCTGGAAATGAAAAGCCTATGAGGAGATTTAGTGAGAAGTGTCATAGTGAGTAAAAAATCAACCAAATTATTCTGCATCTTGACCAAGGAAACAATGAGAGGAAATGTGTTAAAATTAGAATGAGGGTGAAAGACTTGGTTAGACATAAGGAAGAAATATTCAGCCGTGACATTGAAACTTTTGGCATGTACTGCCAAAAAATGTTGTGAAATTTCTTGGAAACATCCTTAACAATCTGTATTAATTGATGAAGGCATTTCTCTGCTGCAAGAAAAAAAATTTGAATCAGATAACTTCTTGAGGTGCCAGTTCTGGGGCACATTTATAAGAATTTAGCTACCTAAAAAGTAAGATCAGAGAAAAATTCCAAAACCTAAAATATTTTGTTCAGAAACATTATTTAGGTCTCTGACACCTCCAAGTTTTATTTGACTAGGTTTAAGAAGCCTGAAGTTTGTACTAAAATATTTTTTTCTTATTTTTGTAATGTGTCTTTGTCTCTGTTCTTTGCACCAGGATCTCTCTTTAGTAGCTGGGACTCTTCAGGGCCTTGAGTTTGCAGAAAAGAAGATAAGGACATCCTGGTTTATAGAAGATGAGACATCCAAACTGACTTTCTGAACAAGGTTTATATAAAAAGGTAAAAAATAAAACCTTCCCCCCTTTCTATAATTCATGGCCTCTTTGCAGACAAATTTCCTTCACCACATTAGTAACAGCCCACCCCCATGTGGTTTCTTAAGACCTGAGTGAACAAAACATGGAGGAGAATAGAGGGAGATGAAGAAGAAAGCAAGAACAAGATGAGGAAGCACAAAGCTTAAACTTTGTCTTGATGGGGCTGAGGGGGAAATATTGAAAGATTTTAAGGAGAAAAGTTGTATAATCAATGTTTATTTTATTGAAATCATTCTGAAAATGTGGAGAGTGGAATAGAGTGAGGTGAGACTGGATGTGAGATTGATGATGGCTTAAATGTGGTCATCATATGGCAGTCAAGATAGAGTATGTCAAGGGATCCCAGAGATATTTAAGAGGCATAATGATTGATTAGGTGAAATCTAGAGCTGGTGAGCAAGAGAAAAATCAGGGACAATTCTCAGGCATTTGATAAAAAGAATGGCTGGGAAGATAGAGGTGCTCCCTTCCAACTCAGTCACTCCAAGACCACAAGCTCCAAGAGGACATATGAGAAGATTCCCTGGCAGTTAGAGAAACTCCTCAAAATCTTTTCCTTGGAGAAAGCATCATGGTGGAGTGAGTTCTCCCAGTGACCTCACCCTTTCACAATAAAACAAAAAATACATTCCTACTCCAACGGAGGACATCCACACAGCACAAAAGACATCTGAGAGACCCACGCAGCCATACATCAGAGGGTGGAGAGGCTGGAGCCCCCCTCAGAGGAGGTGGAATGGGGTAAGAGAAAACTTCATTCCCTCCCCAGAAGACTGCGATCTGGGACTGTGCCCAGCCTCCAAGAGGGAAGAAAGAGAGGAGGGGATGCCTGTTCATGGGAACATCAAAGATCTCCAAGCTACCTAAAAAGTAAGATCAGACAAAAATTCCCAAGCCTAAAATAGTTTGTTCAGAAGGTCCTTTGCAGCCTCAGGGGAAGTTTCCTACCAGAGTGAAAGCTATTGTGGGGGGTGGCCTCATCAAGCCAACACCTTAGGAGAGTAGATAGTGAGAGCAGAGTGAGTTAGCACGGGAGAGCATGAAGAAGAAAGCACCCCTCCCCACCATCCACCCAGCGCCTGCTCCAGTGCCTAGGAGCCTGGTAGAATGCAGAGGGCTGAGAATACATGGATCTGGACCCTCACCCAGTGGTAATAGGTGGTACCTGTGACCAAATAATACCAGGATGCTAAAGAACAAAACCAAACCCCCTAGCAGTAGCAAAAATTATATTAAATCTCCAGACCAGAAAGAAAGTGGCAAGTACCCAGAAATCAGTCCTGAAGACACAGAACTATGTAATCTAAATGATAGAGAATTCAAAGTAGCTATTATCAAAAAACGCAAATAGTTAAAAAAAGAATGTAGAGAAATAACTCAATGAGTTCAGGAGCTACTTCACAAAAGAGATTGAAACTATAAAGAAGAATCAATCAGAAATATTGGGGATGAAAGACACAATCAATGAGATAAAACAAAATATGGATTCCCTGAATGCTTGGGCAGACATCAGAGAGGAGTGAATCAGCATAATAGAGGATAGACACATTGACATGCTGCACATAGTGGAGCAGAGAGAATTAAGACTAAAAATAAATGAGGAAAGTCTCCGAGAAATATCCGACTCAATTAGGAAATGAAACATAAGAATTAAATTATTCCAGGGGCACAAGAGAAGAATGGAGCTGAAAGCTTGTTCAAAGAAATAATAGCAGAGAACTTCCCAAACCTGGGGAAGGGGATGGAAATCCATGTGAAAGAGGCTATCAGATCTCCTAAATATATCAATGTAAAAAGACCTACTGCAAGGCATATAGTAGTGAAACTGGCAAAAGTTAATGATAAAGAAAAGTACTAAGGGCATCGGGGCAGAAGAAAATAACCTACAAAGGAACCCCTATAAGGCTTTCAGCAGATTTCTCTGCAGAAACCTTATAGACTACGAGAGAATAGAATGACATATTCAAATCTTTGAAGGACAAAAACTTTCAGCCAAGAATATTCTATCCAGTGAAAATATCCTTCAGATATGATGGAGAAATAAAAACTTTCCCAGATAAACAAGAGCTAATGGAGTTTGTAGCCACAAGAACCCCCACTACAAGATATCCTCAAGAAGGCCCTCATACCCCCCCCCCAAAAAAGGGAGAAAGGGGTTACAAAGCAAAGAGTAAGGAGATAAATAGGTAGACAAAATCAGAAAATTGTAGCTGTACATCAGAACAGGTTAGCAAATACTCAAATATAACATTAAAGATAAAGGGAAGGAAAACACACACAAAAAAGATAATCTTGTCATTTTAACCACAAACTCACCACAAAAGTTGGAGTAAGATGTGAGAAAAACAACTTAGGAGGGGAAGAGGAAAGAGACTGAATTGGTTTAGTCTAAGGAAATAAGAGGCCATTGGAAAATGGACTAACTTATCTACAAGATTTTGAATACAAACTTCAGGATAGCCACTAAACAAAAAAGCAGTACAGAGACAGAAATAATAAATAAGGACAAAACTGCATGACTCGATTGGAAGACCGAAACACATGGGATGAGAAACAAAGGAAATGCAGGATAACCGGAAAATGAGTGATAAAATGGCAGCATTAAGCCCTCATATATGGATAATCACCCCAAATGTAAATGGATTGAATTATCCAATAAAAAAGACACAGAGTGATGAGATGGATTAAAGAACAAAACTCAACAATATGCTGCCTCCAGGAAACACACCTCAGCTCCAATGACAAACACAGGCTCAGAGTGAAGGGGTGGAAGACGATACTCCAAGCTCATGGCAAACAAAAGAAAGCAGGTGTCACAATACTTAAATGAGACAAAGTAGACTTCAAGATAAGACAGCTAAAGAGAGACAAAGAGGGGCAGTATATAATGATCAAAGGGACACTCCACCAAGAAGACATAACACTTATAAATATCTATGTACCTAACGCAGGAGCACCAAAGTACATAAAGTGACTATTAACAAATCTAAAAGACAATATTAATAATAACACAATAATAGTAGGGGACCTCAACACTCCCCTCACATCAATGGATAGATCATCCAGACAGAAAATCAACAAGGAAACAGGGGAATTAAATGAAAAGCTAGATCAGTTGGACTTAATAAACATATATAGAACACTCCATCCAAAAACAGCAGAATATACATTCTTCTCAAGTGCACATGGGACGTTCTCAAGGATAGGCTATATGTTGGGAAGCAAGGCAAGCCACAATAAATGTAAGAAGATTGAAATAATAACAAGCTTCTTTTCTGATCACAATGCTATAAAGATAGAAATTAAATACAAGAAAAAAGCCGAGAAAGGGAGAAACATGTGGAGACTAAACAACATGCTATTGAACAGGCAATGGACCATTAAAGAAATTAAAAGAGAAACAAAAAAATATCTGGAGACAAATTAAAATGAAAAAATACCATACCAGCTCATATGGGATGCAGCAAAAGTGGTATTAAGAGGGAAATTCATCACAATACAGGCTCACCTTAACAAACAAAAAAAATCCCAAATAAGCAATCTCAAACTACACCTAACTGAATTAGAAAAAGAACAAACAAAACCCAAAGCCAGAAGAAGGAGACAAATAATAAAAATCAGAGCAGAAATAAATGCAATTGAAGCAAAAAAAAGGTAGTAGAAAGATCAATGAAACAAATAGCTTGTTCTTTGAGAAGATAAACAAAATTGACAAATCCCTAGCCAGACTTACAAAGAAAACAGAGAGAAAGCTCAAATAAATAAAATTAGAAATGAAAGAGGAGAGATAACAACAGACACCACAGAAATACAACGGTTTATAAGAGAATACTATGAAAAACTATATGCCAACAAAATGGACAATCTAGAAGAAATTGATAAATTCTTAGACTCTTACAACCTCCCAAAGCTGAATCAAGAAGAAATAGATAATCTGAATAGACCAATCACAAGTAAAGAGATTGAAACAGTAAACAAAAGCATCCCCAAAAATAAAAGCCCAGGACCAGACAGGTTTCCTGGAGAATTCTACCAAACTTTCAGAGAGGATTTAATGCCTCCTTCTCAAGCTATTCCAAAAAGTTAGGTAAGACAGAACACTTCCTAACACATTCTACAAGGCCAACATCACTCTGATACCAAAGCCTGAAAAGGACAACATAAAAACGGAAAACCACAGGCCAATATCGCTGATGAACATAGATGCAAAAGTCCTCAACAAAATATTGGCAACCTGAATACAGCAATACATCAAAAAGATCATACATCATGATGAAGTGAGATTTATACCAGGGACACAGGGATGGTTCAACATCTACAAATCAATCAATATGATACACCACATTAACAAAATGAGGAATAAAAACCACATGATCATCTCGATAGATGCCGAGAAAGCATTTGACAAGATCCAACAGCCATTTATAATAAACACTCTTAACAAAATGGGGATATAAAGAAATTACCTCAACATAATAAAGGCCGTATATGACAACCAACAGCCAATATCATACTCAATGGGGAAAAACTGAACACCATCTCTCTGAGAACAGGAACAGAAAAGATGCCCACTATCACCACTCTTATTCAACATAGAATTGAAGGTTTTGCCCAGAGCAATTAGGCACGATAAAGGAATAAAAAGAATCCAAATAGAGAGTTAAAAAGTGAAACTCTCGCTGTTTGCAGACAACATGACATTATATATAGAAAACTCTAAAAAATCCATCAGAAAACTATTAAAAATTATTAATAATTAAAGTTGCAGGATACAAAATGAACTTACAAAAATCAGCTGCATTTCTGTTCTCCAATAACGAACTTACAGAAAGAGAGCTCAAGAATACAATTCCATCTATAATCGCAACAAAAAGAATAAAATATCCAGGGATAAATTTAACCAAGGAGGTTAAGGACTTATAAACTGAAAACTATAAGACATTATTGAAAGAAATAGATGATGACATAAAGAAATGGAAGGAGATTCCATGCACATGGATCAGAAGAATAAACATAGTTAAAATGTCCATACTACCCAAAGCAATCTACAGATTCAGTGAAATCCCAATCAAAATCCCAATAACATTCTTCACAGAAATAGAACAAAGAATGCTAAAACTCATATGGGGCAACTAAAGACCCTGAATTGCTGAGGCAATCCTGAGAAAAAAAGAACAAAGCTGGAGGCATCACAATCCCTGACTTCAAAATGTACTGCAAAGCCATAGTGATCAAAACAACATGGTACTGGTACAAAAACAGGCACACAGATCAATGGAACAGAACTGAAAGCCCAAAGATAAAACCGCACATCTACAGACAGCTAATCTTCAACACAGGTGCAAAGAATGTGCAATGGAGAAAAGATAGTTTGTTCAATAAATGGTGTTGGGAAATCTGGACAACCACTTGCAAAAGAATGAAAGTAGACCATTATCTCACACCATACACACAAATAAACTCAAAATGGATCAAAGACTTGAAGATAAATCCTGAAAGCACAAAACTCCTGGAAGATAATATCGATAGTACACTCTCGCATCGAACTTAAAAGGATCTTTTCAAATACCATGTCTTCTCAGACAAGGGAAACAAAAGAAAAAACAAACAAATGGGACTTCATCAAACTAAAGAGCTTTCGCAAGGCAAAAGAAACTAGGATCAAAACAAAAAGACAACCCACCAAATGGGAGAACGTATTTGCAAATCATATGTCAGACTAGGGATTAATCTCCATAATACATAAGGAATTCATATAACTGAACAGCAAAAAAACAAACAGCCTGATCAAAAAATGGGCAAAGGATATGAACAGCTATTTTTCCAAAGAAGATATACAAATGGCCAATAAGCACATGAAAAGATGTTCAACCATCGCTAATCATCAGGGAAATGCAAATCAAAACTACACTAAGATACTACCTAGCACCCGTTAAAATGGGTATAATCACTAAGACTAAAAATAACAAGTGTTGGAGAGGGTCTGAAGAAAAGGGGGCCCTCATGCACTGCTGGTGGGAATGCTAACTGGGGCAGCCACTATGGAAAACAGTATGGATATTCCTCAAAAAATTAAATTTAGAAATACCATACGACCCAGCTATCCTACTACTGGGTATCTACCCGAACAACTTGAAATCAACAATCCAAAGTAACATATGCAGCCCTATATTCATTGCAGCACTATTCACAATAACTAAGACATGGAAGTGATCCAAGTGCCCATTGACCAGTGGTTGGATAAAGAAGATGTGGTATATATATACAATGAGATACTACTCAGTCACAAAAAAAGACAAAATCATCCCATTTGCAAGAACATGGATGGACCTGGAGGATATTATGCTAAGCGAAATAGCCAGACTGAGAAAGACAAACACCATATGATTTCACTCATATGTGCAATATAAACAAACACAAGGACAAAGAAAACAGTTCAGTGGTTACTAAGGGAAGCGGGATGGAGTGTGGGCACGGTGGGGGGGGGGCACGTATATGATGATGGACAAGAAATAATGTACAACTGAAATTTCACAATGATGTAAACTGTTATGAACTCCATAAATAAATAAATATATATATATATATATCTCATTTAAAAAAATCTATTTCTCCCTGAATCAAAGGCATTCAGTTGAACAAATAGTTGGATTGCCTTGAACATATTTCTTAAGCTTTTCTGAGATATCCTTGTTTAATTCTCAAAACAGCCCCATAAATTATTTGACAGATTAAGTACTGGAGACGTCTAACCATAGAGTTGGTAAGTGAGCATGCAAGTCTGGAACCCAATGCCCTGACTTGCTTCACAGCACTTCAGGGTTTTGTAAAATCCTATTCCCAAAACTCAAGTGATATTTTTCTCCCCTAAAGTACATCATTTCCGAGGGCAAATCAAAACTCTATTTTGAGTCTTAGGTGCAATAGCAAATCCACTCATTATACGACTTTCAGGTTTATTTGGCAAGTCTGAGATAAGCTGCTCTGGTGGTTTCTGCATTAGCTCTCCCCTGGCGACTGTCTAAAGAGTCGTCATGCAGCATTTTAATTGAATCTGCCTAACACTCTCCTGGAGATTAAAAGTTAGTGTTTCCAAGAGGAAAGAAAAGTAATAGAAGAGAAGAGCTTAAAGTCAGGTTGTAAGATTTCAAGAGAAAGGAGTAGAACAATCGTGGAGTATTTACGTCTATGATGATAACAGCACAAACCCTACCAAAGAAATACTTAATTCGGGGTTTGTTCTTAGGGAAACTTTCTCAGAGATGGACAGGGGAGATCGAGAGTAGCCATTTAATCATTCACTAAATGTCACCTACAATCATAAAATGAATTTCCAGGAATACTATCATTTAATCTCAGGACTTCAGGCAAGTATAAAATTGTTTAAAGGAAAGAAAAGAAATCATAATTATTTTTAAACTGGCTGAACTTTGATTTAATTGGTCAAGGTGGTAGGCTAAAAATTTCTTAGAAAGGAACTTCTCTTCTGTTTAGAACACCTTAACGATATGTATATTTATGAAAGATAATGCCAAATGAGCATAGAGAAGATGGAAAGACTTTAAATAAAGAAAAAATTAAAATCTTCAGCATAATAAATTAATAAACAGTCTTCCATTTTCCCTTGGCAGACAAGGAAGACTGGGATTTTCTCATATCTTTGAATATTTTTCCTATTCCAATTACTCTCTTCCCGTTTTTAGGTTCACTGACAACACATATATATGTATATCCTTTGTTTGCATTCCTTAGTAGAATATATCGTATAATCATTTTTATACCATTGCTCTATTTCATCTCTGAGATTATATGTTCACCATGAGAATTTCAGTCATGTATATTTTCATTTTTAGTTGCTTCTAAATGTAGCTTTAATCTCTACAATATACTTTCCTGTTTGGGGAGATATTATTTATATACAATAAAATGGACCAATGTTCCATGTACAGTTTGATGAATCTCATCGATTATATTCAGCCATGTAACTATCATCCAACTGAAGATATAGGACAATTCTCTCTGCTCCCATAATTCCCTTATGCCGCATCTTAGGATGCTGTGGGATGTTTCCTTCATCATTCTTAGAATCCGTTTTGTCTAGCTGTTAAGGTTCACTGTGTCTTAAATACTTCTGAGGTTTTGACAAAATGCCCAATAGTCACATCTTTGATCTTTACCCTGAGGCAATTTCTTACCCTGAGAAGATTTTCCAATCTGGACAGATTGAGGACTAATTTTATTTTCCAATGAAGCAAGTTCTGGGCCTTATTTCCTCTAAATTCTGCTAGGAAACTGGACAATCACCTCTTTCCTTCCTCTCTTCTCATATTTTATTGTGTATAGCTAAGAGAAGCCAACTGATAAATGCCATATTTCGCCTGGTAATCTCCTTAGCCACAATCACAAACTTATTATTAGTTTCCATCTTACTTCAGGAAACAGTTTTGTCAATATTTTAACTAATACGTAAGACAAGTCACCATTTTTCAAACCTTTGACAATAAATTCATCATTTCCCCATCTTGACACTTTTTCAGCCACTGATTGCTAACTAGCACCAAAACCAAGGCCACATATTTTAGGTTTTGTTACAACAGTACCCCACTTTTAGGACCAATTTGTGTATCAGCTATCTCATGCTACATATTAAACAATTCTACTACTTAGTGCCTGAAAACTACAACCATTCTACCTGTGTGTCATACTGGGAACCAACAATTTGGGCTGAGCTCAGCTCGGTGGTTCTTCTGCTGATCTTCCCTGGGACAATTCATGTGACTGGACTGATTGGAGCTGGGTATCTAAGATGACCTTACTCGTATGATTCACATTTTTGGTGGTTGGTGCTGGCCATCTGCTGCATCTCTGTCTCCAGCTCATCACTCATTCTCAAGGAGGCCAGTCCAGGCAAAGTTCTTGACCTGGGGTCAAAAGTCTCACAGAATCACTTCCAGCACACTTCATTAGTCAAAGAAAGCAAGTCACAAGGCCAACTTAGATTCAAGAGGTAGAAAATAACTCCACCTTTGATGGCAGGAAGAATAATTTCACACCACAAAAAGAGCATTCACACAATGACATAAAGAATTATTGCAGCCAACCTTTGCAAACAATCCACTGCTTCCCACAAATGTCCATGTATTGTGTTTTCATTATGGTTCAGATCAAAGTGTTTTCCAATTTCCCTTTTGATCTCCTTTTTGACTGTTATGTTTAGAATAAATGTTGCTTAATTTACAATATTTGGGGATTTTCTAGTCATTACATTTTATCGATTTCCAATTAAATTTCTCTGTCATCAAAGAACATATGTGGTATAATTCCAATTCTTTGAAATTTACAGAGACTTGTTTTATGACCTTGCATATGGTCTATTTTGGTGAACACACAAAGCGCACATGAAAAGAATGTATATTCTGTCCTTATTGGGTTTAATGTTCTATAAACATCAATTAGGTCAAATTAGTTGATAGTGATATTCAAATCTTCTCTTTACTTACTGATACCTTGTCTACTGGTTCTATCAATTATTCAGAGAATGTATTACTCAAGATTCTCCAGAGAAAAAGAACCAATAGGATACATATATAAAGAGATTTATTATGAAGAATTGGCTCACACAATTATAGAGGCTGAGAAGTCCCATGATCTGCATCTGCAAGCTACAGACCCCGGAAAGCCTACGGTTTAGTTCCAGTCCGAGTCTGAAGGCCTGGGAACCAGGAGTGCTGATGGTGTAAGACCCAGTCCAATGTTAGGAGATCGATGTCCCAGCTCAAGGAGTCAGGCAGAGAAAGTGAGGTCTCCCTTCTTCGACCTTTTGTTCTATTCAGGCACTCAGTGGATTGGATGATGCCCACCCACAGTGAGGAAGACAATCTGCTTTATCCAGCCCACCATTCGAATGATAATCTCTTCTAAAAACATCCTCAAAGACACACCTAGGAAAAGTTTTTAATCAGATATCTGGGCACTTCAAAATTTTAATTAAGATACTGTCTTAATCACTCTTTTACCAAATCTGTTTTTCCCTTGGTCTGGGGATGTGTCTACGTAGTTTTATGTGTTTAAGAAGTCAATGTAGGTCAATCCACGTGCTCTCTAGGCTATCTAGAAATATCCCTTTTTCACTTTGCTCTTTCCTCCAACATTTTCCCTTAACTAGGAGCTAGAGCTCAGATATAAGAAATTATTTGTCATCGTGTTTCCCCCTTTCCTTTGGATCTTTGTTCTAGTCTCTGGATTTCCATCCATCTCTGCGGAACACATCACTTTAACCAAATAATAGTTAGATAGCCCTTTCAAGACTGTAACATTTACTTTTACTGTTTTCTGCTAAAGATCAGAGAAGACAGGTTAGCACTAAGCATGATCTTTCTCATTTTAGTCCACATTCCATATTATTGGGCAGGTTTGTGACAAAGTTTGGGGTATAGGAATTCAGCCATTTTATTTTTCATTGAAAATGAAGAGGCATTTCAATCCTTTCCCCACCCTCTCTCACATACGGGTTTTATTTCTTTGACAGTTTCTGAATGAATGAAATGGAGACAAAATGTCTTTTATAACCAATTTTTAACTAGAAGTTCTTTCTTCAAACAGACATATAATATTTAACTTGCAACTGAAAACGAGCCAAGGATGTGACTCAATTAGGTTGCATTTCCAGAATATATATGTTTTGACACTTCTCACCCAAACAATTTAGTCTGGAAAACTTCTTGATGCCAATGTATCATCCAGCGTTACTCTGCAGCTTTCTAGAAATCAGGTCCCAAAGTAAGCTAAATTACAACTGAGAACTTGGAATCCATTTCCTTTCAGAAATTATTCACAAGAAGAAACAAAGATTAGGTTGTTTTAAGCAACTTCATGTCTCCAGCATGTCACTGTTGGAACCGCCATTAGCACTGCAATCAGGGTCTATAAAACCTGTGAAATCAGTTCCCAACTAGAAGAGTTGAGTGGAAAGTAATAAACTGTTACATAATTAGACATTCTAAGTCCATACCTCAATTTAGCATTTCACAGAGTCATATGTACCCCATGAAGCATTTTTTAAAATCACACAGTAATAATCTAATTCATCTACGAGTGATTTCTCCACATGTGCACCCAGTAATACATCCCCGCACTGAGAAATACTTTCCACAGCGTTTACTAAATACACGTGAAGCATCTGCCATGTGAGAGGAGGAGCACTAGGGTGAAAGCAATAGAGCTCAAGTCCATATTTTCAATTTAGCATTAGATAGATTCCTATTTATACCCCCCAATTTAGCAGACAAAGGAGAACTCTAAAAGTTTCCAGTCTGCAATGAAGCAGCTGTAACTAAATATTTTTAGGTGTGGAGGATCATTCTTATTGGAGAGAAAACAAAAGTTTTTAAAACAGTCTAAGAATTCTATTTCATATCAGCTTTGGCAAGTAGAGGCCAACTAATTAACTCTCAATGAATTCGTTTCATATAAAATAAAGTTGATAATAAAGAAATCATTAAATCTCCATTTCCAAGAAGTTTGTCTGTGTGTCCACCACCTTCACCCCACTAGTCACTGCCAGATGGATGTCAGCAAAGAAAACGAAACGTTTCTCAGCGAAAATGAGTTGGGGGCAGGGAGCAGAGGTACCTACAGTCTATATAACGCTTATATAAACATTGATCTCTAAACTTCTGCCCCTTCTAACCTTGGAAAGGTTGAGATCCCTGTAATTCAAAAGGAAACTATAGGAACAACATAACCCTTAAGAGCGTGCTAGTCTGCATTAACCAGCTACATCCATTCAAGACTGATTTCCATGCCAGGACAAACAAAAATACATATTGAGGAGAAAATGCCACAGTTCTCACATCAGGAATTTACAGTCCCAACTGAACAATTCAACTATTGGCCTAAGGAAGAGTCCTTTTAAAATAGTCACTTCGAAAAGGCCCCGAAAATTGATTTTAACTAATTACTTCTCAATTTCTTCACCTCGTACCAAATAGCATCAGGTCCTTATAGACAAATATGGCTACAGATTAAAAAAAAGAAAAAGGTAATTTTTCATAAGTTCATTTTCATCTCATTCTACAACCTGCTCATAGTGACCAAAGAGAAATTAAAATTTGTCCTCCGCTTATCTGGTCACGGCCCAGTTTCTCTGATATGCATAAGCAGCGCATGCACTAGAGAAAAGATCCTGCTTCTGGCTGCTGTTAGAGTTTATTACCATTGTTGTATATGTGCTCATGTCAAGCTAAAGACAGTTCACAGCACAATCTTCAGGACCTAAGACTTTTAAAGACACCTGTAAAATCAATTTTTCCTTTCTAATTCTCTCCTACTAGGAGAGGTCTTTGTTTCTTCCTCAATTTGAATTCTGCTGAGAGCTCTAAGCCTGGTCAGTCCAAGCCGCGGTTCTTCCCTTTCTTCTATGCCATTTGAATCATCTGTCCTTAACCTTCTACCTCCCTAGGAGCAACTTTCATACTCCAGAGAATCAGAGGGTATAGCAAGTCCGGTTCACAGTGAAAAAACTTCATCAAAAGGTAGATCTCAATGGAGGAAGGAAAACCTCTTCTTCCTTAATGTCCATCAAATCTAGCATGGCACACTTCCCATCAGCATTTCTGTTGCTGGTTTTATTCTCAGCAAAATCTATCCTGAAACAATTTGTGTCCATTTCTAGCCAGAATACAAAGGAATTGGGTACACACTGTAATATTAGAACAACTCTTCTTCAAACAAGAAGTACTTCCCTTTGTTTATATACTACCTAATGCAAAGAAAAGCATTGACCCTTTTCAGTTGAAATAAAAAGATCTCAGAACACTTACTGTGCCAGAAGCATAAGGCACAGCAACAGAAATGAGTCCCAACTTGTACTGGCTCAGACAAGCCACTATTTATTACAAGCTGTGGCATAGTGATCAATAAGTCTAACATCCAGATCTCAGAATGCAGCCAAGAAAAACAAAGCTCAGAAGCTAAAGCTCTGACAGTGAGGTATATTAACATTGACTTCTATGGCCAGTGAGTCCCAAAAACCACAGCGGTGTCTCTGCTTAAGCCTAAGGTACAGAGCAGGGATCCTAACACCAAAACACCCTTGAAGACTTCCTCATTTGTCGTGCTAAGCATTTCAAGAAATTATTCTTCTAATCAGAAGTTTAGGCAGAGAATGGAGAAATCTGTTATTGGCATAATGCTAGAGAACAAAAAGTATGTGTCAGCTGTAATGTTTTTGCTGCTTCAGTTGAGATAAGGAAGAGTCAGTACAGGCAAGAAATTAAGATTACTGAAAAAGAAAACAGCGCTCTCTTGCTCTCGCTCTCTCTCCATATATATATATAAATAAAAACACATGAATGCTTATATGGGTATTTATGCATATACTTATATATATTTGTGTTGGTCTTTTCAGGCTGTTGTAACAGAATACCATAGACTGGGTAGCTTTTAAGCAACAGATATTTATTTCTCACAGTTCTGGAAGCTGAAAAGTCCGAAATCAAGGTGCTGGCAAATTTAGTGTCTGGTGAGAGCCCACTGCCCGGTTCATAAACAGCTGTCTTCTTGCTGAGTCCCCACATGGCTGAAGGGGCAAGGGAGCTCTCGGAGTTCTCTGTTATAAGGGCACTAATCCCAGTCATGGGGGCTCCATCCTCACAACTTAATCACCTCCCAGAGGCCCCACCTCCAAATACCACCACACTGGGGCTTAGATTTCAACATGAGAATTCTGGGGACACACAAACATTCAGTCTATAGCAATAGTTATATATACGTATGTATTTTAATTACCCAGGTAAACTGTGACTGCATATTAAAGCATTTAAATATTTCAGATAAGATCAAAATTCCCCTTGAGTAATGCCTCCTCCTGGGCCCCTCTGGTCACTCCCCAGGGATAATCCCTATTCTTGCAGCTTCCACTCTCACCCTCTTGTAACCCTGCACTTCAATGTTATGAACAAGCTCAGTCCAACTTACGAGAGGATGAGAGATCGTGTGAAGGAGAACTGAGGAGCCTCAGCCACCATCCAGCGCCCACTGCCACACATCTGAGTGAGGACAAGTCAGACCCTCCAGCCACAGTGGGGCCTTCAGCTTGAATGATCCCAGGTAAAACCAGGACAAGACCCTTGCAGACTGCCAGCCTACCGATAATGAGAAATAATAAACCACTGCGTTAGGCCATCAGGGTTCAGATTGGTTTATTATACAGCAAGGGTCTTGGGAATCGCAGTGTACTTTACAGCAGGAATGAAGAGCATCTATTAACACAATGAGTTTTTTGGAGTTTTTTTTTTTTTGAGGGAGATTAGCCCTGAGCTAACATCTGCCACCAATCCTCCTCTTTTTGCTGAGGAAGACTGGCCCTGAGCTAACATCTGTGCTTATCTTCCTCTACTTTATACGTGGGATGCCTGCCACAGCATGGCTTGCCACAGTATGGCTTGCCATGTCCACACCCGGGATCCGAACTGAAGAACACTGGGCCACGAAAGCAGAAGGTGCGAACTTAACTGCTGCGCTACTGGGCCAGCCCCAACACAATGAGTTTTTTAATCAGAGGTTATTTAAAAGAGATTCTACTCTGGCTCACAACTGATAAATTCCAATTTCCCTTGGTAACAACACTGTATTATTTCTCATTTTTTGTATATGTAAGACATACCCAAAAAAGTATATAAAACTTAAAAGTACAGCTTTACAAAGTGACACACATATAACCTCTAACCAGGTCAAAAAAATAGAACATTGGCAGAACCCCAGAAGTCTCTATAATATAACCCTTTGTTCCCCAAAATCAGCCATGATATTCTCTCCAGCATTATAATATGATTTTGCCTGTTGCCAAACTTTATGTAAATGGCATCTTAAACTATAATTTTGTTTTATTTCCTTTCCTTAATATTATGTTTTTGAGATTAATCCATTGTAGTTTGTCATAGAAGATCATTTTTCTCTCTGCTGTATATTATTTCTTTGTAAGAGTATAACTCAATTTATATGTCCATTCATTGTTGATAGAAATGGGGTTGTTTCTAGCTTTTTGGATATTATGAATAATTCTGAGATAAGTATTTCTGTAATGTCTTTTTGTGAACATGGGTTTGAGTTTCAGTTGGATTTTTACCTCGCAGTGAAATCTCTGGGTCATTGGGTTTGCTCAGCTTTAGCAGATATTGTCAAACTGCAGGACTACCTACATAACTTTCTGGTCCCAGTGATATGTGAAAATTCAGAGCCCCTTGTTCAAAAATTACTAAGAATTCCAAGACATAATCAGTAAAGCTTTAAAACAGGCCTGGGGCTCTTCCAAGCACAGGGCCCTCTGACTGCGAAGGTTACTCACCAGTGAAGTGGGTCCTGCCAAAACGTTTCCCAAGGTGGTTGCACCAATTTATGCACTCCAGAGCTTTTTCACGTCATTTGGATTCATGGAATTGTGAGACTTTTAAGAAGGCTGAATATTTTATGATTGTAAGAGCTAGCTCCAGAATTCCATCTCAGGAAAAAGCCATTTGGGAAAATCCCTTGTTTGATAAAGCTTATAGGATAAAGGGAGAGATTCTGAAGGAAAAACCAAGGCAACCAAAATGAATACTGGATGTTATTCATGGGACAATGTGAGGAACATGTTTCTTTCTGAGTGGAGTAGGAGAGGTGAGAGGGAAGAGATGGGGAAGGAAAAGAAGAGAGGACGGCCTGAGTTTGGGGGGTGAAAAATGCCCATTGTCAGACTTTTATTAAGAAAAGTTTGTAATATTCAATTTTAATTTTTTTGCATTTCCAAATTGTAAGCATTTTTTTCCACCAATAAATTTTCAGGATTAAATGAGGTTAGTTTCTTTGTAGATATTAATAAGCAATGTGCCATATTTTAAAAATGCCTCTGTGGAAACAAAATTAGATAGCATAGAAACAAAAATCCAGCAGAGGCAGTAAATTAGAATCAGAGGTGCCCACATGTCCATATGCCCTGGAATTTTTGGAAGAGCTTAGCCCTTTACAAAGCAAAAAATGTGGGTTTCAGCTAATTTTATTTAACAGAAGGATCCATAAGCACTATATATAGCTAGTAGTTATTTCCATATCAATTGACAGCCATTATACACACTGCACTGGTTCTCCTCTAAATCAATGTAACCTGAAAGGAAAACAGAAGCTTCCCTTCTTGTCAAAATAGAACAGCAACCATCTTTAACACTCAAGGGTTCCAGTACACCAGTAGACACTGGGACAGCCCGTAGTAGCGGCAGCATTTCTGCACAAACATGGCAAAACGAAATGGAGAGAATAAAGTGACAAGTGGGATAAGATGGTGTCAACCATAAGTATCAGTTTCATCAGTGGGGACCAAAGCAGGATGGGGGGAAATGACTCATTCCGTGTAGTGATTAACCAAATTTGATGCAAAGTAATCCAGTCCCCTGTGTGTGGCTTAGAGGTGAGGGGCAGAAGAGAGGAGGGATTTTTTCAGAGACCTGGGTTCCTCAAGAGCAAGTGAGATCAAAAGCCACTAGAACACAAGTTATAGAAATTTTAGGAGCTCCAAAAGCTTCAGGTTATCCTTTATCTGCTGTCGTAGGTTGATTGTGTGCATATGGCCCGGCTAGAGTTTTGACCTCTACAAACACATCAACCACACGTGCCTTGTTTCACTTATCTTTATATCCTTAGCCTTTAGCACAGCACCTGGCACATATTAGTCACTTAATAATGATTGGTAATGACCTCACATATGAACTAAATGAGGTGACTGATGATCTTTTATTTAAAAAATCACAGTAAATTCTTCCACCAATGAAAGTTATTCGAAAAGTCTATCAAAATGAACAAGTGAGAAGGTAGAAAAGTTATCCAGAAACTAAAATCATAGTTTATCAAGAGCCAAGTGTAAAAACCAAATCTAGGCTCCAGTGGTTAGAGAGATGAATTTCAAGCCAGTGAGAAGATTATCAGAACCACAGGAACAGAAAAATGTATCCATGGAGAGACATTGTACTTTTATGAAAAACAACAAGGAGAACGGATTAGCAAGAACTGTAAGTAGGACCTTGGGCAAATAATCTATAAAAATCACAAACCTGGATCACCCTCGCTGTGAGCTTTTCTGCTTGTTCTGGGACACTGAACACTCCCGTGAGAAGACAGAGAGCTATTCAGACCTGGCACATTACAAATTCCTGCAGTCTAACTTCAAAGGGGCCCTCGGATTCAGCAATCCTATAACCACAACCAGGTCTGCTCCTTTCAGCAAGGAGTTCAAAACTTCTCTTTTCTCAGCTCTCACCAGCCCCTCTCTCTCCCTCTCCCTTGGCAAATGACTTCTCCAATTTTAATGGAAAATAGAGGCACGGGGCCCATCAAGTTCTTGTCTTTTATCAATCCCTGTTCTCATCTTAGTGCATATCTATCTCTATGTCTATCTTTCCTTTCCAAAGAAAATTGTTTTTGAGGAAGATTAGCCCTGAGCTAACATCTGCTGCCAATCCTCTTCTTTTTGCTGAGGAAGACTGGCCCTGAGCTAACATCTGTACCCATCTTCCTCTACTTTATATGTGGGTGCCATGTCCGCACCAGGGATCCAAACTGGCAAACCCCAGGCCGCTGAAGCGGAACATGCGAACTTAACCACTGCACCACCAGGCCAGCCCCCTTTCCTTTCCAAAATTTTAACAGAAGATGATTCTCTCCTTTCTCCAAAGATTACTCATCATGTATGTGTCTGTGGACCTTGAATCTCATACTTACCAGCCATCTCCCCAGCATCTTTTCCACTCTACTCCGTTCCTACACTTTTTATGATTTCCAACTTGCAAATGTACAGCCTAACTTTAAAACAAAACATAATAAAACAAAAACTTTCTATCGACTCTGTTCACCTTCTAAGTCTTGTGAAATTTCTCTGAACTACCAAATTTTCCCAGGTGATCTTTGCCTGATGATATTTTTCTTTACCCCAACTTACATCTTTAACTCCTTCAAAAGGACTTAAGGGTTTCTCTCCTGTCTTTCAAATCCACCTTCCTCACTTACTTTATGGTTTTTGATAAATGATTTATTCTTTCAAACCAAAACCATTAAGGTTATCTTGCCAGTTTCTTCTAAATCTTTTTACCTCACAACCCATCAGTCACCGAGTCCTGTCAATTCTTTCTTGACATTGACTTTTAGATTTGTCTCTTGTTCTTCATTGCCTGAATTCCTCACCATTTATGCTTGGGATACTGAAATTGCCTACTAGCTAGTTATACAAGCCAGGAAACGCTGCATCAATAAATGATCCCAAAATTGCAATGGCTAACAGTAAGAAAGTTCTATTTCTAGCATAAGATATGGGTTGTCATGGGACTCTGCTTCATGCTTCTTTACTCTGAGATTCACATTGATGGAGCACCCTTGTCTAAAAAATTGCCAGCCTCATAGCAAAGAGAAAAGAGAGCGTGACAAACCACAATTCAGCTCTTAAATCTTCTGCTTAGCAGTGGCACTCATCACATTTTATTGCTTCCAAATAGCACATTCCCTTCTGTCTTCATGCTTTTCTCTCCGTCTCCCACCCCACCCCAACCAGCACTCCCACTTCAAACCTACACACACTTCAACATTCTCAGAAGATACCTCCTTGGATACTTCAAAACATTCCAGATCTGGGCCGGCCCGGTGGTGCAGCAGTTAAATTCACATATCCCACTTCAGCGGCCCAGGGTTTGCCTGTTTGGATCCCAGGTGCAGACCTACTTG
Organism: Equus quagga; assembly: GCF_021613505.1. Lineage (NCBI taxonomy): Eukaryota > Metazoa > Chordata > Mammalia > Perissodactyla > Equidae > Equus > Equus quagga. The sequence continues at coordinate 15,973,024 of NC_060287.1, read as the reverse complement.
CTGTTTGTCGAGCCATGCTGTGCTAGGCATCCCACATATAAAGTAGAGGAAGATGGGCACAGACGTTAGCTCAGGGCCAGTCTTCCTCAGCAAAAAAGAGGAGGATTGGCGGCAGATGATAGCTCAGAGTTAATCTTCCTCAAAAAAAAAAAGAAAAAGGAAGAAAAAACATTCTAGATCCTTCTCCAATAATCCCTTCCCTAATTATTGTCTATACTACACTCCTTAGAGATTTAATACATCAGTGTACAATGTTAGCATAAATATGGCTAGTTTGCACATTAATTGCATTTATATATCTAATTTCTCCAACTATATTGTCTGTATTTTGTGATCAATTCTTAATAACTGCCATTTAAGTTCTTGATTTTTCCCTATTTCCAAACAATCTAGAATGTCTCTGATATAAAGAAATTCTAGTTTCTGTAAGGCACTAGTGAAATGGTCGTGTCCCTAACCAGAGTGAGTTTGGTGGGAATACAGAGGAAATACAGAGAAATGAAAGGTCAATGTGGTTAAGAGTGTTAGTTCCAGGGACGGACTACCTGACTTCAAATCCGTGGTTCCACCACTTACAAACTGGGGTGACCATTAGCAAGTTACTTAAACTTTTTTTGCTACACTATTTCTTATTTGATGATTACATTAATATGAGTATAACATATGGTTGTTTTCATGAATAAATGAGTAAATACATGAAAAGTGCTTATAAAATTGACGGGCACATATTAAGAGATCAATAAAGATTAGTTGGTGTTGCTGTTACTGTTAGTGGGTGATCTAAAATCTCAATAGAGCTTTGTGATTTTCTACTTTCCTGGCCACCAAGAATAAAGTATATGAGGAAATTCATATTCTCTAGGTGCATTTGCAAATCTGGGATCAGGAAATATTCCTAAAATATACCAAATTCTTATTATATTTCTTTCATTCCCCTTAGCACTGAGGGCTGCCCAAGTCCCACACGAGATGTTCAACAAATATTTGTTGATTGGCATAACCTCTCATCTCTCAGCTTCCAGATCTTAAAATAGGAATGCTACCTGAGGTACTTAAATTACAAAGCTATTTTAAATATACACTTTTGAATTTGTTTTCAAAAACATCTGCATAGAAATTTCTTTTGATGACAATGAAAGAGGGAAATGGGATATTTGGGGTGAAGGAAGAAAGTAAAAAGAAAAGATTATATAAATTTTACTATTCAACATTATAAAATGTAGCGGTAATATGAAGAATTTCTTTATGAAGAAAATGTTATAACAATAAAAATTGAGACCAAATAATATGACATTCTTGCTTTCCAGTTAGAAAAGCAAAAAATGACACTGTAAGAAATAAAAATCAACTTCATGGAACAGGTTGAATCTACAGAGAGAAAGGAAGAAAGGATCATGGTTGAGAATAAGCCCAAGTTTAAAACATTTATGAAAACAATCTCTACTTAAAATCTGGAAAATTTAGAGAACAACAGCTGGGAGGTGGGAACAAGGAAGAGAAAGAAAGGGAAAGAGAGAGAGAGGGAAAAACGAATGAACCCGATATTAACGAAATAGCTCCCCATTGTCATTTACCAAATTAGGTGCTGAAATATCCTAACTTCAGAGCTTTAAGAAGTTACTTTTCCTATTCTCAGCATTTCGTGGTACACTTTCATCCATGTATTCTATTTTATTTTACTTGTTTGTACTTTTCTACAAGAAAGTAACTTTTCAAATATGTCATTAAAGTGGTAAATTTGCAACTTCAAGGGAAATCGTTTAGAATTGATGAATTATTAATGATAATATTCATATCATAAAAATACACAATTGAAACCTGGCAAAAACATTAGTTTGATATATAAAAATATCCTATGTCTGTTTCTGCAATATATGTTCATTTGAAAAAAAATGTTGCTTCTGTAGTGGATTTCCATTTGGAAGAAGTAAAATGTTCTTTACTGAATGTGTTGGCTTTCTAGTAAAGGGTATATTTCCTTCCAACAACCCATTACTTACCAGTGTTTGATGTTAGAAGAAGCTCCTTACTGAAAAATAAAATTGTACCATCACTGAATCTTATCTTTTATTTTAAGTGGATTTCTAGTGACTATGATAACATACAGGGGATCCAGGTTGGAATCTATCACTAATACTGTCTTACAACGGAAATAGAGGCATAGAGTTATTCTTTCTAAGCCTCCTTTCTTGAAATAGATCATAATACATGTTTGAAAATATAACTCAGCACAGTAACTAATATTTACAGTTCAGAGGTAAACAAGTTGCACTGTCCTTTGCGCACGGCAAACATTCCTCCTCTCACTGTTATTCCACAGGCTCTTGGTAGTTTCCACAGAATGGAAATGGAAAGAGGTAATTTTCTGGGAACTTGACTATCCTTTCATTATTCTCCTACTCAATGATGTTATATAGTTTATCTTTTTCTATAGCTTCAATTCCAAAAACTTTTCTATTATGGGCCCAGGATTACTTTTCCAACTTTAACCCTTACTATTACCCAATTTATAATTCTGCTTTAGTCTCTTTTTTGAATATAGCATGCTTATCACTTCTACATTTTTATACAGGCTGTTTGTCCTAGCACACCCTCCCTTTCTCTCTGTATCTGAACCCTACCTGCACTCTTGGAGTCAGCTCAAGCCCCCCTTTCTGTGTGTAGTCTTCCCTAGCGTCCCAAACTCATATCGACCTCCCCTTCTTCAGAGCCTTTTAATCCCAGGGCATGCCACTCACTCATTTGCGTTAGTGATCTGTATCTTTTATGGTTACGATGTTTTCATGTGGGCTAGTCTTGGAACTCCAGGGAGATTATAAATTCATTGAGGACAGATGTATAGTTTATTCTTCTTTTTATACTGTGTGGTAAATTGCAATATAGGACTAGCAGGAGGGTTTGCAAAGAAGGGCTTGATAAATATGAATGTTAATTCTCACAAGACCTTTAAAGAGTTGAAAGATGAGAACAACCCCTCAAATTCAAACTTCAAGTTCATTCATGGTGGCCACTGTGCCGTTGAATCTGTTTTGACCCCTGTTCAACCTATTCAGCGTGGTGTAATGAAGAAGCATTACATACGTCTACCTGGATCTACCTGCACTCTTTTCAATAACAATAAGCTAAATTTTCCCTCACCAAGTTAGCTTCACAAAAAGGAAGGCAGTTTCTACACTCTGCTTTGGACAGGTGGAAGAGCAGCTACATCTTTTATTCTTCCTTTTAAGTCTTTATTCATTCATTGAACAACTAATTATTGAAAGCCTACTATATACAAAGGATAAACTTGCTAAGGACCAGACTGCTACCATTCTATGATCCATTCCTTTATGTCTTGAAAATCTTCCAAACTTCACAAATCATCTATTAAATGCAAATACACCAGAGAGAAGAAACATTTTGAACCACCATCAGGTAATACCTTTACCGGGATCACTGGACTGCCTTCTGGGTACCAGAATGCCGCCTGGAGAGCCAGAAACAGAGAACGTACTAAAAGAAGATGTGGTAGGTGCTAACAACAAACCTCACCTATAATCTGGTCTAGGAAATGACCAAAGCCCCTTCTATAGAGGTGGGCAGGGGTGTGTTCAATTCTTTCCCATTTCCTTATTTTCCTGGGGCCAATCTTTAAGTTTCTTCACTCAGATAAATCTTTTTTTAGTATTTTTCTACCTGGGATAGATAATAGAAAGAAAAAACATTTCCAAAATGGCCACAATAAAGTCAAGCACAACCATCATCTGGTCACAAATCAAGTAATTAGGGGAAAAAAATAAGCTCTTACTTCTTTGTTATCCAGAGTAGCTTACTTAAACATTTGGCCTCATTTAAACAATGCATTTTGAGGCCCCAAGCAAGTGTAGCTCTTTTGTTTAACCTAAAATGAAAAGGAACATATTTTTTTCGTTTCGCAAAGGAAAGGCTAAACTTTCATAAAAAGGCAATACAAATATCAGCAGATGTTATGTTTAATTAGTTGGACTTATATGATTGATCAGGTCAAAGAATGTCTGTGAACCTGCTTTTTAGCGTTTTCATGCTGATTTCGGGAACTGAGCTGTGCAGTTTTGCTGCCCTCTTGAGGTGAGTCAGGAATCATTACAGCTACTAATTGGACACGGTGATATTCTCCTTACATTATGCTTATTGAAACTGATTAAATTACTGACTATATTAATCAAACCACAAATTAAAATAATTATTGCAATACAAAATGTCTTCTAACATCTCAAAGAACTTATAATCACTACAACATTAAATTTCCAAATTAACCCATACAAGTTATTGGGTCTACCATTTATCATTTATGGATAATTAACGTGGAATAATCATTTACCCAAAAGCATTCAGAAAGCATGTTACCCACTTATAGTCCTGAATTATCTGTATAAAATGCACTGAATAAAATTACCCCAAAAGAAAAAGTTAACCCAATAAAAGAGAGGAATCTTCATTTTCATTAGAAATAAATTTATTCCTTTGTTTGCAGGTGAATTTAAAATTTGTGGATATTTTGCTGGAAATATTGCCGTTTCTACAATTTAAATCTTTCTCCCAAATCACAATATTAGAGAAGCAAATCATATAACCAGTAGTTCCCAGTTTATTTATTCAACAAGATTTTTTCAGAACCTTCAATGCGCTCTTTCTGAATTATGCCAAAGGTCAGTTGAGAAACTGATGAATTATTTAATTCTCCTCTGCCTGCCCTATGATTCTCCTTCAGGTATTCCAAGTGTATGACCAGATTTACACTCAGCATGAAAGTCACCTCTCAGAAAACTGGCCTGGGGGCATTCACCCTCACTCCTTCTCCACCTCAACAATCAAACTATTAATAATTATTCAGAACTCTCTGCCTGCACAGTTTGAAATTTCTAATATTTTTAACTAGAGGAATTGGAAGTCAGCTTCCAGAATTTCTTCCGCGGTCACTACTCGGGATCCCTGAGTTGAATTAAGTGCCGAGTGACCACTAGAGGTCGCATGGGGCGGGCTGTCCTGAGGCTGCCCCTCTGCAGGACGGAGTAAACATCAAACCTGGACTATCTTCATGGCTTTCCTTTCCTTTCTTTCACCCCACCCAGGGACCAAGTGCCCCCTCCCTTCAGTTTGGTTGCCCAAATCTCCCACTAATACACTCTTTACTCCAGACTTCCCAGGCTCTTAGGCTCCAGACTACTCTTTTCATATCCTACCCCTAGAATGTCTTAATCCTGAGTCCCACTTGTAGATGGGGACCTGCTTGATAAGGTGGTATCAAATTGTACTAAGTACTTCAAACCATGGGCTTCATGAGTGATAATTGATTGATGTCTTTGTCTTCTTGTGGAGCTTTTTTTTTTTTTTTAAGATTTTATTTTTTCCTTTTTCTTCCTAAAGCCCCCCGGTACATAGTTGTATATTCTTTGTTGTGGGTCCTGCTAGTTGTGGCATGTGGGACGCTGCCTCAGCGTGGTTTGATGAGCAGTGTCATGTCCGCGCCCAGGATTCGAACCAACGAAACACTGGGCCGCCTGCAGCGGAGCGCGCGAACTTAACTGCTCGGCCACGGGGCCAGCCCCTTGTGGAGCATTTTTTTAGCAGAGCCAAAGAAGGAAGATCTTCATGGCCAGAGAGTGCTTAAGAGTACACCTAGTTGATTTTGTAAGATGGTGTACAAAAAGGAAAACCAGACTTCTAGTTTGCTCTCTGGACTCATTAATTTCCACCCTGGAATAAATATCCAGGAATTATTATGGTTTTTCTTTTCCCTTTTGTTTTTTTTCCTTTTGGTCTTGCTCACCTAAAAAGTCCTCCAGCCTAGCTCCATTTCAAGTTACAACTTCTTCCCTCTCCCAGCTCCAACATGCTTCAGGCGTGGATGCCTGCAGTAGGTGAGTAGGATGAAGTTGGCTCCTTCTCTCATCCTTGCTCACCCCTCTCTTGCTAGGTCAGGCCCAGGGTACAGTTGTGATCTTGTACCATTGCCCTCTGGTCTCCAAGGCTGATTCTTTTCTAAAGGGTTTTTGGGGCAGGCCCTCAGAGACCCTCTCATCGGGGTCCATCAGCTGCCTCTCCTCCAGCAGACTGCTTACTATTCTTCCCTCCTCAGCCCCTGGGCTTCTGACTGCCCATTCTTCTCCTCATGCTTCCCTTCACCACTCACAGCGATACTCCAGCCTAGGATGCAGAATGCTGTAGTAACTTCCCTATGGGATGACCTTTAACCCACGAGAGACAGTAGACATGAGTGAGCTGGCAGATCAGTTTCCTCTCCAATCCTCCTGATGGCTTATTCTGAGGCACAACTTTTCTTTAGAACCATGGAGCAGCGGCCCACTTGGTTTATCACCTTGAATCTGCTTCTTATCCTCCTCTGTCTCACTTCTTTCCTTCACTCTCGCTGCACTGGGATGTGCCTTCTAATTATCACCTCAATATTGCCTAAGACTCCTTTTCTTTTTAATTGGACCTGAACTAGGAAACCAGAAATAGCAGCATATTTGATAAATTTTCCTTTGTTGTGGAATGAATCCAAACAATTTCCATTTTATCTGGAAAAAGAATAGAAATTTGGGGTTTGCATTGAGATAATTTGGTAAGGCACTAAAAGTTTCTTACTGATCACAGTATGATTAATTTAGACATTTTCTGCATACCTCCTGCACCAGCCTAGTCCAGATCACCATAATCTCTTGCCTAGACTTGCACCACAAATTCCTAGCTGGTTTCCCTGACTCTCGCCTTTACCTGCTTCAACCAATCTCCCTACTGCTGCCAGGATGACTGCAGCAGGACATACTACCTGCCTTTAGGGCCTTTGTTAAAGAGGCACCTCTCTCGCCCCTACACTCCTCAGGCATGAACCAAAATATGACTCCCTCTGTCTCTCAAACTCCACAAGACCCAAGCGATCCTAGACACCCTTCCCCTCTTCCAAAGAAAGGGAGAGGACGAATAGTACACTGACAACACTCTCTTAAAACTTAAGTGCATTTCTCATTTAACTCTTACAACAACCATGTAAGGAAAGTATTATTAAGAATACTTTACAGATAGAAAAATTGTGGCACAGAGAACTTAGGTAATTCACCCAAGGGCAGACAGCAACTGAATGGTGAAAAAGAATTCAAATTCCTCATCTAGTTTGAAAACCCCCTTCACCTCTAGTTTCTCTTTACCATACTCTACCATCATCAGCCCTTTCATCTGCCTGACACCTTATCATCCTTATGATATTGGTTGAAACCTCTCTTCTTTCAGGAGACATTTACGACTCTGTAGACTTCATCATGTCCACCTGCTTAAGTTTTCAGGGGCCTCTTTACCTTCCCTGTAATAGTAATTACTTGTCTAATTGTCCATCATCTTCCTTAGAGTTTAATTAAGTTCAGGGATGGCAGAACTACTCATACAAACACACACACACACCAGAGAGAAATGATAAAATATTTCATTTACAATATTAACAAAAAGATAAAATATGTTGTATACCAAATATCTCTCATTTGCCCCTCCAGATCTCCTCTTTACCCTTTGTCCTTAAGACTCCAAAATAATCCTCTTTGGCTCGATACTCTGCCCTTCAGTCCCACTAAGGCAGTGGTCCCACTCTCTGGACCCACTGGGGCATCAATATCTCCCTACAGCTTGGCAGGGCCCTGCCCATGCTGTGTCTCTCTACAGTGGCTCCACCCAGACCATGGTTCTCTGTCAGGGTGGGTACACACCTCCAGGGTTCCAGTAGGTTTTGCTCCCACCCTTTGAAATCAAGATGGAAAAAGTCCTGTCCGCTGGGTCCATGCATTCTGGGCCTATATTGGGATTGGCAACCGTGATGATCTCTGAATCACTTCAGAGTTCTTCTTTTGTCTTGATGAATAGTCTGCATTTATAGCCAAATAGTTCTATTGTTCAGTCCTGTAGGATCTAAGGAGTCCAACAGTCTTCCTTCATTTTGTCCCATTTTCTCTGTTTTCTTCATTCCCAGCTGGCAGTTTTTCTGTAGGTATAATCCCATCTTTAGTCTTGGCTTTTGTTGAGACGGTTGATTAAGTCCTAGTGTTTTCTTCCAAACACACTTATTTTTTGCAATGTGGATTAGCTGAGAATTTTCCAAATCTTTGAGTTCTGGTTCCTTTTTGCATAAGAATTCTGTCTTCAAAGCATTTCTCTCTTCTTACTTTCTACTAGAAGCAATCAGGAGGAACCAAGCTGTTTCGTCAACACTTTCTTAGAAGTCTCTCCAACTAAATATTCATTTTCATTACTGGCAACTTCCACCTTCCACAAAAGACAAGAACACAAACACAATTCAGGCAAAATCTTTGCCACTTTTTAACAAGGATCATCTTTCCTCCAGTTTCCAATAACATGTTCCTCATTTCCATCTGAGACCTCATCAGAATGGCCTTTACTGTCAATATTTCTACCATTCTGTTCATGATTAATAAGGCATTCTCTAAGGAGACTAGCATAGCTGCTTGAATAGAGGAAAGAGCAAGAGTGGAGACACTATGAGGGCAAAGGAGGGGAAGAGGGGGAGCTGGGATTTCAAAAATCTACGAAGTGTCGTATTTATCATATAAAACGATCCTTCAAACAGACATTATACGTCACAAAGAAACCAACTGGAGAATCAACTGATCTGATTGACAATAATAACACATAAGCACACTTAAGAATAAAGAGGAAAAAACAGAGATTAAATTCTTTGCTTACTTTGGGCTTTGCTGGGGAATTCATTTGGGTGACTTCCACTACAAACTTCTATTTCCAATTAGACATACTGAAGTACTTCATTAAATCTACTGCAAAAGCCATTCTCAGTGAACACCTTCCCTTTTATTCACCTTCCATTTATTTTTCCCTTAGGAAGAAGCTCTCCTCCCCATCTATGTTCTTCACCGCAAAGTGCCACCACAAGATCTTCGTTCAGTCAATGACCCTCCCAGGATCGCTCCTGGTTCCTTTCTTTCCTCATGCCAACATGAGGGGCCTCTTGTCCTTTACTTACCTTCAACCCATTCCACAGGTATATTCCAGATTCATCTTCCTGCCTTTACCAAAACCTTATTTCACTTTTTTGGCTTTGAAATATTACACGTATCTCTTGTTTTGGAATTCAAGCTCTCCAAAATATGGCACTTTAAGAAAATAGTCATGCTAAGTGTTCCTAGTGGTCCTGTATATGTATGCCATTAATGATTAAAGTATTACTAGATTCAAAGCTTATAAAGATCAAAGATGGGTAGCATAATGTGTAAGTCAGGAACCAACTAGGAAACTACTCTCAGTATTTAAATCAGTGCAGAAAATTGGTAGCATAGGAGAAGCAAGAGCTGAGAAGACAAAGAGAATTGGTGAGGCAACCTGACTGACACCAGTAGGCTTGAAGAACCGAAGGAGGGGGTGGTGTCACTGGAGCTTGAGGGCTGTGTCACCCAGGAGAACCTGGAACCGTGATGAGCTTCATCATAGACAGCAGGAGCCAGAGAGGAGAGGCAGGCACGCCCAGAAATACCACTTGGGGCAAAGAGACAGATAGAGGAGAAATACCCCATTTCTCAGTGTTGTTCTCATCCTCTCGGACCCTAGTCACCCGTCTTGCCCTCCTATGCAGCCTCATTCTTGCCCTGCGGCCCTGACCGTGAGACTGCTCCCTGGGGTCTGGACTTGCCTCAGGCGGCCCTCACATCCCTGCATCCCCAGTGCTTCCTGCCACTCCAGATCCCAGCTCACTCGCACAGCGCCAGGCAGCAGTCCAGCTCCCAAGACCTTGCTCGAGTGGGGTTTCTGTCACTTGCAAATGAAAAAGTACTGATCCAGTTCACAAATATCAGCATGATCTATCATTTGTTCTATAAATCTTCCATTTTGTGCCTAATAATAATGACTTTTTTCTTTTACTTTCTCACTTTCATCACCAGCGCTATCTGTTGACATTCTTTTGGGAGTTATTTTTTATAAAGAAACATAGTTTTAATACTTCATCAGTTACTACATTCATAAGAACAAGTTGAAATAATACAACTCCTTTAAACTAGAAATGCTACACACTCTTTTAGGTGTAAGAAAGAGGAAAAACGCATTGGCAAGTAGGGGAAGGGAACACCAGCGGACCTCACTGTGAGCCATCAGGACACTACATTTGGCAGTTTGGCACAGTAAGTATACATGTGGCCTTTGGAGCCAGATGAACATGGATTTGAGTCTGCCATTTGCCAGCCCTGTGACCATCTTAAGCCTCAGTTTCTTCATTTGTAAATGGACATTTTAATAGTCCATCTCTTAGGGAGTTGTCATGTTCAATGAGATAATGCTTATCACGCAATTTCCAAAATTCCTGGCACATAGTTAGATTGATAAAATGTTAGCTACCTTTTTTAATTGCTATTAGATGTGGCAAAGGCTGAGACTAGATGAAAGATGAAAGCTGACATTACCCGAGACATTAGAAAAGAAGTGGACTGTGAATTCATGGAATTGTTGGTCAAAACATACATCCTTTTTTGGCAAATTAACGGAGGGAATCCTGAGTACTATTGACCAGGGACTCTAGCTTTAGTACCAGAAAAGCTGGCAGACTGTAATAAAGTACTGAATACCTAGATATGTGCACATACACACACTGATATACCTACAGATTTGAAACCACCTAAGAAACGTGGTTTCTTTTCTTTCTTTTGTAGGTTTTTTTTTTTTTCGGTGAGGAAGATTCACCCTGAGCTAACATCTCTTGCCAATCTTCCTCTATTTTGTATGTGAACCACCATCACAGCATGGCCACTGACAGATGAGTGGTGTAGGTCTGCACCCAGGAAGCAAACCCCAGCCACCAAAGTGGAGCACACCAAACTTAATCACTAGGTCACTGGGTCTGGCCCAGAAACATGGTTTCTATATGGATAAATCCTCCCTGACCTTAACTGGTTTTTTTTTTTTTGGAGACGGATATTGACCCTGAGCTAACATTTGTGCCAATCTTCCTCTATTTTGTATGTGGGACACTGCCACAGCATGGTTTGATGAGTGGTGTGTAGGTCCACACCCAGGATCCGAACCCACAAACCCCGGGCCGCCTAAGCAGAGCACACAAACTTAACCACTATGCCCCAGGGCCAGCCCCTCAACTGTTGTTAACAAGAAGCCAAATACTTAACCCTCTATCAAGGTATACAGCAACATTTATAAAATATTTAATTATAGATGCAAAGATAGCTTATAGCAGAATGTATGTGCAGGGAGTGCAAAACTAAGCCCACAAGTCACACACACAAGAAATAGAACTTCACTTTTCTGGAATTCAACTCATTATTTATTTCAAGCTCTCATTCAGAAACTAAATCACAAGCAATTAACAACCCCCAGCCCTTGGCTTATACCTCCCCTCGCTTCCCACACCAGAGGGACTGAAGCAGGATCAATAACTGTGCCCCGGGTAGCCACTTCAGAGCCTGAGGCAAAAGGAGAACTCAGTAATACTGAACCTGTGTTCACTTAAAGTTTTAGTATTTTGTTCATCATGCACTTTCACATTAATTTTGAGTTTTCAAATCTTGCATTAAAATATTATTTCTCTTGATAACTGATTTTTTTTTTTTTGTCTCCCCATTAAGTTTTGCACCCAAGGTGGGTAACTTGAACATTTCATCCTAATCCAACCTTTCTCCTCCTTTTCTCCTGGGATCAAGTTTAAGTTCCAGGAGCTTATATTGTTGTGCCAAGATATCAATCAGGGTGGAGAGTGGGCTGGAGATGTGGGTTGTCATCTATCAACAGCAGCATTCTTTGAAACGCCTGTTGTTTATCTGGTTTGAGGTCATTGATCCATTCAAGTTGCTGGCAGCTCATCCTTTGACTTCAATTTCAAAACCCTTCAAAGTTGACCCTTATTCAGTCGCTTCTATGCCCTTTCTATGGAGCTCAGAAAACACTGACCTGCTCTCCTATACCACTCTGGAGCTTCAGGTCAGTTATTAAGGTTGTCTGAGATACTTTACTACTTCTCTCCTGCTCTTGGATGCATGAGAAATTGTTCTACTCCTCACTTTGGCACAAAGAGATGGGCAGGAGCCCTGGGAGGTTGACTGACGCCCATCTTCCTGGACGCATCACACCACAAATTTTACGCTTGATGTGAAATTTCAGACTATAGCTGGTCCTCAGCAGACCATCTACTTTCCCAGGATCCACCTGGGCAGGGAGGCACAGGTCCAGTGGGTGCTGATAAATGTTTAGCAACCTGCTCTCCAGGATGCTGTGGGGGGACTGGTTTGTAGCTTTTACCAATTTCCAGAGAATAAAACTCTCCCCACAGCTGATTTCAAGTTACCAATACAACACCAACAAGCTCACAAAACTAAAAGTTTACCAATTGGCTCTTGTAAGCTGGGACAAGGCAGGTCCAGCACACTAGGGCACCAGCCCCTCGATTACAGAGCCTCCAAGCCTATCTGAGGTCTCTGCCATCCCCTAGAGTTGTCATCAGGGAGGGCCAACTGGCAAGTGTCAGGCTCATGTCCAGTCTCCTGTTTGCCTTCTTACTTCCCTGGCTCGGAGAATCAGGAGCAGAAAAAGACAACACTTTAGCTAATCTTCCAAATCCACTGTTTATTATTGACAGAGAAATAGACTAGCCAAGAATTTCCCTCTTCTGTAGTCTGCTTTATCTGTGTGGACTCCTCCCCAAGGCAATGAAGACAGACGCCTCACTGTTCAAATGGAGGAAATGGCTTAGGAAATCCTAAAGGAAAAAAAGAGTCCATTTATATCTCAATATACATAGTATTTCACCAGATAATCAAAATAATCTCCAAAAGATAGATGTCATAATGATCCCTATTTAACAATTTATAATTTATCTGCTCCACACAGATTTATTGCATGCCATTACATGCTCATTAATTGTCAGGGTCTGTGCTAGGTCCTAGATGTAGAGAGATGAGTAAGGCTGCCTAATCCTGAGTTCACAAATCTCGCAGTTATATGCTCTCATTAGAGAATCGAGGGGCTAGCCAGTGGCGTAGTTGTTAAGTTTGCACGCTCTGCTTCAGTGGCCTGAGGTTTGCGAGTTCGCATCCTGGGTGCTGACCTACACACTGCTCATCAGGCCATGCAGTGGCAGCATCCCACATAGAACTAGAAGGGCTTACAACTAGGATACACAACTATGTACTGGGGCTCTGGGGAGAAAAAAGAAAATAAAGAGGAAGATTGGCAACAGATGTTAGCTCAGGGCCAATCTTCAAAAAAAAATAGAGCATCGGTTAAGAAATTATCTATGTGCATTTGTGTGTATATAAATACGTATATATTTTTAAAACAAATTGAATGAATAAAGTTCATTATAAACCACATATAAATATATAAATTACATACACTACATATAAACTACATATATATATATAAACTTAGATGTCAAACAAAAAAAATCAAGAAAATGATTTATCATAAAAATCACCTTTACAGAGAGGGGCGGGCGCGAGGTCTGTGTTCAGAAAGAGGCTTCTAGATGCTGACAATGTTCTACTCTTGATCTGGGTAGTGACTACACTGGGTTTCACTTGATTGGTAATCATACATCTATAATTTTGTGTCCTTTTTATTATGTTATTGTGTTATTTTTTTAAAAATCTCCCTGCATAAGTCATTTTGTCAGTTTGACTATGTCAAGAATTTTTCTTTTCATACCTTATATTTTCAGTCTTAAGCATAATCTGACTCTAGGTTTTCCAGTAAGTTGAGCATTTTTAGTTTTTTCGAGGGTGGTTGTCTTAGAGACAATATCTTTGAATTTTTTCCTAACAGCTGTATACATGTAGCTCTGATTTTTTTTTTTTCTAAATGGGAATGGATATGTTTTATCCGTCTCACCAATAAGGTGTTAAATTAAATTATGCTGGCTCAGTGTTCATGAAGACCCCATCTCAAACAAAAGGGCACTCTCTCATGGATGAATTTCTAAAACGCTAGGGGATGCGAAACCACTTCACTCAAATCAGGCAACATCCTACTTTTCCACAGGACTAGCACTGGGGCTGGGGTCTCAATTCAGACCCAGGCGTAGAGGAAGTTTGAACCAGCAGGAACAGGCGGCGACCCCCAGAATCAGGACGTGGGACAAGGAGATGCCCATAAACTAAAAGGGAAGCAACAAAACAGAATCTGCCAACACCTCTTAAGGCCTTAGATCAGCGAACACTGCCCAGATGTCCAAAAGACTCATATCAGATTCCTGACTCAGCTACTTAGTAATTATGTGACCTCAAGCAACTCACCCCACCTCTCTGAGCCTGCTTGCTTGTCTGTAGAAAAGGGAATACAAGAGTACCTACTGTTGGGGGGTGCTGACAGGACTGTGATAATGATTGCTAAGAGCTTCATAAATGTAAGGGCACATTATTACAGCACGACATTCATTTGAACAAAATTTCACAGTAAAACGATCTGGATGTTTTCTAGGTTTGTTTTGCTGGCATTTTACTATGGAAACTCCCCAGAAGCCAGCACTGTATTTATTATCCAGGGACAGACACTCTGTGCCTAGTTGTAGGTTGTCTAATGGCTGGTGCTAAAAGAAACAGTTAACTATAGCCAATTTACAGATTCCATCCAGAACACACATTATGCAACATCCATTATGTTAATAAAAATAAATGAGTAGAAAAATATTATTTTTAAATTACTTTGAGTGCAAATTCTAGCACATATTTTTAAAAGTCCACAGAAATACTCAAACCCACATTTGTGGAAGACATAAGGGACCTTCATCTTCTATGTTCTGCCTTCGCCTTCAGGTCTCAGGTCTTCAGCGAGGCTGTTTAAACAACCTCTCATTAAAAGCTCCACATCTTACGAGGACAGCAGGGAGGTCACAGAGCAATCAATTAAGTGTCAGGAACTGGGTCTCAGAAACCTTTCTATCCATCCCTGAGAGAGACTAACTTCACTCTAACTCTCAACACTTAGTGTATTTATACTTCATGGATTTTGCTACCTAATTTTCCAAAACAAAGGCTGAGAAAAAATTTTAAAACTCCAGGCAGTTCACCCCTGACTCATACACTCTCATCAAGGAACACTGTTCAGGGTGAGTACAAATGCCCTCATTCCATTCTTCTCACCACAGCCACCTTTTCTACCCTCCATTTTACCTTCCACTCACACCACTAACACTATTGCCACTCAACCCCCAAGTATTATTTCCAGGGATTTCCTCCAATCCCAAATCCTTACACAATATTTGGAATTTCACATGACTTCAATGCAGGAAAAGGGCAGGAATCCCCTGCCATTACTACTACTGTCTGATGACCCCTTTTTCCCATTTGTTTATTTTAGTAATGAAAAAAGTAGTTCCCAATAAAGCCCTCATTAATCAATCAACAAATGCTACTTCATTACCCTACTCAATCAATCGATAATCTATCAACAAATGCTACTTCATTCCATCCTACATCCGTTACTATTATACATAATCCCCTCTTCACCCTTCAGTCCTAACTCCCTTCTCCTCACTCAGCCACCCACTGGAAAGAACTCCCCCACAACCTATGTGAAGTAGATTTCCCTCTAGACTGCCTCATTACTCTCTCACACCACTGTTCTATTCTTAATTCTTATCTCAGTATAATTGTTTAATGTTTCTTGTTTAGTGTTAATGCTTTTTGTTTGTAATCCCACAAGAGATTTTGAGCTCCACAGGGCAGGATCTTCTCTCCCTCGTCCACCTCTTTACCCCAGCACCTAGCCCAGTGCCCAACACGCAGTCTGTCAAGAACTGGAAAGGATCAGAGATTTTACCCTACTTGCACCAGTAAGTTAACCTGCCACAGTTTCGTGGATGCTGGTAGAAGACACGAGACTCTGGGTCAGAGATGAAGAACAGTTTATTAATCACAGCAATAGCAGTAGCCAGAGTATTGGCATTTTTGCACCAGTTCCCTTTGCCCCAAGCCCTACAGGATGACACAAAGAGGACCAGAGGACACCTGCACACAGTGGGTTGTGATACAGGAGAGGAACCCTGAGTGTAGGGAATCCAAAAATTTTATCATGGGCAGTAAGCCTGCCTGCACTTCGCTCCAGAGGGAGATACAGTCTCTATCTTCCCAGGCCAATTGCTATATGAACATCTCTGAAAGGATATTCTGGGACAGAGGGCAGTCAGTGCCTCTCTTAGAAGATGTGCAGAAACACGAGATCTGTAAAAAAACTGCATGCCAACAAGTAGAGAAACAAAAAATATTTGTCAATTGAATGAATAAATGAACTAGAGCACCAATCCAACATAGGCAGTGGAATTAAAATTAAAAATAAAATAAAATAAAGTAAAGTAATAAATCTCCTTCTTTTGTTCTCAGAGACCTCCTTTCCAGTGGTGTGATAGCAAATGTTAACAACCAGTTCTTGGGAGGAGAAAGGTCTTGATTTGTATCATTTTCCAATTTCCTTGAGAAAATATTCCCACCATGACCAGCTATAAGCTACTGATATCAGTGTGCGCAGAGGTGGTGAGAAATGCACAGCACTACACTGTTAGATAGAATTTCCACTATTCGAATACACAACACGTAAATCACCTCAATAGGTGATTTTACTGTTAGTAATTGAGTAAAAATGTAAAATAATTAAGTGAAGAGTTTTTAGTGTATATTAAGTTAGTTTTAACAACAATTATTTAATTGTAAGTTTATATGATTTAATTTTTAATAATATCTGTGTTTAGCAACTGGCTCACAAAATTCTTGAGACTTTTAACAATTGGCTCTCGCAAGTGGGTATGAGCTGGCTGCAACACACCACAGCCCTTACCATTGTTCTTTGCTACTCCATCCCTGTCTTTTGTGACACTCTTGTCCCTCCAACCCCATTATGTACCTTTATTTCCAGATTTTCTATTTCTCTCAAACATGGCTTCTTATCCTGCTCCTCAAGGCTGAGTTCTGTGTCGGTTCTTTTCACTACCCTCTACCTAGCAGGGCAGGCATCCCACATATAAAAAAAATAGAGGAAAATGGGCACAGATGTTAGCTTAGGGCTAATCTTCCTCAAAAAAAGAGAAAAAGAAAGAAAAAATACACAGTCCCAGTCCACGGAAACACCCCTAGGGAGGGACCTGGGAATTCCACTTAGCCTTCCTGGGTCACCAAGGCCACAGCACGGGAGAAGGGGAGAGATTCCAAGTGATAGCTTTCAACGCATTTTCTAGTGAAATCGTTGTCACATTTTTGGTTAGGCTCTATTAACTTTGGTGCCATATTTTAAGCACTTTACGCATTATACTCAGGACTTATAAACAAATCTGAGATGCCAATCTCTTCTCTTAAGTGAAAAATGCATTCAGATTTCCAAATTTAGAAAGGAAATTTGGGAACATACTCAGAAGACTGCTTGATATATAGTTCTGTACTTTTTATTTATTGAGCTATGTCCACCAGAGGGCAGCAAAAATGTTTATATGTGAAATATATCTACTCAGTCAGAAATTAAGAGCACACCTGTATTATCACTTGCTGATAAATAGGAAACCATTAGCATCCTCGACAGCAACATCACTTCAAGTTCATGCAGAAAAAAACGTAGCTAGGAGATTTTATTTCTTAAGACTAAAAAAAGCATGAATGAATGAATGTTCCTAGTTATTTTTAGAGAATTTCAATATTATGAAGAAATATCATCATAAGGTTAAAATTTCATTTTTTACTTCAAAGCCTCAGTATTAACTTTCGTAGCAATTGAATCTCTAGTTGGTTACTCATTGATCCACTTAACATATATTTGAACACTTCTCATGTTCAAAACATTATGCTAGTAGTTATCATTTCTGAGTCATAACTTGAGAAATAGAAAAATGATTGCCTGTCTGTATCAATCACGGTTCTTCAGAGAAACAGAACCAATAGGATACATATATGTGTGTCCATGTGAATGTGTGTGTGTAAATAAATTTATTTCAAGGAATTGGCTTATGCAATTACGGAGGCTGGTAAGTCTGAAACCTGTGGGGCAGGCTGGCAGGCTGGAAATTCAGACAGGAATTGATGCTCCAGTCTTGAGGCAGAATTTCTTCTTTATGTAACCTCAGTTTTTTGCTTTTATGGCCTTCAACTGACTGAGTGAGGCCCATCCACATTATCAAGGTTAATGTCCTTTACTTAAAGTCAACTGATTGTAGATGTTGACCACCTCTACAAAATGCCTTCACAGCAACACCTAGATTAGGGTTAAATAAATAACTGGGTATGGTAGCCCAGCCAGTTGACACGTAAAATTAACCACCACATTGCTCCAAAGCATTTCCTTTGTCCAGTTGCCATGTCCCAGAAATGCCACCCTTGGAAAACCAGGCTTTGGGTCATGGATTGTTCTTCCCAGATATCATCTTCTAAAACGCATAAATCCTTGATAGGTTAATATAACTACTTAGACACTAACATGTGTCTGCCAGTTTATCATAGACAGAACAGAGTCGGTGGTGTTCTGAAAGCACTGAGTAGCAAGGAGTTCCAAAATGCCAAAAGGGAAGCTGTGATTTACCATCAACCACCACCAGTTTCCTAATTTGGCACGCAGTTTCCCCTCTCTGTAAGTGCTGGTATTTTGGGCATGTTGTAAGGAACTACAGTGTTGTTGTTTTTAGAAACTGCATCTACTTTGTAACCCAGCAACTAAACTACAGCATGATGCCCCACCCTCTCGCTCCTGTTCAACGTGCCAGGCAGTTTCAGCTCAAAAGGCTTTGCTTATTGCACTTCATTAAAAAGATTCACAGAAACAAGGCATCACCTGACTCTACTGATGAGAAAATAGGAGACAAACCCAAAAGGAGAAACATTCTATTAAAAAGGGAGGAGTGTGTTCTTTAAAAATGTCAACGTCAGAAAGGACAAAAATTAAAGGCAAAAGAAAAGATTAAAGGATACTAAAGAGAAAAGACAATTAAAATTAGTACCTCCTCCTAAGCTGAACACTGCACTAGAGAGGAAAAAATACTATGAAGGACAGTGTGGGATCAACTCACAGACTGAAATACAGACAGTGGATTGAATAGAGGTCAGGGTGCTTGTTGTTTTTTTACTTTAATAGTTGTCTATGATTGTGTGAGAGAGTGTCCTTTTCTTAAGAGGAGATTGGGTTCAGAAAAAATATGAATAATAGGTATATACGTGAAGAGAGAGCAACAGATGAAGCATATGAGAAACTGTAAGGAAACTGTAGGTGAACCAGGGTGAGGAGCATACAGGTGTTGTTTGTGCTGTTCTCACTTCTCTTGTTTTGAAATTATTTCCAAATAACTTCTTAAAAGGTTTTATCAGAATTAGCTATTTTCATTGTGAGAAATTCATTCATATGCTTTAAATTGATAGTGATGTTGCTTCGGGAAATCAACTTATCAGGATTCTTTCTAGCTCATATCACATCACATCACAGTCCAGTATGACTGGCGATGGGGGGAGTAGAGGCTCCATCCTATGCTCACAGCTCAGGGACCCGAGTCCTTCCCATCAGAGACCCCACCCTACTTTGGTTCCCTAGAGTCCTCTTCAATCATCCAGGAAATAGAATTGCACATGGAAGATGATCTATGTGCCAGTCTGGAAATGGTCCCATCATTCCTGCTCATTCTCATTGCCCAGAACACTCATACAGGACAACTACCTGCAAGGGAGCCTAGAAAATGTGGTCTACCTGGGGGCTCAGGAAGAAGAAGACAATGCAGGGGTTGGGAGGCACCAGCACCTGCCACAATTAGTATCTTATTTTACAGAGATCTGGGGACACTTAATTGAAAAACAGAGAGAAGAAATAACCCCTCCTAAGAAAAGTGGGCAGAGAAAATTACCCTGAGACCAAAAAAATCTTGAGATCAAAAACCATGTCTCTCTCTCTCAAACTCTTTCTTCTCCTGGAGGACAAATAGTCAAGATGGCAGAGTGCAGTTGAAATTGGAGGGAACTTAATATCAGAAACTGAGTTTTAAGAAAACAGTCACTGAAATTATTTTATATGTGGGCACCATGGCATTAACAATAGAAATACAGGGCCATTTATGCCTGCAAAAGCTAAGTTGAAGCTCAGAGATGATGCACAAATATGGGATGGGTTTCTCACAGTGGTGAATTTACTCCCCCTGTCTGCCTATCTATTCCCCCTCCCTCATCTTTTTCCTTCCAGGAACATTTCCAATTATGTCTCTTTCACGAAACCTCTTTGCTCCAGATCACGTTAATTTCTTTCAGTTTGACTCATTGCCTCTCTAGCTAATATGAAATGTTTTAGACTGTGACAATTCTTTCTTTTGTGTTTAGAATAGTTATTCAAGGTTCAGGAATATAGTTGGTCTCTATTTTGTATACCTTACACTTAGCCCAGTGTTGGGCTTATATAGAGGGATGAATATTTTTTACTTCATTTGCTTCCATTTCTGGAGTTGAGTGAGAGGGCTGTCTTCTTAGAACACATGGATCTTGGCTGGGAATAGGAAATGAATGAGTTCTCCTCCAGCATACTCTCTCAAACAAGGACCAGTCACACTTACTAAGTGACTGAGCACGGTCACTTTGAATAAAATGCTAAAGATATTCTTTTTAATCACATTCATTTTTTTCTCTCAAACTCTCTTATGAATACCTTGGAGGTTTCTCAAAAAGATGGATATGGTCTAGTACCAACATGGAAATGAGCATGGCAAAGGCAGCATTCCGGACAAAGGACTGATTCCCAGGTTTTCTCCTCTGGGCCCTAGACACAGCCAGCTTTTTCAGGCAGGGTCTTCCTAGTCCAGTCACCTATGACAACATGTGAAGCACACTTTAATTCAAGAACTTTAGGGGCCGGCCCGGTGGCGCAGCGGTTAAGTTCACACGTTCTGCTTCTTGGTGGCCCGGGGTTCGCTGGTTTGGATCCCAGGTGCGGATATGGTACACCTTGGCAAAAGCCACGCTGTGGTAGGCGTCCCATGTATAAAGTAGAGGAAGATGGGCATGGATGTTAGCTCAGGGCCAGTCTTCCTCAGCAAAAAGAGGAGGATTGGCAGTAGTTAGCTCAGGGCTAATCTTCCCCCCCAAAAAAAAGAAAAAAAAATCTAAGAACTTCATAACAGTGAAAGGATTCATTTAGACAGAATAGATCTGCATTGTAAAATAAAAATGACACATATTTTACCGTATAGTTCACTAATAATAAATATAAATATAATCATAATTATATGTTGAGTACAAACAATAAATGTCATACAGAGAAATTCTAATATTAATTTCCAATATTTTCCTCAATATGTGTTTGGTGAAAATCCTTTGTCAAGAATGATTATTTGAATTGTCACTGTTGGGGTTCATTCCAGGTCCGATTTATTTTCTCTGCTGCTTATCCAATTTCTGTATCCCTTCTGTTGAAAGCCACACAATGTTCATGGTTTTACAGGCATGCAGCAGAGGTCACCTCCTCCTAGCGGAATCATTATTTTTACTATCTGCTCATGGGCTTGCTCAATGTTCCACTTAATATTGCTCTTAATAGTGTGTTTTCACTGCTTGCCACTATGTCTACAAAATGCCATCTGCCACTTGTCTCTGTTCTGAGCCCTCTGTGTCCCATGGGGTCCACTCTATGTCGAGGTGATGGAGAGGGCTCTGTTTTCCTCACATTTGGAAAGGAAGAAAAGCTACCTGATGAGAGCAGAGCTGAAAATAATAGGGATGCCATGCTTACTGCCCCTGAATTAGCATCAACTTTTGACCTAGAAGTTGCATCCAGGAGTATTTAACTCTATCATGCTCAATGTCAGATGGGCAACATTCACGTGTGCTGTATTTCTCAATATTTCTACCTAGCATCTAGCAACTCTAGCATCTAGCAAAGTATCAGGGGAAAATTGCTTTCTGAAATGCATATAAAAATTAGATGAGTGGCAAATGCAGAATACCAGGTTTCAGAGGAGAATTTTCTTTCGCGCTTGTCAGTTTGATGTTTCTGCTTCCTCAGATTTCTCAGCTGAAATCTCAGCTCTCTTCTCAGGAAGAAAGAAACATTTTGTATTTTCATAAATTGTGTTTATAATGTTCATACAATAAAGACTATAAGTGTTTGGTCTCGAATACAAGAGTTTCCAATAGTCCTGCATGTGAGGATGCTCGTGCCATCACGCTTGCAAGTGAAGAGAATCATGGTACACTCATGACAAACGCACTTCTCTGCTCCCTTATCTCTGGTTTATGGTTTGGCACATTTTCTAACTTGAACCCATTAATTCAGTTACTGCACAACCCCAGTTAGGTCAAGGCCACAGGGTTCAACGGAACATGGATCGGTTGTAGCTTCACTCTGTTTTGTAACAAACACACTGAAACTTTCACGTTGATCAGTCCTTCCACAAACCCATGTCAAGGGTCACTGGTGAGATCAGACAAGATATTCGTCACAACTCATTGAAAAACAGCTCCAAATGCATGCCCTGACATGGGTCAAATCACCAGTTGCCACAGGAAAGATGGTGCGCCTTAGGTGGTTTACAGACCTTACAGGCAGCAATGATAAACAGAGCCTTTCCTACGCCACTTGCAATATCATGAAATTTCAGAAGATATACACAGGCTTTTGACAATGGTAAATGAGTTCAAACTGTCATTTAAATAATATCTTGCATGATGAAAATCATGCTGTACAATGCACTATAATTACAATTCATCATTCAAATATAGAAACTCAGCCCATTTGACATCAAGCTTAACACCGCATTTCTCACTGCCTTTATTTCCACCTTTGTCAAAACTGACAAATGCAATAGTACATGCACTCAAAGATTTAGCAAATGTGTAGTCAGGATTTGTCGCAGGGCAAATGACTTTAAGTTTCATGAATCATTTCCACCAAGGATGGTTCTGTTTCTAAGTCTATTTTAAGTTTCTAACATAACTGTGGTGTGCTACATGCCATGGGTAACGTGAAATGAGTATCAGTGACATGAACCATTGTATCAATCAGAATTCTCCAAAGAAACAAAACCAGTAGGACATATGTATATATAAAGAGATCTATTTAAGGAATTGGCTCACATGACTATGGAGGCCGCAAAGTCCCAGGATCTGCAGTTGGCAAGACCTAGGAGACTTGGCATAACGTTCCAGTCTTAAGGTCGGCAGCCTCCAGACCAAGGAAGAGCCAACGTTTCAGTTCATGTCTGAAGGCAGGAAAAGACTAATATCCCAGGTCAAAGCAGTCAGGCAGGGGAGTTCCCTCTTACTTGACTTTTTTGTTCTATTTACATCTTCAATTATTTGGATGATGCTCACCCATCTTAGGGAGTCTACTGATTCAAATAGTAATCTTGTCCAGAAACATCCTCACAGACACACCCAGAATAACGTTTGGCCAAATGTCTGGGCACCCTGTGACCCAGTCAAGCTGACACATAGAATTAACCACTACACCCATATACACAAAAAGCCTATCACTTAGGGAAGAGATAAGACAAACACAATCAATAGTGTGAACAATGACAAAATGACATATAATGAAGTGCTAAATTGAATGATAATGCCTATAAATCCTATATATCCCTCAGACAGGGAGTAATCAGAGAATATCTGATTTACTAATTGTATACTAAAGGTTTTCATTTGTCTACAGGTGATTAAGGCAAAAGAATTCAAGGGTAAATAAGGGTTGATTGTTCAAAAAATAAAATACCTAGGGTCATCCTGGTGGCATAGTGGTTAAGTACATGCACTCTGCTTTGGTGGACAGGGTCTGTAGGTTGGGATCCTGGGCGTGGACCTACACACTGCTCATCTAGCCATGCTGTGATGGTGTCCCCCATACGAAAATAAAAGAGGAAGATTAGCATAGATCTTAGTTCAGTAACAACATTCCTCAAGCAAAAAGAGGAAGATTGGCACAGGTGTTAGCTCAGGGCCAATCTTCCTCACCAAAAAAAATAAATTAATTAAAATAAAATAAAATACCTAAAATGACTTAAAAATGAAAAGAAAAAAAAACCCTCAAGCATAGATATGAGGAAGAAAAATACAAGACTGCTTCAGCATCTTTCCAGTCTGAATCTTGATACCATTTTATACCCCCTGTGAAAGATTGCTTTAGCTGAGAGAAAATGGGTTTTGATGGAACATAGTCACAAACACCTGCTGGTCTTAAGTATTTCAGCAAATAATTCCACCGCCTGCTGGGAATTCTTAGGTTATAATTTTCATATTCATAGCTTCTCAAAAATTTTTAGAGGTTTTCAGCAGAAGAGGAACAGCAAATGATGCCAAGTCAAATAATCTCTGAGAGAAATGGATATTATTCACTGCCTTCATTTGCTACCCACTACCCACCAGAGTCTATTCTTTCACAGCCAGTATTTTAATGGAAGAGGTACATGAAATTATGTCACATTCAGTATTTCTCCAAGGATTACCCAATGACTTGTAAGCAATTCCATTGGCTAACCTTGAAACCAGTTTTTACTGGGAAATGATGATAGAAATCGTTATGCAAAAGTTTGACAATCTTTCTCTAATCTTTCTTGAAGATATCAGTCCCAAACAGCCTTGAAGACATCAAAGTGTCTATAGCTGAAAACCCACTGCCTTCCTTCAGTTTATGCTTCAGTAAATCTAGATCAACTCTTTAATCTGTGGAACCACAGTTTTCTGGCGTGTCTTAATAGCTCAGCAAAGGCTGACTGAATGCCCCCTTTCCACCAACAAGAATGGCAAAATCTATTCCATTTTTCTTGATTCTCCCAGCTGTCTTGTGACAATGATTTTCTGACTGGTCACTCTCTTCGCTGGGATCAGACAGGCTGAAGCTGTTCTGTTTCTTGAAATTTTCCTGTCATTCTAGAGCAGCCTTTCTCAACCATGGAAGATTAGACATGAGCAGATGGAAGTGAGCATCTCTATCCCTCATGACCAATGCTTGGCATGTAGGAGATCTGGAGCTCCCATGGCCCAAGATGGGGAGTTAGGGAGCAGTGGTGTTGTGAGATTTGAAGGATCTGGGAATGGGAGAGAGAAACAATAGGACACAGAACTCTGGAAAACCCACACAAATGGAAGGGACTATAGACTTCAAGAGGAGGTCCCAGCAGGAAACCTAGGTAAACTAGATGACTTACCAATGCCTCAGTGTTCACCAGCCAAAGAAAACCAGGCAATGGACAGGCTGACCAATCCTCAACAGAGACCAACAAGAATAGAGAGGGTAGCCCAACACCAGAAGGCTGTCTCCACAATGCCCTAAACAAAAGTCAATCTTCTCTCAGAACAAACATGTACCATCTTGGAGAAAAGGAGGGAAAGAGGAGACTTCACGAGAGGTGGGGAGAAAGAGGCTGATAGGGAGTTTACACTTTGAACTGATGGACTATTTTATTCTATGACCTCCTAAAGACTAATCACAAAAACGAAATCAATCACAGGAAAACTTTAGTTAAGCCAGAATATTACCTCTAACAGGAAAGTTAAGTGTTTTCTAGCACATTCATGCTTCCAGTAGTGGCAGAACTGAAGTATCCAGAGCCAGATAAGATCAATGATTGCAAATGAAAGAAGAAGCATATTTCGTGAGATTTGTGTTGTAGTGTAATCTTTAACCTCCAAAAGCTGAAATGAATAAGAAATGAAAACCCTCCTTGAACTCACACTCTATACAGGGAAAAATTTCCTAAGAACACACTATGATAGAATGGAAAAGAAAAATAGGTATTAGCACAAAGTTAGCACAGAAGAGAGATTGATAAAATACATGTGGAAGCTAGGAGGAGGATAAGAAAAAGCTTCCTGGAAAAGAAAACTATGCTGGGTTTTAGAGGATGAGTAAGAGTTCATCATGCATTGGAGAGAGTTCCCTGGAGGTAAACAAAACAATATGTCAAAAGCATAGACAAGTAGAAAAAAGTATTCCGTTTCACTTTCCTGAAACATAATAGAGAAACCTAATCTTCAGACAGAAGTCTACTCTCTGGTGACTAATCTTATAGCTTAGAGAATAGAAACTACTTTTGTTTCAAGATGTAAAAAAAAAAAAAAATATGTGAATATATATATATTTGGTGAGGAAGATTGGCCCTGAGCTAACAGGTGTTGTCAATCTTCCTCTATTTTGTATGTGGGATGCCACCACAGCATGGCTTGATGAGCAGTGTGTAGGTCCACGCCTGGGATCCAAACACATGAACCCAGGGCCTCTGAAGTACATTACACCACTGAGTCAGCCCCTAAAAATTCTATTTTTTTTTTAAAGATTTTATTTTTTCCTTTTTCTCCCCAAAGCCCCCCGGTACATAGTTGTATATTCTTCGATGTGGGTCCTTCTACTTGTGGCATGTGGGACGCTGCCTCAGCATGGTTTGATGAGCAGTGTCATGTCCGCGCCCAGGATTCGAACCAACGAAACACTGGGCCACCTGCAGCGGAGCACGCGAACTTAACCGCTCGGCCACGGGGCCAGCCCCCTAAAAATTCTATTTTTAAAGAGAAAATATTTAATAGTGTATTCAGTGTAACAGGGAGAAAAACTGTAATATTGTTCAACGACCAAAAGTTAGAAGTGACATTTCAAAGATAAATTTATGAGATTATTGTTCTTGTTCTCAACCCAGAAAATAGACTCCAGATGGTTACAAATATTTATTTCTAAGATTTTAAAAATGAGATCTGTTTTCACTCTCTCTAGTCTCAAGATCTTTACTGATTTTCACTTATAAAGAATTATAAGTCCCCATACAGGAGGTGCTTAATGTCACTAACTGTTTTTCTTTGAAGTGTCTTCTTTACAACTATTAAAAATGTTTATCATAATGATTTTTTGTCCTGTTGAGAGTACTAGGTATTTTTTTAAAGCCATCATCTTACATATTCTTTATAATTCTTGCTCAAAGATAATTATGCACCATTTTCTTTAAGTGGTGGTTTAAAAACCGGTTAAGATTCAAATGACCTCAACAGTATTTTTACAAGTTACTTTTTTCAGGTGGAATTCAAAGATTAGGCTGAAGTATGCAATCTTGATTTCACAGGAAAAGACTCACTTTTAGACCATGGCCAAAATTGTGGGGGCTGATCTTATAAATACATGGTATGACCTGAGGGATTCTAGGCAGGTCCACCTGCCCAAATATATTTCCTCTACTTGCTGGGGCCCCAAGGATGCTCCACTGAAGATTCATGGATTTGAATTTCAAAAACTTGTTGAACATCATTAACCTTGTAGTAAAGTTCCGGTACTCTGTGTAGACTAACACTGAGACATTATCAAAGAATAGCTTTCAGAAGCATTTCCCAACAGGTGTTTGGTGCATGAGAAAGAGATTCCATGCTCAAATAAGGATGAGAAATACCGAACATTATTTTTCTCTCTTAGAGACTCCCAATATGTATTACCATATGAAAAGCTCTGAAAAGATGAACAGTTAGGAAAAAAAAGATAAACTTTTAAAACATAGCAATTCCAAAACTTATTCGACACTGGGACTCTTCTGGTTGTCATGAGAAATAATAATAAAAGCTAGCTGAAAACAAAAGACCAAAAATTAAACAAAAAAGGGACAACTGGGTTGGGGCCAAGAAAGGGCACTCAGATGACTGAGAGAGTGCTGACAGTGAACATGGACTGTTCCTAAGGCAAATGGGGTGAACTCAACTCTTTTCCTTGGACAGGTCCAAGGAATGATGATCCAGCTCTTCAGTGGATAAAATTAATTTGGTCTAGATAGCTTTACCTTTATTGGAAGTGGGTCCTCACAGAATCACCTCCATTAGGATGCATTTTACGATTGTGTCACTGTTATCTAAAGACAGCACAGAGACAGTCGTAGGAAATGCATCCCAGCACTTGCTGTGGAGGAAGTCAGGACCGGTGTCTACTGTCTCATTCAGTGCCCCTTCTATAAAGCACCACATTGAAAAGACTTTTCAGAACTTGGTGCCAAAAACAAACAGTTTTGCCTTCCTTAAGGAACTGAGATACTTCCTCCTTTCTGAAAAGGAGTATTAGGTCTTTCTACTGCTTTTATTACCAGGAAACTCAAACCTAAATTTCAGAGCCAAAATAACAGCCACATAGGCCTTTATGAGCTGGATGTTTGGGATCTTCTTTTTTCTTGACTTCCTACTCTAATGGATGCCTCCTTCATTCATGACTCTCTGTTTCTCATTGCCCATCAGTTTATTGTCTGTGCTTGTGATAAACTACCCACAAGCCCATTTGGGAATATGAGAGGGGACAGATGAGGAGATGGAAAGATAAATGAAGACAGACAGACAGAAATGACTGGCTCCTGCAAGATCTATATGGAAGACACAGCCAGTACCTCACATGGGGCCTAGAATATCATTAATGTCTAATAATTTTTAATATTTTTAAGTGAAAAAGTGTTCCAAGATAATATTTGCCCCATCAAGATCTCCAGGGAGATGTGTTTCTTACTGAGAGATATGTCAAGGATACTGAGCACAAAGTAAGGCCACCTGCTCCCACCAGTGCTTTGGAAGAAGCGATTCTATTGGGGGTAGGCTGAGGAGTAACCTCGGAGCGGCAGAGAGGACATCCAGAGCTAAGCCAGAGAATCTGACAAGTAACTCCAAGAGAGACTCCTCTATGGATCTGCAGAGGGCTGAGGGTGAGTTCACCTCTTCTGCTGAAAACATCTGCCAAAAAGGGAAAGTTAGGATGAAGCATGACTTACAGGGGAGTAGACACACACACACACACACACACACACACACACACAGCTAATGAGTTTGGGTAAGGAGGCGTGAATTTGAAGGGGAAACCCCATACTGTCTATGCAGAATACATATTATAATGAGGAGAAATTGTAGGACAAGAATTTGTGTTCCAAAGGGCTCAGAAACATGTCCATATATAGTTGATTGGTCACACCATAGAAACCACGTTCAGATATGGCTCCTGAATAACATTGCCAACTTTATTATCCAATAATAAGCTGAACCACAGGGATTTTACTGTTCTAGAGTTTAAAAGCCCCCTCTCTCAATCATGAGAGACTAGCGGGCAGAGAGTAAGAATAGCAAAATCTATAGAGTTGAGGAAGCTGTGACAGGCACATTGATCCCGATTATGGTTTTCCAAAGGCACGATACGGCCTGGCCTGAAGGGCTCGTTATGCATTATACTTGTAGGATAGCTATTCTGAGGAAACTATTGGCGAGGGGGCAGCATTACTGTTTGTATAATCTTCCCAATGGAAACTTGATTGATTGATTGATTGATTGTTTGATTGATCCCAACAAACACAGAGAGCTTTCCACGTCCTGACACTGCAACTGGGAGTATGTAAAGTCAAAAAAAAAACACGGTTCCTGCCCTAACGGGGTTAGTTAAGAATCCCAAAGTTCTGACTTTTTTCTTGTAAGCCAACCTGTGGTTTCTCTCAAAATCCTTGCCCTTCTGAGGCAGGGAGAGGGTGCCGCATGCAGCTGAGAGGGGTGTTGAGCTCTCAGTGAGTGCACTTGCTTTGGGCTCTCTATTGATGTTCTCTTGAATTCTCTCTGAATCCTAAACTGAATAACCCTGGCAGCCCCCAAGCTTGTGTGATTTGATTTGCAAGTTGTATACAACTGCCGACAATTCTGTGTTACTTGGCATTAGTCAAAGAATGGGGGTTAGAGAAGGAAGGAGGGGGCCTGCTCTTCTAAATAGTGGTTCTTCGAAAGAACTTCTGGTTCTCTAGGACATTATGTCTCCCAACATCTCATTTACCTCTAATTTCATCCCTATTTCTCTCCTTCCATTTAGAACCAAATTTCTTTAAGATAGATCTACCCTCACCACCTTTGTTTCTTGATCTCCCATCCACTCCTCTGCTCACTAAAAAGATGTTTTTCCCTTGGTCTACATGTCTATCCTTGTGCCAATACCACACTGCCTTAATTCCTGTAGCTATACAGTAAGGTTTTTCTTTTTCTTCAAGATTGTCTTAGCTATGCTTAACCTTAAAATAATTCTATATAAATTTTAGAATCAGTTTCACAATACTAAAAAATATATATGCATATAATATGCATGTATATATTTTATATATTATACACAAATACATACATAGTTTGGAATTTTGATTGAGGCTGCATTGATTTTATGGATCAATTTTTTAAAAACAGGCATCTTTACAGTAAGAATTTTTCCAATCTTTGAACTTGATAGCATCCTCCATTTATTTAGATCTTTAATTTCTCTTGGCTTAATCTTGTAGTTTTGTGTAAAGGGCCTACAAATTTTTCATTAGATTTTGTTCTTGGTGCTATTGTAAATAATTTTTTAAATTTTATGTTTCAATTACATCTTGGTAGCTTATAGAAACAAAGTTGATTTCTACATATTGACACTGTATCCATTGACATATACGGTTCTTTAACTTCACATGACAGAGACCCAACTTAATGATCATTCAAAAATGGATAAAATTGCATTTAAAAACTGAATAGTCCAAGAGGCATCATGGGAGAATCCAAGGATCAAATGAGATCATCAGGGTCTGTACTCTTTTCTCATCTCTTGGCTACTTTGCCTCCATTCGGTTTCTTTTTCAGACAAGCTTCTGAATGTTGTATCAAGACTGATGGCAAATCTAGGAGAGGAAAAGAAAATTCTCTCATCCAATCATCTACATAAATTAAACTATGATTTGCCCTACTTGGATTATATCCCACCCTTAACCTTATCCTTGTCTCCAAAGGAATGGGGTGCTCTCATTAGCTATCCTGGGATGCAAACCCACCCAGGTAATTGAAAATTCTACCAAAGTCTCATAGAGTGGAGAAGGGGCAGTAAAAAAAAAAAAAAAAAGGAAGTTAGGCAGACGAATTTTAAAATGATCATTGCATATGTTCTCTATTTCTCTTGGAATATGGCATAAATATGAACTATTTAGTCTTACATGAACTAGCTCCTCCCTACCTTTCTAGGTTTGTCACATACTTTTCTCCCCTCTTTCTTATGGTCCACCACATTGATATCTCAACTCAAATGCATCAAGTTCTCCCCAGATCCAGGGCCTTTGCACATTCTGAACCATCTGTAATACTTTTGTCTTGAATTCTAACCACCTCCCCTCACTTAATCATCTCATTATTCAGTCTTAGCTTAAATATTACCTCCTCCAGGAAGCCTTTTCCAAACTAGCTGTAGTCACCATCTTGCAAGCTCCAGCAGACTGTTCTTTTCATTTGTATCATTTATAATAGAGGTAAATTCTATTTAACATGTGACTTTCCTACACTCTAAGCTCCATGAAGAAAGGAACTGTCTGTCACATTCATAACAGGATTATTAACCACAGTACAGTGCTTGGTCCACAGGAAGCCCTTAGTAATCCTGTTTTGTTTTGTTTTGCTTAACTCAGTAACTACTCTAACATTTCTTCTTTGCCTTTAGCAAGTGTTTCTTCCTAGGATGTTGGTGTCAGCAGAGCTTCTACCTTAACTTGTTTGTCCTCTCTGCCTACCCTCTGTCCAAAGCCAATCTCGTCTATTCACATAGATTTATGTTCTATGCTATGACTTAGCTAGCTCTATGCTATGACTTAAAAATATATTTCTTCCACCCTCATCACAAGCTTCTGATTTTTACATCTAATTGCCTACTAAGTATTTCCAACTGGATATTACACTGACAGGTTAAACTCAACATGTTCCAGCGGAGCCCATCTTTTTCCCTCTCCTCCTCTCTCACCCACCTGCTCCTCCCACTGGTATGTTTACAATTTCAATTAATGGTGCCGTCATCCACCTAGTCTCCTAAAGCAGAAATCTTGTAGTCATCCTAAACTCAGTTCTCTCCGACTACCCACATCTTTCCACTCACTAACTAATTATTCCTCCCACGTGGTTACATAATCCTTCTCCCCATCCCTACTACTACTGCCTGATCAGGTTTCCATTCTTTCTCACCTTGACTACTGAAATAGCCTCCTAATAATTCTCTTTATCTCAATCTTGCCCTCCTTTCAAACTTCCTCCACACAGCAGTCAGAACAACATACCTAAAATTCAACTTGACTATGGGGTTTTCATGCTTAAACCCTTCCAAGGCTTTCCATAGACTTGTTATTCCATTAACATACCAGGCCCTCTGTAACTTGAGTCTTTAATTACTTTTTCACTTCTACCTTCTATTTTACCTGCCAATAGTCCCCAACTGCTTTCAATTCCTATTTAACAATGATGTTACCTTCATCCTTAGCTTCCCTTATAGAGTTCCGCAAACCTGGAATGTCACTCAGCTCTGACCTATCCTTCAAGATTAGATTCTGGGAACATCTCTTTCAGGAAGCCCAAACCTCCGGGTTAAACTGAGTTCATCTCTGCTCTCCCACAACTCCCCCAGCAAAGCTCTCATTATGACTGTGCAACTTGAGACCAGCTGTTTATAGTCTGTCTCTTCCACTAAACAATCAGATCCTCGAGAGCTGGCCCAACATCATATTTGTCTTTGTGCCCCAGGATGCAATGAACAGCCTGGCACATATTATGTATCTAAAAATAGCTATTGCCCTGAAATTTTGAGATCACTTTGAACCTTTGTAACAGAACCCAATATCTATTTTGCCCTTTCTTGTATTCTGTTGAATTCAAATTTTATTCCAGGTGACAACGTACCCAGCTCAGTGACTACATTTTCCGCCTTCCCCTGCCATGACACAAGACCAATGAGCAGTGAGTAAGAACTCACTGCTGGCTTTCTGGAAACCTCTTTAAAGGAGGCTGACTCAACTGGGGGAAAAGTAGTTTTGTCATTTATTCCTCCTCACCTTCTGCCTGAAAGGTGTTCACAATGACTGGAGTTCTAGGAGACATCATGTGTCCTTGAAGACACAAAGCCATGCTCTAAAGAAAAATAGGAGTGTGGTTCCCTAATGACCACGGAGCTT
This sequence comes from Equus quagga, assembly GCF_021613505.1. Lineage (NCBI taxonomy): Eukaryota > Metazoa > Chordata > Mammalia > Perissodactyla > Equidae > Equus > Equus quagga. Next base: position 15,940,143 of record NC_060287.1, on the reverse strand, counting down.
TCACACAAGCCCAGAACAGCATGCTTTCAGACTTTTGTTACATGACGGAATATGACCTCTACTTTGTTTAGCCTATCTGGGTCTTTGTGGCCAAAAGCTGAATATAACGGCAGCTGCTAGCTCTGAATCAAAGTTTCTTCTAAAATGATGCAATTGCAACTTAAAATTGCTCATGAAAAAACACTTAATTAGGATCATGTAGAATGGACACGTGTCTATTTCTAAATTTGTTGCCCTACTCACCTGCATCTAGAAACTGGCAGGCTGAGTAACTTTTAATATGGTAGTGAACTATTTTGTTTTTTCAATTGTTATTTAACTCTATGATTTGTCACTTTAGTAGAGTTGCAGTTTCTGAGGTAATTACTTGAGTAACTTTTATAGTACTCTTATTCACAGTTACTAACTGTCATGGGGGCTTCATAGTGCCTAACTAAGAAATAAGGACAGAGTAATTAGACTTCTTCCAAGGATTTACAACCAAGAAAGCATTACTAAACCATTATGTATGTACTCTAATTCACATGTATGCACAGATATAAATCTTTATGCAGATAGCAAACATTAATTGAGTTAGCTTCCCCACTTATGAAGTATAAAATAAAAGTGAAAACAACAATTATATACGCACACAAATTTCAAGAATACATTGGATTCTGGGTCTCTGACTTAACAAGCATCATATCTTGTATTTTTAACTACTTACTCACTTGTTTATCTTATTCCCTCCTCAGAACTACCACTGGCCATTTTCACATTATATTGACTCAGTTTAAACTCCATTCAGTTGATACCTAGACACTGACAGCATGTGGCCTCTTCTCCAGGCATGGAAGGCTAACTTTTCAACAATCATCAGTGCCCATTTTCTGAGTAACTTTGAATTGCTTAGAGTCTGTGCCACCAGTTCTTTCTGTGTCATTCTCTCAGGCTCCTCCCTCCCAGTGGATGGTCATTTGCCGTGTATAATGATTTCTTCAAACACTCATTCCTTTCTGAGCCATTTAAAGTCCATGTGAAACAAGGCTTGATCCAGAGGGAAAAACATTTTGTCTTGTTTTGTTTTTAAGGATAAATGATAGGATTTGAGATCAGAGATATTTAGACCCTAAATGCCATATCTTGACCCCAGCGTTTTGCACTTAATAGGTGCTTGTTGTCAATAATAAGCAGCTTGTTCAAGGTTCATTCATCCATTGGCTGACTGAATATTAAGCATTTGCTATGTGTCTAGCACAATACTAGACTATAGATACTACAGTGAGTAAAAACAGATAGGGTATCTAATTACATGTTAATTAAGGCAGGTATTAAGCAAATTATCTCAGAAATGAGTTTACAATTACAAACTAAGACAAGTGCTGTGAAGGAAAGGAACATGGTTCTATGAGTCTGCTAACACAGACTAGCTTGTTTCAGACCAGCCATTCCACCAGGTAAACTAGAAAAATCTAACTGAAAAAAACATATTTGAATGTGTCATCATGCTACTAAGGCTGTGAGGGCTTGAGGGGTTAAAAGAAGAGGGAAATGCAGAGAGGCAAACCTGAGAGTCAGAGTGATTTTTCCTCCTACTGCATTTGCTAATTCTTGGTAGAGGCTCAGAAGACGAGGAGAGCTTCCTATAGTCTCTTCAGGCTGGGGAACAAAAGTTGAAGTTTAGGACCCATAAAGAAAAGGAGGCCTTGAGAAACTCCAAGGCTTTCAGTTGAGAAAGGAAAGCACTCATGATGTCCCTTCTCCATGACTCATTCATGGAGTGCCCTCAACCAGTACTCGGACAGTCACGGCTCTTCAACCAGTGGGTCACTTAAAATTTCAGTCCTAATGTAACTGAGCTATTGACTCTTCTGCTCATAAAGGGTAGCTTTAGCCTTTCATTAAATTATACCAGTGAGCATGGCAGTACTAGGAGGAAATCCAGAAGACTACTTTAGTTCTTTCCATGCTTCTCTCTGGACCAACCGTGTGGTGAAACCTTCGATAGGAGTAGTCAGTCAGCAACAATTACTTCATTTATGCCCATTTAGCCAGTGGCATGAGGAAACTTAAGTGGCTAGGAGGCAGTCTAAGCTTCAGTTTTGATGGAATTTGTACCCCAGGTGGAAACATTCTGCTGTTCAATACTAAAATATTCAAACCAACTAAATCCAGAAGAATGGGAATGGGAGAGAAAACATTTGCAAGTAGATTATTAGGCACAATTGGGAGAAGCTCACTCTCACTTCCATCTTATTGTCTCCAAACCTATATTTTCAATCTATGAAAGATATGAGTGTAGATTGATCCTTGACTCAAAAGATACTGCGAGATGGTCCTCTCCTCACAAGGCAGTGTATCTCAGCTGTACTGTATTGGAGACTCCAATTAGACCACAGCTGTTTGTGGGCCTGGGGGCACCTTACCATTTTTCCCACTTCTTCCACTATAAAATAAACTTCCTTGGTCAGAGGAAGGTTGAGTAGAATATCATAATAGTATATAAAATACTCAATCCACACATGGTGATACTGAAAGAAGATAAATTGAGAGGAAAGGCAAATTAAAATCTAGAGTGTCAGAGCCCCCTCCATGGTGGAAGGAGTCTAGCTGGCCTCCCCAGGATATGGTAGTACACTGCAAGCTCAGCAGGGGTAGCTTTGCTGGCAAGTCCAACAAAGTCGGATTTTGGAGGCAAAGTCCGTGTTTTACCGCCTGTCACCATAACCACATTGATCAAAAACTACGGAGGCTTGGGAAAGAGGCAGAGCAGCATAAATGGAGGGAGTCATCTGGTCTGCCTGATAATTAAAATCTTCATCGACAAGTGGCCTTTTGTTAGTCATTCCCTTGGATACATTTAGTTACACTTTGGAACCTCGTTCAGAGAGGTTCATCCATTTAAGTCTGCCTCCAGACTCTTGGTGATCAGTCTTACAATTCTGTTTCTTTTAGGTCCCTGACAATCTAATTATATCATTAGCCACTGTTCATCACTCAGTATCAATAACTTACCTCAGACTTTCTACTAACAGACAAAGTGAACAGTAAGATAAATTGTTTGAATTTACGTCCACCGGGAGAATTTTCTTCCTTCACTGTTCCTCAGGGCCACTCCTAAAGGAGGAAATGATGTCACAGCAATCTACTCCTGGTTAGTGCAAATGTGCCCAGACCCATTTTTGAAGCAGACTTAAATGTTTCCCTCTTCAGTCAATTGATCCGAAGTAAGTTTCCCATGAAAGTAGAGTGCAACGCAGCAGGAGGTGGCAAGGTGACAGTTAATGAAACCACTTATGCAACTTACTTCTGCCTTCACAGCTGGATTGGACCCGGTCCTGGATATATCCCTTCCACCTGCTGATGGAGGTCTTCAGGCCATGTCTAACACCAATGCTGCTTTCTAATTCTTCACTACTTAACTGGATAATCCTCTATTTTTCAGCTTATTGGTAAAGAAATAATCCAAAACATCTCTACTTGATACTTCTGACCTCATCTCCTACAATTAGCACCTTGGCTCACTCCACTCCAGTTACGCTCTTCCGCCATCAAGCCAGTCATGTTCACAACCTTCACCCTTCTTGTTCTTTGTGTCTTATGCACAAGGCCACTTCAGCACCTTCTTCAGGACATGCTCAAACATCACATTCTCAGTTATACCTTCCCTGACAACTCCTTTTTAAAATGACTTCCCCACCCTGATAATCTTGATTTATCCTGATTTATTTTTCTCCTTACACAGTCACCTTCTAATATACTGTATATTTCAGTTTATTTTTTTATTTTCTGTCTTCCTTCACTAGAATGTAAGTTACGTAAGGGAATTTTCTTCTGTCTAGTTTACCACTATATCTCCAGTGCCTAGAATACTGTGTGAACATATTGGATAGTCAATATATATTTTAATGAATGAATGAGTGAATGAATCTTTCCCCTAAAAGTCCTAACAAGTTTTAAATTTTGTTTCAGAGTAATCCAATGGGTCGAAAACAAATAGTATTGTTAAATGAATATGTCTCATCTTATTCACCTATATTGTCTAAAACCCCCAATTTATGTTCTCTTCCCTTTTATCCTATATTCTTCCAATCTGTATATATTATAAGAATTTTGAGCGAGGAGAAATTAGTTCTGTTTGTTCTTCTTTCCCAACATCTGCTGGGTTTTAGAATAATAATGCCACTGGTTGTTTCTGAGTCAAACACAGTGTGAGGCTTTGTTTCTTAGACAAGTCAACCGAGCAAGCAAACAATTAGAATTACTCCCAGCTTGAAGAAGCCATTGAATCCAGAATCTCAGTGAGTGTCCCCATCAAGCTAAAATCAGCCTCATCTCAAACCATTAGTTCCCCTTTGGCCTTACTCCCTCAGAATCTGTACACACACACACACACACACAATGTAAAATTGTGATATAAATTAACAAAGTTTTGCAATGTTTTTGTGGAAATTTTTTTCATCTCACAGATTTGCTTTTAAGTTGGTTCCCAGAGCAGGCTGGGATCTGACAATAGTTAAAGCTCTGGAGGTAAAGAAAGAGATGAGGGCGAGACAGAAGAAAAATTGGCCTCCCCTGGCCAGGTAAATCCCTTAGATGGGCCTATTAAAGGACTCGTTAAGAGTCTTCAAGCAAAGGGGAAAGAGTGTCATCAGAGAAAGAAGGAGGGCTGCTTCACTAGCAAAAAACTCACGGGAGACGGTGAAATCCTCCCACTAACAAAATCTACTTTCTCAGCATTCTACTTCTCCCTGATCAATACCCAAACTTCACATGAGATGCATGACAAGGCCATAAATTCAACTGACATTGAATTTAGGCAACACACAGACGTAGTGTATGTGAGTCTCTTCTGGCTCTCTCAACCCAGTAGCTGCAAGAAATTTGATGTTCCTTTTGTGGAGTCCAAAAAAGTCACTGGTTTTCAATCCATGACTTAAGTTGGAAATTGTACAATTGGCACTAGTGAATTCATTTCTTTAAGCTTTTTGGAAACGTTAACAGTAAATACTACACAAGTCTTGCATAGCTCTTCCTACTGGCCTCTAGCAGAAGTTAATTGGTCCCCCAAAGCCTTCCTTCAATTAGCACTACATTCCAAGGTGAATAACTTAATATACTGTGTCACCAATGTGTACCATAATTTTCCAGAGATGTATTGCTTACTAGCAAGAGTTTTCACTACCTTTATTTGTGTATCAGTTAGTTATTGCCACAATAATGCTGCATAACTAAACCAGATGGTTTAATATAGTCACTTATTCTTGCTCTTGTAAATTTATGTGGGTAGAAGTTGGCAGATCTAGCTTTAGCTCAATTGGGTCTTCAAGGTGTTCTACATACTTCTCATCCTTCTTGGACCACCAGGCTAGCTAGGGCATATTTTTCTCATAGTGACGGCAGAAATGTAAGAACACAGACAACCATTGCAGAAACATATCTCAGATCTTTACTCACATTTTGTTGACTAATATCCCACTAGCCAAAGCAAGTCACATGGCCAACCTCAACATCAATGAGGGAGACTAAAATACTCCACCCACAGTGGGAGGAAAAGGAAAGTGAGTATCTGTTGAATAATAATCCAAACTATCATAATCCCCAACAAGGTAAAATAAGCAATCCTGGATTCCCTTCTTTGAATGCCTGTGCCTACACAAACTTCTGATTTAAATTTACGGATCAATAGGATTCTTAGTTGCAAACAACAGAGACCAACTCTCTCAGAAAATGAGAATATTGAAAGAATATTAACTTATTAACAGATGCAACAGCGAGACCGAAGAACTAGGCTCAGAGGCTCCAAAATCAGTACCAGTGCACAAATCACAGCAGAGCATGATCTGATCCTATGTAAAGATGAGGCTGCCCACTGCCTCTGACCTCCAGGCCTGCACTGTCCAATATGGGAGTCACCAGTCATATATGGCTATTGAGCACTTGAAATGTAACTAGTCCAAACTGAGGCATGCTCTACACCATATTTTTGAACTACAAAGGAAATAATTGTAAAATAGTTCACCATTTTTTAAAAACTGATTATATGTTGAAATTACAAATACTTGGGTTAAATAAAATATTCTTAAAATTAATTTTACTTTTTTTTAACTTTTTAACAATTAGACTACCAGATGTTTAAAATGGCATATGTGGCTCACATTACATTTCAACTGGACAGCACCACTCTTATCACTGCAGCTGGCACTTCCTACTCTGCCAACACTGAATGTTAAAATTGCTGCTGGCACCACTGTGGTTTCCAGAAACTGGAAGTTGCTAAAACAGCCAACACCAGCAAAGAAGTCTTCTCTATCCTGTCTTCTTTGCATCCCAAACATAACCTGGGAAAGGTCCATCTGCTTAGCCAAACCTGGGTCATATATTTACGCCCTAGTTTCAAAAGAGGCTAACAAAGTGAATAGATGGTGTTTCTAGTCTCTACAGAGGGAAATAAACTCTTACCTACAACGAAGACTCATAAAGTGGAATGTCCCAAATATAGGTACAGATTTTGACATTGAGTAGGCAAAAGTCAGTAAAAAATCTATGTTTTGACCTAGTATTTCCCTGTTGAGGAATATAACCTTAAGAAATATAAATATAGGCAATGATGTCTTTACAAAGATTTTTATCTTAGCTGGGTTTTCCCCAGAAGCAGACAGAGAAGTAAACAGTTATGAGACGATCTCAGAAGCATCAGTAGGGAGTTGGGGAAGTAAGATAAGGCAGAGAAGGAAATCAATTCAAGGGTGGATCAATGAGAAGGCGAAAGGGGCTCAGTCCCTCTGGGGCCTCTGGGACACTGTTTACAACACACCTCACTGCAGTGTCATCTGAAGGGTGAGGATGAGAGCAGAGAGGGTTGATCCTGGGAATGTGAACTCCCTGGCACTTCTGGCCTGTGCTGGCAAGTATATGCCTGTATCCAAACAAAGCCTGTGGGCAGAGAGTCACAGGAGCCATCAGCATGTATGGGAAAAGTGAACGCAAAAGAATACAAATGAAGCAGTGATGGCAGAAACAACTTCCAAGTTGTCATTAAAAATGAGCGTCTTAGTCCACTTGGACTGCCTTAACAAAATATCATAGACTAGGAGGCTTAAACAACAGACATTTACTTCTCACCATTCTGCAGGCTGGGAAGTCCAATATCTAAGTGTTGGCAGATTCAGTTCTTGGTGAGGGCCCACCTCCCGGCTTGCAGATGGCTGCCTTCATGCTGTGTCCTCAGATGGCAGAGAGAGAAAAAGCTCTAGTCTCTCTTCCTTTTCTTGTAAGGACACTACTTCCAACATAGGGGCCCCACCCTCATTACTTCATCTAAACATAATTACCACTCAAAGGCCTCACCTCCAAATACCATCACATTGGGGGATAAATATAAGGGCTTCAACATGAGGATTTAAGGAGGACACAAGCATTGCCTATAACAATCATTTTTTTGAATTTTTTTTTTGACTGAGGAAGATTCACCCTGAACTAACATCCATGCCAATCTTCCTCTATTTTTTTTCTAGTATGTGGGCCACCAGCACAGAATGACCACTAACAGAGCAGTGTAGGTCCACACCCTGGAACCAAATCCAGGCCACTGAAGTGGAGTGTGCTGAACTTAACCACTAGGCCACCAGGGCTGGCCCTTGAAATTTTTTATAATTCATTTAATTCACAAATATTTAATTAACAGAACACCTAGTATGTGCAAAGCACTATTCAAGGACTTGTGGATCACTGAACAAAATAGACAAAATCCCTTCTTTTATGGAATTTACATTCTAGAAGGGAGAGAGAGAAATAAATAGCCAAAAAATCAACAAATTGTTTTTATGTTAGAGGTAATGAATCCTATAATGAAAAACAGAGTTTTGAATGGTAATAGGAGTGCCAAGATTGGGGGTAGATATTTCAGATTAGAATAGGATGGTCACAGAAGGCCTCATGGAGAAGACAACATTTGGACAAAGATGAGGCAAGGAAGTGAGGAATTCTGATACCAATGGAAAAACATTCTGGGTAGAAAGAACTGAAACTGTGAAGATCTCAAGGTGAGGACCTGCTGGTCATGTCCAGTAACAGCAAGGAGACCATCATGGCTTAAGCACAGTGAGTGAGTACTAGGTTGTACTAGTGAGTACTAGGGTAGTACTAGGTTGGTCAGAAAAGGAATGGGGAACTGGATCACATGGAGCCTCCTAGGCCAGTCTTAAGACAGGAATTTTGCTCTGAATAAGATGGAAAGCCATTGGAGGGTTTTTAAAAGTTCATTCACGATACTCTGTTGAAAATAGACTGAAGAGTAACCAATGCTGGAGCGGGGAGACCAGTCAGGAGGCTGTTGCAATTATGTGGTAGGGAAGTGACAGTGATTTGGACTGGGATGGTAGCAAAGGGGCTACCGCAGAGAAGTAGGGAAAGTATTTTGAAAGTAGAGCCAACAGGATTTGCTGACAGATCAGATGTGGGTTGGGACAGAAAGAGAGGAGTCAAGAGTGCCTCTTGAGTCTTTGTTCTAAGCAACTGGAAGAAGGGAATCATTACTAATCAAGAAAAAGACAAGAGGTAAAGCAGGCTTGACGTTAGGGACGTGAGGTGAAAGGAAAGTAGGAGTTCAGTGATGGATGTGTTAATGGGCAATGAATGGGTCATATGGGTCTGGAGTTCAGGAGCAAGCTCTAGACTTCAGATGTAAGTGTTCAAGTCTTCAGCATATAGATGATATTTAAAATCATGCACTCAATGAGATCACCAGAATGAGCATCAATAGAAAAGACTTCCAAGCTTCTTTGGAAAATAGTCTGGCAATTCCTCAAAAGGTGAAACAGAGTTAAACTCTGATCTAGCAAATCCACTCTTAGGTATATAGCCAAGAGAAATGAAAACATGTCCACAAAAAATACTGTTCCCTAATGTTCATGGCAGGAATAGTCATAACAGTCAAAAGGTAGACAAAATCCAAATGACCATCAACTATAGTATATCCAGCCAATGGAATATTATTGGGAAATTAAAAGGAAGGAAGTACTGATATATACGAGAATGTGGATGAACCAGGAAAACATTATGCTAAGTGAAAGAAGCCAGTCACAAAGGATCACATATTGTATGATTCCATTTAAATGAAATGTCCAGAATAAGCAAATCTATAAAGGCAGCAATTGCCTAGGGCTAGGAAGGAAAGCTGAGTGGGGGATGAAAAGTAGGGGGCATGGGGTTTCTTTTGAGGGTGATGAAATATTCTAAAATTGATCATGGTAATGGTTGCGCAACCTTATAAATATATTAAAGCCATTGAATTGTACACTTTAAATGGTTGAATTGTATGCTATGTGAATTATATCTAAATAATGCTACCCCAAGAAAAGAAGAAAATAAAAGAGAGTTCCAAGTTTTGAGTCCAGGGAGCTTTGAACATTTAGGGATTTATGATGCTTATTAGACATCCAAGAGGAAATGTTGAGTAGGAGGTTGAGTATGTGAATTTGGAGATGAAGAGACATGTCTGGGCTTGAGAAATAAACATGAGCATCCTTATTATATAGATAGTATTTAAAACCCTTGTACTAGGTGAGATTACCTAGAAAGTAACTGTACAAAATGAAGAAAGGGGACATGAGACAGAGTCCAGGGCACACCAATGTTTAGAGGTTGGGGATATATAGAGGGACCAGAGCACAGGGCACAGAGCAAAGGAGCCAGAAAAGGAGATGCCAGTAAAATAGGAACAGAACCAAGAGTACAGTGTCCTAAAAGTCAAGGGAAGAAATATTTAAGGGAAAAGTGATCATCTCTTTCAAATGCTGCTGACAGCTCAAATAAGGTGAAAACTAAGATACAGCATTGGTTTTAGCTATCTGGAAGTCAATGGGAATTTTACAAGAGCTGTTTTGTAGCAGCCAAAAGAATGAATGCCTGATTGGAAAATAGGAGACAAGCAAATTGCAGACATCAAGGAGATACAACTACTGAGAAGATTTGCTTTTCACAGAAGCAGAGAAATGATCCAGTAACTGAAGGGGGATAACGAGTCTGGAAAATTTTGCTCTCCCTAAGATAGGAGAAATAATAGCACTGTATAAGCTCATGAAAATGAGCCAGAACAGAGAAAACATGATTTTTACAGAAGACAGAAGCCAACTGCTGATAGGACATCCTTGAACACAGGAGAGGGGATGTTCACCTGCAGTAATAAAAGGCAGAGTGTGTGGGCACAGAGCAAGGAGGTGGGTAGATGTGATGGCAGGAGCACGATGGAGGTGTCTTCTACTGGCTTTTAATATCCCAGTAAAATAGGAAACAATGTCTCAGCATAGAGTAAGGATAGAGAAGGAAGCACCAAGGAGAGAGAAGAAAGAAGAAAATAGTCTCTGGGCAATGGGTGGGCAGAGGACTGGAGAAATGCAGGATGACTGCCAGACAGTATTATGTGCCCACTGTGGTTAGTGCCATTGACGTGAAAGAGAGACCAGTCAGTAAAGTGGTGTGTTTCTCCAGACCTGTTCAGCCATATAGGGGTAGACCCTGATAAGCTGAGAGTCAGCTTTAACCAGGGCTGGGATTAACAAAAGGGGAAAATGCTCACAATTTTATAAAAAAGAAAAATAGGAGGTTTTTCCATAGAGCACGACAATAACACTTTCATACGAACAAAACAGACTGAAGGGAAATTTATACATGGGTATGGTTTTACAGGCAATTTTAATTTCTTATATATTCTCTAAATTTTTTCACAAAAATCAAAGCTCACTCAGTCTATCTTAAACAAGGTAGTATTCAGGACTACCCCATATAACCAAAGGCAGGGAGTAGGGCCAAGTCTCACAAGAAATTTATATCTGAAAGTAATAAAACAAAACAAAGATTCTTTTTGCCCCTTCTCTCATGGACCACAGCATCTCTTGCTCTCACTGAGCACAAGCATCTCCTGCTTCCTTCTGGGTATTATATCATTCCCTTTGATTCCCTTTGCTTGTGGATCAAGCACAGGATCCCAATATGGCTGCTCCTGTTTCAGCCCATCGTTCCAGAGACCACCATTACCTAGATGAATCTTTGTCTTCTGAAGATAAAATCCATAAGAGGCAAAGCTGATTGGCTCAGCTTGAACTGGGACTCATTTGGTTCAATCAGCTGGAACCAGGAATGGAAGTCAGCTGGTCAAATTATGGCGGCCACCCAATCCTGTTGCTTCAGCTGAATGTCAGGGAGAGAGGTAACTCCAATGAAACAGGCCAAGCAGGACCCCGGATATAACTCTAAAAGCATGTATGACATAATAAGAACAAATATTTTAAAATAAATACGTATAAAGAAGAGGTCAAAAGGAGATACAAAATGTTAAAAACCTACTTTCCCCTTTTTTGTCAAATATTCCTCCTTTGTTTCAGGTAGGTTTTTCATCACTACAATTTCTAAAAAGCTTCTGTTGAGTGCCTATTAGCACATGGCGCCATGTCCTTCACTGCATTGAATGAATCTGACAGCCATAAAATCATATTAAACAGTAAAATTTACATTTTTGAAGAAAATATTGAGAAGCTGGAATGAATCCCTAACTGCAAAATGGAACTGTTGACAACATCAAAAATTCTGAAGAGTCTCGTCCTTCTTCAGGGAATGCCTAGTGAATATTTCCTGCATGTTATTAGACTTGAATGTTAGATTGGAGGCAGAAATAGCAAGATAAAACTGAAATGTTAAGTCTATTAGTGACATTCTCTTTTAAGATTATTTTTAGTTGTACAAATTGTACATGACACGTTTGTATATTTTAAAATTCGAGTAAATACAGTAGCATAAAGAGAAAAAGAAAAGGCTCCTTTTGTCTTACCTCTCTCACTGCTGAGGACCCCAAATCCACAGTCCTCTGCACAAGAGAACAATCAACAGTTTAGGTGGTACCCTTTCAACTGTTTTTCTAGGTTAGGTTTATTTACTATTTTGTTCTGAAGGCTTTTCTTTTTCATTTTTCATTTTTAAACTTGCTTTTCTTTCTTTATGCTGATGATTTCCTGTCAGTATTCCTGGTAAGTTATATACCCCAATGGCCTTGCATCCAGGCTTTATAAAGACATTTTTAATAATACCCCAATGGTCTAATCTCTTAAGGCTCTCATATTTCATCCGTTTTTTTAAAAGCAAACATTTTATGGACTGGTGAAGCAATCATTTAGAAAAATACATCTCTGAAGCCATAATCATTTTACAATTTGTTCTGCCTCGCAAACAACCACAGCCAGTCTTCCAAGATGACAATCCTTTAAACCAAATCTCTCACATTAAAGCCGCTTACGGCTACTTCCGATAATAGGAGCTGTCCAGTCTGTGATGTGTTCAGTCTCTTCCATTTAAGGAGAAGCTGATGTACTAATAATTGAGTTGAAAATTAGCTCTGCACTAGAAATTCAGCAGTGAATAGCGGACATAAGTGAGCTTACAAAATTTACTGGAAATTTCTTTCTGAAGGTTAGAGAATATATCAAGCACACAGCAAATGTGTACGTTTTTAATAGTATATCATATTCTTACAGGACTCTGACGTAAAGCTTATGGTGCTATCCTTTTAAAGAACTGGTTAAAGATGTTTCAACTAAAACCATAGATTTGTCTAAATATCTGAAACAATAAATAATAAGCAATAAAGGAAAAAATCTCTGGAGATTGGTCCTAAAAAAAGAAAAATTCCCAAAAATATGTCCTTTGTGGACCTGGTTGTGAGTCATTTTTGTGTAGAACCACACTTTATCACTTAAGAGGTATGTCACCTTGAACAGAACTGGAATTTGTCTGATTGTCAGTTTCCTCATCTTTAAACTGGAAATAATAATGTCTATTTAGCAAGTATTGTATAATGTATGCTTACTAGAAGCTTTGCCACATGCCTGACCCATCACTGACTGTAATTCCAGCTGGTGGTAGACAATTCCCAGGCTTACAGCAAAACTCCACCGGAGTGTGTGTTTTATCGCTCAGCTTGTCTGCCGCAGGACTTGTTCTGAAGATAGATTTTTCAGCTTTATGCAAGACATTCTAGAAACACTGGGGAGTAAACACCCACAGGGGCAACCCTCAACCAATGAGGAATGGAAGTCAGTAGACAAATGCCTCAGTCTTCTGTTTTTTGGAGGAACAATTCTGAAACCCATTCCACACAGTACTTTGGAGGGTCCCCAGTGGAACTGAGCATCAATTGCCCACAGCAATCACTGGCTCAATAATGCATCTTTAATTGGCTTCCTGGAATCATCTCTCACATAGATGACCTTCTCCCAAATGCTTGTTTCAGACTCTGCTTTGGGGGAAAACCAAACTAAGATGTTATGTACAGTGCTTTTAACAGAGCCCAGCACATAATATGTGGTTAGTACATGATGGTTCACTTTCCTGCATTTCCTCATAAATGCCATTCACCCCACTGATGAATCAGTTTTCTGGTCCTTGTCAAGGACTCTTGGCAAAACAATGCTCTAGATGCAACTGTCCAATGTGGTAGCCACGAGCCACACATGGCTACTGAGGACTTGAAATGTGGCTAGTCCAAATTGAGAGGTGCTGACAGTGTAAGCTACACAATAGATTTTGAAAATTTAGAATAAAAAAAGGATGTAAAGTATCTTATTAATAATTTTTATATTGATTAATTGAAATGATAATATTTTGGATATATTGGGTTAAATAAAATTCACTATTAACATTAGTTTCCTTTCACTTTTTATAATATGGCTACTAGAACTTTTTAAATTACATTAATGACTTGTATTATACTTATTGAACAGCACTGCTCTAGAAATTATGGGAAAGAGCCATAGTGTGAATAGAGAGAGAGAATGTGTATATTACTCAGCATATTCAACAAGATGTTTAATTACAAGCCACAGAAACAGTTTAGGCTAATATTGTAAAAGCAAGAAAGATTTTATTAAAGAAAGGAGGCTATAAAACCGAATCCAAAGAACCAAGTGTGGAGGCTGCAAAGCCAGGTACAGGGTCTACAGATGATTGTTTGCAAAAATGGCTCCATCATTGCCCTCCCTGCATCCTCATCCCTTGATGATGGGACTTGGAAGCTCCTCCCATCAAAAGGTAGGGTGCACTTCTCTAACTCTTGACTTTGGGCTGGCCTTGTGACTCGCTTTGGCTAACAGAAGTTACAGAAGTAATGGTTGTATCAGTCTGAATGGAAACTTCATGAGGCTGTCCTTTTTGGAACTCTGCTGAGCTGTCATGTGAACAAGCCCAGGTTGGCCTGCTGGGTGACAGGGACATGGTAGTTCAGTTGACCCCATAGCCTCAGCTGACTATCAGCCAAATCACAGAAACAGAGCTGGCTTGCTGACAAGCAGCTGCTGCAAACACATGAGTGAGCCCAGAGCTACCCAGTAAAATCCAGTCCAAATTGCTGATTCCAGAGAACCAGAAGCTAAATAGGCAACCAACTTTTGAGATGGCTTGTGTCAAAGATAAATCTGAACACTAGTTAAAGTGGTAAGAATAGACTTCATTCAGTAAAATAAAGGGCAGGGAGGTTGGGGGGGGCCAGAGTGGACAAAATCATTTGTGCTGAGAGTCTGCAGCTTTTATAGGCCAAAGTTGAGGCCTAGTTGAAAAGACGGCTCAAAGCAGCCTATCTAAAGTTCAGCCAAGAAGAGAGTGTTACTTGCTATTTAGTTTTGGAGTGGTTTGTTACCCAGCAAAATCTAAATAATATATGGCCTCAAATCAAAGCCATAGGACTGGTCCAGTGAAACCTCGGCCACCCCTGCCTGCAGACCCAGAAACTGCAGCTTGCACTGCTGGACATGGGGGTTGCCACTAGTGCCTCTGGAAAGTGCACGTAGCTCCCACCGCTGCCAGGCCCACCAGAATGGATTCTATGTCATTCATGTTTGTTGGTATCACTAGCCTGAATTCAAAGTCTGGAGAGAGTGCGTCTGACTGACGCAGGCTAAGTCACGTGCCCATTGCTTCACATTGGTATCTTCAGCCTCTACAATGGAGATGGGTTCTATTTAATAAAATAAGAAATTCCTCAACACGGGAAGGGTGTTCAGATCCTGGGTCATCAAAACAAAAAAGCAAATGCTATTACATGCACCATAATGCTTCCTACTTCATTGCTTTACTGATGCTGAGAATCATACCTGAAACACATCCTCATTCTTTTCGACTTTAATACTTCTCTTCACCTTCCCTCGGAAATCTCCAACTTCCCCTTTCCCCAAACTTGGTGGAAGTAGAAAAACCTATGGAGGCATGAGACCTACAAAGTAATTAGCATTCCCATTGTTTCCTTTGTTCCTCATTGGTCTCAGTTCTTACCATTAAGACTCTTTCAGTCTGAGTGAATGAAATCTTTCACCCATTCCTCAGTGTCTGGAATATAGTAAGTACTCAGTGTTTGCTTCTATGCAAATAAACCAAAGATTTCACTAAGGAAGAAATAGGACGTGAATTTTATAAAATAGGTTGGTGTCGGATTATGCAAGATGTCAAGGTAATTTATCTCAAAGGCCATATAGCACCACTGAAGGTTTGAGTACTGCTTATTAGAAAGATTTATCTGGAATCAGTGTGTAGGATGCAAAAAAGGGAGTGAGACTAGAGCTTAGCTGGCAGGCTATTGCAAAATAGTGGTATGCAACTGGAAGGGGGTAGCCATGGCAATGGAAGAGAAGAGTCAGACACATAAGATAAAATTAAAAAGATGCTAGACCCTGATTGGTTCTGGGTGGAGAAGGAAGAGAGGAAGGAATATTTTCATACGTCAAGTGACAAAAAAGATGAATTGAAGTGTACATGTTTTGTTTTAATTGTGGCAATTTCCTTGTTGCCCCCAAGAACTTTTCATCCTCCGCTTCATTCTGAGGCATTTTCTAACTCAGAAAAAGAAAAATTCCTGCAGAATAGGAGAAGAGGATGTCATATTCTTTGCTTTTAGCTTCAAAAGCAATGTCCTTAGGACAACAAAGATGTAGCAAGAGTACTTGCAGAAAGAGATGACATCCTTCCTCTCCACTCAAGCTCCTATGCCCAGTAGATAAGAGCCTTCTGATTAGGATGAAAAGAAGTCATGGGGGAAAGCAAAAGGGTTGAATGCATACGTAGGGAGGATTGGAACGTGACCCTCCTTGCCAGGTATGTAGCTTGAGAAGAGAGAAGGTTGGAGAAAAGAGTGGTGTTCTAGATCCTACACATCAGCTTGGTACCCCAGCATCAGGACAGAAATGGTGGGGTGGGTCTCTCTGCACCATAATGACATTGGGCCAACAAATAGACATGGCTGGCTGTGACATTAGAGAACAAAGAGGCTCTGATGACAGCTCTGATTCTACCTTAAGCTCACCAGTGGGAAGTGGACAAATAGACTTTCCCCTTGTCCCTGTGCAGGGCTCAGATGGTAGTTGAAGGAGACAGCTGAGAGCCAAAGGGGACTTGAATTTGTAACCCAAATGCCAGTGTGAATCGTACAACTGAGGCTTCAGAACTGCAGAGATTTCAGAGGTGGCCTTTTGGAAGAGTGCCAAATACCATGACCACTAAAGAGCAGACAGCATTCCTCCCTGAACTTCCCCTCAACCGCCATCCAGTCATTATTATAAATAACCCTTGGAACACAAGTGTCACCATGAAGAGGAGGAAAGGAAGGTGAAAGTCAGAACCGACATGATTTTAAACTTGAAGTGACTGAAGAAGCACGACAAAGACTGTGTTCACCTGGTAATGACTAGATATAGTTTTATAGCATCAGAAGAAATAGAGCATATAATAGAAACTAAGTTCAATTATGGGAAAATAAAATGTTACCTGTTTTGTATGTATGACTTCAGAGCCCAAGAAAACTATACTTACAACAGATATGGAGGAGTTTAGTGCATTCTTAAGAGGATTAAGAGCTCTCTTTGGGGAACTACAACATATTTTATAAACAAAAATAATAAATCATTGATTGAAATGGTTCAACACTAAATTGAAATTAACGAAGTGAATGGCTCTTTTCCTCATGCCTGGCCTTCCCTCTGAGGCACGTTCTGATTCTAATTTAATGCTAGGTTTGGGTAACTAAGGTGATAAGGGTCACTAGCCAATGTTCTTCAGTACAGAGCATTCCAAGACTTCCAGTGTATTATTGCGTCAAAGTCTAGAGGTCTCCAAAAAGATGCATTAGGTTTTGAAGTGATGCTAAGATAAACTCTAGAGCAGCAGTTCTCAATGGGGAAGGAGGGAGGGTGCTCCCCATGGGACAGTTGGCAATGTCTGGAGATAGTTTTGGTTATCACAACTGAGGGTGGGGCCACTGGCATCTAGTGGGTAGAGGCCAGAGATGCTGCTAAACATCCTACAATGCACAGATAGTGCCCACAACAATCAACAGTCAAAAATGTCAATAATGCCAAGATTGAGAAACCTGCTCTAGAGGTAAGTTAGAAGGCTACCCGCTCTCAGGAATCCTGGTAGCCTCATAAAGTTGACCCATCACTGTGAGTTGTTAATATAAGAAATTCCGTGTTCACAGGATCTTCCATTCTGAGGACAGCTTGGCCAGAACTTCTAAAATTGTTACAAAAATATTTTTTTCTTTAAAGGGCTCTCGATAATAATAATAATATTCAGGAAACTTTTGTTCTAATTCTAGTTTAGTGCAAGAAAGACACAGATAACAATCTACTCATCTGTCTATTTTGGATTCTATATTATGAGCATTTAAATATAGGGTTCAGGGCAAGGACAGAAAAGGGGGAAGGGAAGCAGTCCATAAGAGAGAGAAGCCCAATATTATCATTTCTGTAATACTAGGAAATAAATTACTAGATCATCTAGTAATATTAGCCTTGAAAAAGGTAAACCTTACATTTTAAAACGGTCAACAGATTGGTCTAAGAAATATTTTAACTTAAATAATTAAATTACATTCTTTAAATACCTTCCTTTCCTACTTTAAATGTATAATTCAATTAATCAAGAAATAAATACAGCCATCTCTTAATTTCCTTAATCTTAAAATAGTTCTATGCAAAAACATGGAACCTAATTACCATGATTTTAAATGGGAAAAGTTATAATGCAGCATATGTCAACCACAAACCTGCAGCCAATTTCCTAAAATTCGGTAAAACACCTATAAATAAATGACAAACTATCATGTTAGGATGTAAAATACTTAAAACATTACTTCTCAGTAACCAAAAAAATAATATAGCTAATAATCAGTTGTTTGGTACACAGTAATATACTGAACACCTTCTCTCCGAAGGCTCAAGAGCTTTTCAAAATAGCAACATGCAACTCTTACGTCATGGTTGAAATAACTCAAAAATTTTCCCATAGGTTGTTTCGTTGAAAGTATTTTGCGGATTTTTCATTTCACTGATAACTAGTGGTGTTGCACTCTTTTTCTTGTACTTATTGGGTATTTATATATCTTCCTTTGTTAAATGTCTGTTCAAGTATTTTGGCTATTTCTTTTATTCAATCACATTCATTTCCATTATTGAGATGAATTGCTTATATATTCTGGGTATAAGTTCTTTGTCAAATACATGTATTTTGAATATTTTTACCCAGTTTTCATTTTTTTAACAGTGTCTTTCAAAGAGCAGAACCTTTTAATTTTGATGAATTCAATTATTCAGGTGTTTCTTTTACAGTTAGTGATTTCTATGCGCATTTAAGAAAAATTTACGTTTCTCAAGGTCACAAAGATATTCTCATGTTTCTCTCTTCCAGAAGCTTTACACATACTATAATGGCTAAAAATGAAGGCTGACAACACCTAATGCCAGCAGGGGTGTGGAGTAACCAGATCTCTCATGAATTGCTGAGAATGCAAATGGTACAAACACAATAGAAAATTGTTTGATAGGTTCTTATGGTGTTAAACAGACCTAATCCATGGCCCAGCAATTCCACTCTAGGTGTTTTCTCAAGAGAAGTGAAAACATGTGCACCCAAAGCTTATACAAAAATACTTATAGCAGCCATATTCATAACAGCTTAAAACTGGAAACAACACAATTGTCCAACAACACATAGCAGATAAACAAATTGTAGTATACTTATACAATAGTGAATAAACTACCAATGCATACAACAATATAGACAAATCAGAGAAGCACGATGAGCAAAAGAAGCCAGACACAAGAGAGTACATAATTTTATGATTCCATTTATTTGAAGTTCAAAACAGGCAAAACTAATTGATATTGGTAGAAATGAGAAAAGTGGTTGCCTTGAGGTAGAGGGAAAGAAAGGGGATTGACCAAGAAGGGGCACAAAGGAATTTTCCAAGGTGATGGAAATGCTTTATATCTTAATAATGGTGTGGATTACATGGGTGCATTTATTATTGAAGTGTCCACTTGAAATTTGTGCATTTCACTACATGTAAATTATACTTCGAAAAATATACATCACATTGCATTTTAGAAGTATAAGTGTAAATTTTTCCTAAATGTACTTAGCTGAGAAGTATGTACACTTTAAGATGTTTGAGTATTAAAAGTCACAGGCAGTCTACTGGAAAATGTTAAACTGGGAGAACGTCTGTTGGGGTGTGCCTGCATTTCCTGAATGGCTGGAAAAAACTGTCCTCATCTGTGACTTTTTAGATGTAAGTAAAGAGTCAGATTATGTGCTGGAGGCTGTTTCATCCTGAATTACTTTTTAACTCCATGGGAATTCCCAGCAGTGGGGCTGTGTTCTCTGCTACATTTGATCTAAAGCGTTGGGCAAGTGCCAGGAGTTAATTCTATCTATACCTATCGTGGTGAATACAAAATATAGTAATAACAGGATTTTATTATAAAATAACAAAGTTAGAAAGTATTTTTGTTAGCTATAAAATTAAATGTAACCCACTCCATGTTCTCAAGGACCAGAGAAAGTGTATCACTTGATCAGTAACCAAGATCTACTAAGCCTCCAACCTGGTCTTAATGGTACAAAAGAGGCTGCATAACTATGGATAAAGCATTAACAAAACCTTTTATCCTTTATGAACAAACTTGACCTTGGGTTAACTTTATAGCACTGTTTCCCTGGAAACCTGAAAAAGGTAGAATGGAAGGGGTGCTATTAGGCAATATTTCTCATGATAAAAAATCACAAATTGAATCTGGCAGGAGAGAGACTCTATATGAACTATAAATACCTGGTGGGAAACCATAGCTTTGGGCTCCATGAGTGTGATGAATCTCACAAGTCGGCTTTTTTAGTTTCTATTCGAGACATGAGGCTTTATAGCCAAGAGGGACCATGTGTACGTGTCTCATCTCCTTGCACCTGAACTGTCAACTTGGAAGCCAAAGATTAGTCCCTTGGTTGGTGTGAAGATGGCTACAAGTTGCATTTCCTGCCCTATATTTCTCGAATTGAATCTGATGCCAACTGTGCCCCATGGAAGTCTTATGAGTCAGAATTTTTAGAGATTTCCTGGTAGGCATTGCAATAACTCAGTACACAATACAGGATGCCATATATGGAACGGTAGCGAATAAATATGTCTTTCATGATTGATGGGAAAGTCATTGCTCTTGAAGTCATTCTCATCTCCATCCCATGGATAAGTCACTCTTCAATCCCACAATATAAAGTGGAGATGACATCTATTCCTGTGCAATAGTAGGAATGTCACAAACATAAAATAATACATGAAATAGTTTGATCTCCTTAGAAGAAAGGCGTTATAACAATCAAAATATGCTTCAGTACAGGCACAGTTGTTAGCTTTATTTCCTCTGACTTTTTTGATAATCTGTTTTGTTTTCCTTACAGATGTACACATAAGTGATTCCTCTTTTTAAAACAATAAGTTCATAGGGCCAGCCCCACGGCCTGGTGGTTAAGTTTGGCACACTGTGCTTCAGTGGCACAGGTTTGGTTCCTGGGCACAGACGTATACCACTCATCGGAGACCATGCTGCGGTGGCAGCCTACATGCAAAACAAAGGAAGACTGGTGACAGATGTTAGCTCAGGGAAAATCTTCCTCAGCAAAAAATAAATAAATAAATAATAAAACTAAATTTACATATATCAAAAATGAACATTATATTCTTCATCTGGTTAACTGCACCTTGCCATTATACGTATCACAAACCAAAAGCAAAGAAAGGGAAGAGTTAAATACTATTAGAGAAGTTGATGATCAGAGAGCAGAGAACAACAAAGAACGGAAATCCCCAAAGCATTCTCAAGCAGAGAGAAAAAAATTAAGGATACTTAATTAAAGGAACTTGACATGAACATTAAATAAATAAAGCAAACTAAGAGGGACTCCTGAATGGTTTCCATGGGCATAGAAATTAATCTACTTGTTAGGCCTGTCAGAAATCAGTGTACTGCCCTGAGTCCCTACCTTTTCTTGAGTTTGCTATATAAACTTTTTTTCTACATGAGCTTTTAATGAGCCTAACATAAAAAGTAAGCCAGCGAACCCAACATTAAATGACACACTCAGAGATTAAGATCATCCTGAGCATACATGATTTGTCATTTGAACTTTAATTATGAAAAAGAGCTGGGAACACTCAACTTCCCTTACTGAGTTCTAGGTGTAAAGCCCACATCCTCTTTTGGCAGCTAACATTACCATCTGCACGTATTGAACGGTTTCGCAAAAAAAATGCTTCCATATATCAGTGATTAGATAGCTAGTTTGGGATGATAAAGCTGCAGGGCTTTTTTGCTTTGTCTTCTTTTTGAAGACAAAAAGACACTATAGTTTTCCAGATGATTAAGCTGAAATATTTAACAATCTGCAATTGTAATTTATTTTCTAGGCATGCATGCAAATTTTACCAATAGCCTATAGCAGCATCCTTAAGCTGCCACCAGTTGATCAACACATTCTAACCACAGTTAGTTCCATTCTTCTGGGTGTTTAAGAAGGACCCACAATGGGCATGAAGGAGAAAAGAGGCACACTGTTTCACCTGATTCCTTAACCCTATAATCTTCTCTCCCAATGAGTTTATGTCTGAATAGAGAGGAACAAATAATATGACCCAAATTGCCCACATTAGTACCATTCTGTGGCAATAGAAGAAAGTCTCCCTCAAATGGTGAATGAGAGTAGCATCCGGGTGGACCCATTGCAGAGATGACAGACTAGACTACCTCTATGCATCTTGGTATGCCTAGAAGACTAATCGACTCTACTAGTTATACTGAATGTGAATGCTAATAAGCACTTGCTCTGTGATAGCGTGCTAAACAGACAGCTCTGTGATTATTTGTCAATTCCTTGAGGATATGCATGAACTGCATCTTATTAATCTTTTTACTCTAAGTTTTGCATATAGCCTAGTATACAGTAAATTTACTCAATAAATGAATGAATGAACAAATGGTTGAATGAGTAGCAGTATGGTGGCCAATTAGTGTCAGCAGCTACTGAAGATACTGCTACTCTATCAGTTAGGATGTTTTCAGCTGCAATCAAAAAGTAACAGACCAAAAATGGATTAAATGAAGTAGACATTTATTAACTCACTTAAAAAAGAAGTGATTCCAAGGTTGGTACAGTGATTCAGTTATGTCATGTGGATCCAGGTTCTTTCTATCTTTCCACTCATCCAACCTCAGTATGTTAGTGATGTCCGTTTTCATGGTCACAAGATGCTGCTAAAGCTTCAATATCACATCATTACAAGAATAAAGAAGGAAGTAATCATAAAAAAATGTTTTCTTTCCATAGGTCCTCCATCACCATTTTGTTTTTGCTTGCCTCCATTCTCTTTTGCTTACCTCTCACTGGCCAAGGCTAGGCCACTTGTCTTCTGTTAGACTGGACAAAGAAGAATGGAATTTCCATAACTGGCATAGAATAGTTCTCTATGGCTAGAGAAGAGAGAGAGAATAAAAATGCAACCTCCCTGGCCTACTACTAAACGAACAAAGTGAGAACTCTGTTTACATGTTAGAGGAAGAAATGGCTATAACCCACAGTACTGGCACAACTAACAAACTGCGTGATATACAGCAGATCCTGAAAAGTCAGCACACCCTCAAATCATTCACTCAACAAATATTTGTTGAGCACCTACTATGTGGCAGGCACTATTCTCCATCCCTGCGATACATCAGACATTTGGATGCATTCCAAACCTAGTGGAATTTACATTCTAGAGGAGGAAGACAGACAAGAAACAATAAATATGATAAATAATAGTAAGATATATGTTTCGTATATACATAGATACAGATTTCATATACAGAAAGTGATAAGAGTTTTGTTTTGTTTTAAGATCAGGGTAAGGTGGGACTGAGTGGAAGCTTTGAGTAGTGTGATCAGAGAAGGTGTCCTGAGAAAGTGACAACGATTTGAAGGTGAAAAAGCCAAAGATTAAGTGCCCTTGGGCCTGAAAAACTGACTTATTCTGGATCTCAAATGGCAGAAGGTCAAACTGCTGCATTCCCAGCCAAGCCAAATATTTCTGATGGCCTCAAGATAACTGCCATTAAAATGAAAGAACATGTCAGGAGAAGAGCCAGAAAGCACAGATCGAAGTACTGTATAGATTATATCCAGAAAAATTTGTGGTTATGCCTTCATACTGGAAGGAAATAAACCAGGAGCTTACTAAGATTGAGGAAATTGTGTTGTTAAAGAATATATGGCCTAAGAACAAAGAGCCATGTGATTCTTTGAGCCTTAAAACAACCTATGAGCCTGGAAACAGCTGCAAAGTATCTGCAGCCCCAAGGAGAACATATTCCTGAAACCCATTTCAGATGTGATCAAGAATAATAATAGACAAGGAGGGTCCTTCCAGAGAGCAGAGCAAGGGACCACAGAGAGCGATGGACAAGAATTTCCTCCCGGGGAGCAGAAACAGGGTCCAATCAAGGGACTTCCTTCGCTGCCAGAGTAGAGGTCGTTGACACTCCTGCTCAGCTGGTTTCCATCTGTGCTATGGACCAGGGACTGCTGTGTGTCTCCTTTTTCTCTTCTCCCAATAGGAGTTTTAATTATCTGATCCACCCCGATCCACTTGAGCTACATCTGGACCTGAGTGAAAGGACTCAACATTACCCAGGAATCATGGAGTCTCAGCTGAATATAGCAACTGGGTGGAATACGCGTTGTCTCCCTTGTGAAAGGGCCGAGTGTGCTCTATGTGCCTTGCTTGGAGGGAGGATGAGTGTGAAAAGAATACACACAGAAACTTGGCAGTTAGAGTTTCAGGCTGTGAGAGAGACAGCAGCCACCCACCAATATTCATCCACCCCTTATTCCTGGGTGCATAATTAGATTACATTTCCCAGTCTGCTTTGCAGACTGATGTAACGATATGACTAAATTCTCAGCAACGATATGTGAGTAGATGTGATATAGTGCCTGCCTCTTCAGGACTGGGGTCTTTAAGAGAGGTGTGCCTCCTTCACACTGTTTCCCTTTCCATTGGCTGAAACCTGGATGTAGTGGTGACCAAGCCTTCACAGTGCCCCTGGTGACAAGGCCCTAAAGGATGGAGGAGTCACAAGATAAAAGAATCCTGGTTTCCTGAATCACCACGTGGAGGAGAGCTGCTACCAACCTGGAGCACTCTCAACTATTACACGAGGGAGAAATACTCTTGCTCATTGTCACTGATTTTATAAATCTATTTTTACAACTTAGTCTACTCTAACATAGAATTTTAACTCCTTGACTAATGCAGAAATTATCTTCTATATATTTCAAGATGGCATAAAATAATATAATACATTTTAGAAAGCTTTTGTCTTAGTTGGTTTGGGCTGCTATAAAAGAATACCATAGACTAGGTGGTTTATAAACCATGCAAACTTATTTCTCACAGTTCTGGAGGCTGGAAGTCCAAGGCTGAGGTGCTAGCAGATTCAGTGTCTGAATCTGAGAGTCACTTCCTGGTTCATTGACAGCCATCTTTTTGCTGTGTCGTCACATGGAAGAAAGGGAAGGGAGCTCTGTGGGGTCTCTTTTTTTTTAAGGACGCTAATCCCATTCATAAGGGCTCCACCCTCACAAAATAATTACTTCCCAAAGGCCCCACCTCCAAATACCATCACAGTGTGGGGTTAGGATTTCAACATATGAATTTTGGGGGGCATAAAAATCTATTGCAGCTTTCTCTCAAAAGAGCTAAAATTTTTAAAGTTTTGAAACTATCATTTTCCAGTTATTAAAAAAACAAAAAGAACTATGATGGAACCCCTCATTTCCTACAGGTTATGGATAAATGAATCATTACTATACTTGATATGTAAGATTTAGCAGAATAATGGAAAAAAAGCAAGAAGATAAATGTTATTTGCCAATGTGGTATTAGACATCTTTACAGTGCTACAGCAATTAAAATGCAAATACGTTTCAATGCCATTAAAAACTCCGTTCCGAAAGCAATTACTTCATGCCTGTCTCTTACACTAGGTGGTAAATTTCTCAAAAGTCGGGGCTGTTTTGCTCTCTACTCTATAATATCTGGCACAGTATGTCACACATAATAAGCATTTAATAAAAAGTTGTTGAGTGAATAAACAAAAGATTGAGTGAATGAAAAAATATTTAAAATTTTAATTAAACTTTTGTGGAGAAGTAACATGTTCAGTAGAAATTCAAAAAACAAAAATGTGTATTCTTTTCCACTTACCCTTAATCTATCACCTCTCATAAACAAACCTTTCTGAATTACAGAAAATTCTGGAAATTTAAAATTCTGAAATCTTAAATGTTATTTCTAACTCGATGGGTACACCAATAGCTAACTCAGAAATATGTCTGGATTTCAACTTTTAGCTTGAGTATTCCACACCTAGACATCTGATATTTATAGAATGAAATATAAAAATAAACTTCTGGTAAAATATTATGAAACAGACTCTTTTCTAACTTCAGACATCAATCCTAAACTTTTCTTTTGTCACCTTGAATTTAACAGTGGGAATTGTCCACATTACTAAAGAGTGAATTGGCCCACAGTGAAAAAAAATCAATAGCTTGGTAGTTAACTCCCAATCTCTTCCCAGCAATGCCAACAGTGAATTTATCCATGGACTGGAAATAGGTTTGGTTTGTTCTGCTTGCATAACAGGACAATGGATCAGCAGACAGCTTGCCCATAATGTCAACATTACTGAAGCTATAGGTGGTAAATCTCTTTAATGCAAATATTTGTATCTCAAAATCTCAAAGGGATGCCTGTCTAAGCTTAAGAGGAGACATAATTTTAAGAGAGGTATTTTCTTTAGGACTCCCATAGAGCAACACTAGACTCCGTCTAGACTCTTGAAGGATTAGACTTTCAGAAAATGGATCAACAAAACTGAAATACGCCTGCCGCACTGTTCAATTTGAGTGCAGAGCAAAAAGAATCCTGAAACAATCAATTATTGCTTTCTGGCTTACTAACAATGAAATATAGTTTAAATAGGTATTTTAACCTCAAATATGTTCCTTAAACCAGCATTGAATCTAAGATTGAAAATTTAGTCTTCTGTTTATTAACCAATTTTAATTTTAATTCACTCACTCACACATTCATTCAAGAAATATTTACTGAGCACTGTGACAGAGATAGCCTGCTGTCAGGCTCCCTCTTTTAGAAGCCCTGATTTGTAGCTGGGCACATGGTTGCCTGGAATAAAGACCTGATCCCCAACCCTTCCTTTCAGCTAGGTTCTTACCATTGCAAGGGTGGGGTGTAACCAAAGATGTCATGTGGCAGCTTCTGAGAAATATTCTTAAAAAGCAGCTGGTCTCTATCCTTTCCCCAGTGTTCTCAGTTTTCTCCACCCTGCTGTTTGGAATGTGGTTCTAATAAAAGGGACCATCTCTTGCCCACAAAGATGAGACCCACATCCTGGGGGTGACAGAGCAGAAAGCTAGAAGCAGCATGCATGGCTGAGGACCCACCACACCCACCTTAGACTGCCCACCTCAAGACTTTAATGCTAAAGAAAAAATAAAATCCTGTCTTTTAAAGTCATTGTTATTTGGGGGTTTTATATTATTTGCGGTGAAACCTGACCCTAACTGATACAGGCACAACTTGTAAGATATTATAAATGTTGAAATACATATAAGATGAGCATGGCAGAGTTCCAGCACACAACCAGCTTAAAATTTAGCAATGAGGGGGGCCGGCTCCATGGCCGAGTGGTTCGGTTTGCGCGCTCTGCTGCAGCAGCCCAGGGTTCGGATCCTGGGCGGGGACATGGCACCGCTCATCAGGCCACGTTGAGGCGGCGTCCCACATCCCACAGCTAGAAGGACCTGCAACTGAGATATACAACTGTGTACCGGTGGTGGGGGGGAGTTGGGAAATAAAGCAGAAAAAAAAAAAATTTAGCAATGAATACTGAAGTATAAAGAGCACCAGAGTGGACTATGATAGATAGTTTTTACCTATTTACTATGTTTCAAACCAACTCCCTTCTTCTGGTAACAACAACCTCTTTGCTTTGGAGAAACTCTTCTCTCGTATCATGAGATCACATTTTAGTCCCTGTAGCCCCATTGCTGAGCCAACCTCAGTTCTCTGGAGAAGTGGTGGGATTGTAATCCAAGCCTGGCCAATTAAACTATTAGCCATCACAGTTGATTCAGGAATGAGCATATTAATTAAACTTGGCCATTTAGAATCCCACTGTATTGACAGCTATCGGTGCAATATTTTGCATAACAAAACGACCCACAACTTAGCGCTTACAACAAACATCTATCGTGGGGTCTATAGGTCAGCAGGGCCTACCTAGCTTTAGGCTGCAGATTGGGCCCAGGTCTGCTCCATGTCTCATGTTCTCCTCAGGTCAACAACTATCTGGGGGAAGTTTTTCTCATGACGTGGCAGACGCACAAGAAGCCAAGCTCAACCATGCAAGCACCTTTAAGGTCTCTGCTCATGTCATGTTCATTAATATTCCATTGGTGTGGGGAAATATATTCTGCCCACTGTAGTGAACTATAAGGTCGCATGCCAGAGGGAGGGTATGAAGAAGTGGAAATGATAATGCAATTGATTATACACACAACTTGAGCTTCTGGTGAATTTAGGGCTATGGTACTAGGAGGCTCTAAGCCTTGAGGGCTGCATGTACCAATCTTTCAGGCTAAAATGATGAAGCACACCACAACAGCAGAGAATGAGATAACACATGAAGAGAAGCAAAGACAGGGGAAAATACCAAGATAACAGGAAAAAAAATTCAAAAATAGTAGTGGCATGAATAAGAGTTGCGGGGATTTAGAAAAGTGAGAAGATTAGAGAAATTTTTGTAGTAGACATTCATTTGAATGATGAATAAGGATTTTTTTCACCATAGCAGATATAAAAGTGATTTTCACTTTTTATATAAAGAAAATTATGTAAACTCTCCAGCACTCATTGTTGGTTTACTTACCTAATCCCTTTTCCTTGCCTTCTGTCATAGAGGCTGAAAAAAGTAAATACTCACTTTTCTAGAATCCACTGTTGTCATATAAGTTCTGGTGATCAGATATAAGCAGAAATCTGCTGGGGTCTGTCAGGAAAGCTTTTCCTTCCTTGCAAAAATGAAAAAGCCAGCTTCCTCTTCCACTTCTCCCTACCTCTTCCCTCTCTGTCTTCTTGCCTGGAAGAAAATATGTTGCTTAATTGTAGGGCAGCCATTCTGCACTCTGGAGAGGAAAGCCAGAATAGTTCTGGAGAGGGCAGTCCTTTTTTTTTTTTTTTTCTGAGATTGGCACCTGAGCTAACAACTGTTGCCAATCTTCTTTTTTTTTTTTTTTTTCTGCTTTATCTTCCCAACCCCCCGCACATAGTTGTATATCTTAGTTGCAGGTCCTTCTAGTTGAGGGATGGAGAGGGTAGTCTTGACAACAACGAGCTATGTACCATCGCCAGCAGTTGGTTCTTCTGATCTTGTTCTGTGAAACAAATAAAACCTTACTTGATTCAGATACTATCAATCAGGTTTTCTATGACTCGCATCTGAAGGGATTCCTAACTGATTTAAGCCTAAAGTCAAGGTAATGTCTGTTTTATTTCACTTACTTTTTTTTTTTTTGAGGAAGATTAGCCCTAGCTAACTGCTGCCAATCCTCCTCTTTTTTGCTGAGGAAGGCTGGCCCTGAGCTAACATCCATGCCCATCTTCCTTCACTTTATATGTGGGACGCCTACCACAGCATGGCATGCCAACTGGTGCCATGTCCGCACCCGGGATCCGAATTGGCGAATCCCGGGCTGCCAAGAAGCGGAACGTGCGCACTTAACCGCTGTGCCACTAGGCCGGCCCAGTAATGTTTATTTTAGATCAAGAACCAATTACACAACTAATCTTTGTATATCTCCATACAGTTTATAATACATTTTTGCACATTTTACTGAGTTATTAGATTAGAAAGTATTGCAGTTAGTTAAAGAGAAAATCCTGGACTAGCCAAGTAAATAAGTTAGCTTTTATAAAATGAAATAGTGAACTGGAAAGTCCATTGTAATTGTCTAATGCTAAACAGATTTATGTATTACTGTTACGAGAAAGGCAAGAAGCCATGACAAATTTTTGAGAAGGAGATTTCCTCCGTGTTTGTTTCAGAATGGACTGTAAAGGATGGACTGAAAAAACTACATTGGAAGCAAAGAGATCTGTGAAGGAGCTCTTGTTCAGTGAATGAAGGATCCACCAACAAAATAACAAGGGATCCTAGCCAGGATGAAGTAAAGAATACCAGAATAGCTGTTAAAAGTTCGAAAAAAGGGCAAAACGTATGAATTGTCTATTTTTAGACACTGGAACATAGGCAGAGCAAAATGTGATCCCAAACAGAAAGGAAACAAATGAGGTAAGCCCTACAATCACCCCAGTCTTTTACCTGGAGCAACTTTCAGACCACGGTCCACATAGGGAGAGCCAAGGAAAGGTGGGTTAGGGGACAAAGATTGAGTTTAGGGAGTATGAGATGTCTGGAACTTGCAGTAAAGAGTGCTAGAAAGGAAGAACTGTACATAGAAAGAGTTTCAGAATACTCTTTAAGTCTTTGCTTGAATACTAAGCTGTGTGCGTGTTGGGTGAGACACCAAGAGGTTGGGCAAAAATTAACTACCAGAGAAATAAGAATTGCTGAGGAACTATAAACTGAACAACTATTGGAACTCACAGGGAAAGGAGTCATTTGAGTTTTACCCAACTAGAGTACAGAAACTTCATTGAAGACCTGTGATATATAATAGAAAGCCTAAGCCACTCCTTAAGAGAGGACTAGAAAATCTTTGTAACAAAAAGTCTAGACTCACACAAAGTTTAAAAAAAAGCTTCAAAAGGACCAAGCTGACCAACTACTAGAGTAACAGCCTCCCAAAACAAAGCCCAACACTCTTGAAAAACCCAGACATTCAACGTATTAGTTTGATAGTGCTGCCATAGCAACTTAACACAAATTTAATGGCTTTAAACAATACCCATGTATTATCTCACAGTTCTGTAGGTAAGAAGTGCAGGCACAGTGTAATTCACTTGAATCCTCTGTTTAGAACCCTACCAGGCTGAAATCAAGGTATCAGGAGGGTGTTAGAATGAACTTCCAAACCCGTTCAGTTTGTTGGTTCAATTCAGTTCCTTGCAGTTTTAGGACTGAAATCTCCATTTCCTTGCCGGCTGTCAGCCAGGGTCCAAGTCTTTGTTCCTAGAGCAATGAGTGGCTCAAGTCCTTTTCATGCTTCCAATCACTTTGACTTCTCCTTCTGCTGCATCTCTCTGACTTTAGTTGGGGAAAGTTCTTTGCTTTTAAGGGTTCATGTGATTAGATTGTGCTCACCCCAATAACCCAGGATAACCTCCCTATCTTAAAATTCATAAACTGAATTATATCTGCAAAGTCCCTTTTGCTATGTTACATACATATTTACAGGATCCAGGCACCAGGGTATAAACATCTTTGGGGAGCTATTCTGCCCGCCATACTCGACAATATCAAACTGTCAATGTTGAGCATCCATTCAAAGCATATCAGATAAGAAGCAGGGAAATATGACTCATATCCATGAGGGGAAAAAGTCTGCTAATAGAAATAGGCAGCAATGACAGAGATAATGGAATTAGCGGGTAAGAATTTTAAAATAGCTGTTACAAATATATCCAATATTTTAAAGAAAATACAAAGATACTGAGGAAATAAACGGAAACTATCAAAGAGAACTAAACAGAACTTCTTTTGTTGAAAACACATGATCTGAAATGAAATTTTCACTGGACAAATATAAGAACAGGTTAGACATTGCAGAAGAAAAGATCAGTCGACCTGAAGACTAGTCAATAGAAACTGTCAAAACTAAAGTACAGAGAGAAAATGTTGAAGAACCTAATGAACAGAGCCTCAGTGATCTCTGGGATAATATCAATCAATCTAACATATGTGTAATTGCAATCCCAGAATATCAGGGAAGATTAAACCAATTTTTCCTATGTTTGATGAAAAATATCAACCCCATATTCAAGAAGCCCAACAAGCCCCATGCAGGATAAACACAGGAAAATCAAGCAACACACATCATAATCAAATTGGCTAAGGCAATAATTAAGAGAAAATCTTAAAGCACATGCAGGGGAGGGGGGGAAATACATTATATCCAAGGGAAAAGGTTAGCAAATATTGCTGACTTCTACTCAGAAACAATGCAATCCCAAAGAACATGGAAGAAAACCTTTAAAAAGCTGAAAGTAAAAACAGTCATCAGCCTAGAACTCTATAGCTACAGAATCATTCCTTCAAAACTGAAAGTGAAATAAAGACATTTTCAGAGAAACAGTAACTGAAAGAAATTGTTACCAGCAGAGTGCAACTACAAAAAATAATAAAGTTCTTCAGGTGAAGTAAAATGATACTAGATGAAATCTGGGTATACACAAAGGAGTGAAGAACACTGGAATTGGTAAATATGTGGGTAAATATAAAAGAGATTTTATTCTCTTTGTAAATTTATTTAAGATATAGTTGATTAAGAAAAAAATAATGTATTTGGAGTATATGACACATGTGAAGTAAAATATATAACAACAATAAATGATTGGAGTGGGGAAATTTATTATTGTAAGCTTCTTATAGTTTACATGGAATGGCATAATATTATTTCAGGTAGATTGTGAGAAGTTAAAGATGAATCTACTAAACCTCAGATATTTTACCTCCCCCAAATACATAAATATATCCATCGATCCATATGTATATAAAATTTAGCTAACAGAGGAGATAAAATGAGAAGACAAAATACTGAACAAAAAAAAACAAACCAAAACACCCCTCCACTACTCTAAAGAAGACATAACAAGAGGGAAAAGGAACAAAGAGGATACAGGACAAATGGAAAACAAATAGCAAGATGGTAACCTTAATTCCAACTATATCAATAATTATGTTAAATGTAAATGGATTAAATGCAACAATTAAGACAGAGATTGTCAGACTGGATTCAAAGAGCAAGACACAACTATGTTGTCTACAAAGAACACACATCAATGTAAAGACAGAGAGAGAGTAAAAATAAAAAGAAGGGGAAAGATACACATGGAAATATCATAAGAAAGCAGCAGTGGCTATATTAATAATGGCAAAAGCAGATTTCAGGAGAAGAAATATTACTAGAGACAAAAAGAAAAGTTATATATTGATAAAGAGTCAATTCATCAAGAAGACATAGTCCTAACTGTGTAAAATGGTATAACCACTTGGGAAAGCAGTTTGGCAATTTCCTTTAAAAGTAAATATATACTCACCATATGACTCAGCAATTCCACTTCTAGGTATTTACCCACAAGAAAGAAAATATAAGTACACAGAAAGACTTTTACATGAATATTCATAACACCTTTATGATAATAGTCCCCAAACTAGAAATAACTCGTGTCCATCAATAAGTGAATGGATAAACATATTGTGGAATATTATTCAGCAATAAAAAGGAACTACCGGTAGAAAACATCATTGTGAATCCCAAAAACATGCTGAACGAAAGCAGCCAAGCACAAAAGAATACATACGGTTTAATTCTATGTATATGAAGTTTTCAAACAGGTGAAATAATTATGTGATATAAATTATATCAGATGTTGGGGAAGAGGAACAAGGGAATTTGGGAGTTGTGGAAATGTTCCATATCTTGATTGGGGTGCTGGTTACACAAGTGTATACGTTTGTCAAAACTCATCGACTGTACTTTTAAAATGGGAAAATATCATTTTTGTAAAGTATACCTCAATAAGTTCACTTAAAAAAAAAACAGGGGAGAGAGTTTTAAGGAGAGTTAACAAGGTAAAATGCCACAGAGAGAGAACCCAGAACTGAAAAGAACTATTTTGTTACAAGGAAATTCTTAGTGATTTTAGAAAGAACATTTATTGAAAAAAATGGTTAGAATCCAGGATGCAAAGCATTTTAGTCATATTTACCTGGAATGAGATATTGAAAGAGAAAGCACAGATTTTACTATTTCAATTAGCGTTTCTCAAACTTTAATGTGCTTAGGAACCACCTGGAAGTCTTGATAAAACGCAGGTTCTGATTCAGGAAGTCTTAGATGAGACTCGATACTCTACATTTCTAACAAGGTACCAGGCACTATCGATGTTGCTGGTTCATCTACTACGCTGTGAGTAGCAAGAACGCAGATCACTTTTCTGAGGTATTGATGGTTTATGTCAAACGCCAATTTGGTGTAGAAATTCCTAAGATCTATAGAATCCGTTCCTACCATCAGTTACACGTAGCTTGACAACGTTGTCCCCTATTTGTGACTGTAACCAGTACAGGTGCTTATGATGCTCTGGAAAATGACAGTGATTCTAGCAACCTTAGGTTCAGCTCTGTTGCTAACCAATTGATAATCTGAGTTAGTCGCTCCTAAACTTCAAAATGAGAGAACTGTTCCCCTTTTTCCTGTCTAGGCTGTTGTGAGGATTACAATGGAAAACGTAAGTGAAAGTATTGCATGAACCATAAACTAAGGGGGAAAAAAAAAAACAGCTTACAATGTCAAGCAAGGTGGGCAAAACATCTAAGGACCAAAGTTTTTAAAAGGAGCTGGACCTAAAATAAGAGGTGGAGCTTTGGGATTATACCCGAGAGCGTGCATGGAATGTGCCATATTATAGGGGAGGGGTGCCCCATTTTAAAAATAATCTGTAAAAAATAAGCTTCTGTACTTAAAATTACCTCTAAATTATGCAACTTGAAACATGAACTTTTCCCTCACTAAAGACTTCAATTGGCACCTAATGACATTCAGTGATACTACTTTGCTTCAGTCTCAAGATTTCAAAGTCCTACCCACGCATCTCTGTCCCCTTCTGACACCCA
Source organism: Equus quagga (assembly GCF_021613505.1). Taxonomy (NCBI): domain Eukaryota; kingdom Metazoa; phylum Chordata; class Mammalia; order Perissodactyla; family Equidae; genus Equus; species Equus quagga. Next base: position 15,905,881 of record NC_060287.1, on the reverse strand, counting down.
CTCGACACTTCTGCCCCGCTCCTCGCGGCCCCCACCCCGGGGCAGTAGTTTCCACTACGCTGAAGGGAGAGGTGGTAACGGACTCCTCCATCTTCGTGCCTCGAGTAGGGGGGGATGAGGAGCCATGTTCCAGAGAACGGGACAAGACCCGGACCAAGAGAGGCGGCATCACGAGAAAAGACGAGTCAGGCACTTGGCATCGGTGCGGGAGGAAGGAGGCGGGCCCGCAGCCGCCGTGCGAACGCGCAGCTCTGCCCTCGGCCACGCCACCTCCCCCCCGGAGCCTTCGCGGGATGGCGCCGGCCGGAGGGGGCGGGGCCCGGCGCGCGGCAGCCGCCTCCACTGCGGCCGCCTCCGCTGCGGCCGGAAACAATAGTGGAGGAGCCCGAGCCGCGCGGAACGGCTGCGGCGGGCACGGAGCCGGACGGTAAAGACCCCCGCGCCGCGGCCCCCGACCCGGCCCCCGGCCCCGCCGCCTTCGCGCTCTGAGTCCCGCTCCTCCGCGCCGCGCGGGGCTCCCCGACGGAGAGACGGACACGGGTCCACGGCACCCTGAGGAGCGGGGGCGCGCCCCCAACGCCGGAGACGGGGCGGGGTCCCCCGAGGCGCCGGGTTCCGGTGGACCGGCCGCTGTGGCCCGCGGACGCCTTCGCCCGGAGAGGGAGGGAGCCTGGGGCGGGAGGACGCGGCGCTCCGCCGGCCGGGCTCCGGGACCCCCGGCCCTGCGTGGCCGCGCCGTCTGCCGGGGCGCTGCCCGGCCCTCCGTGCGGGTGCTGTGGATGCCGCTGGGACGGCCGCTCCGGGGGTCGCTCTTCCACGTGCATTTTCCAGCCCCGGATCTCGGATGGGAAACCTCGCTGCGCGGAGTTAGCGAAACGCGTCTGAGGTTCCCACAATGAAGTTAGCAAAGCGGTGTCCTTAGCAGGTCGTTCTTCCTGCCTTGAACAGCGTTAAGTAGGTTGACAGCCCCCGGCTGCTGAAATGGCCTCGCTGCTGAGCTCCTTCTGTGCCTCGTCGCTGGTGAAGGGGCGGACTAGAATACCTGCAGACTGCTTTCCTTCAGATCCCCTTAACCATGTGAGAGATGGAACCAAAAAGGCACTAGTGTCCCTGGGGGCCAGGCTTTAAGTTTTACTAGCTTTGTGTCTTTGCACAAAGTATGATATTGAGGTGCAAGTATGGCGATGCCTGTTTGATGGGGCTGGTTGTATTAGGTCAACTGAACAGCATCTCTCTTTTCCTAGAAGTTCCTGATATTGCCGTAATGGCAAGTTCTTGGAACTGCGTAACTTTCCTTTTCTGTTTCTTAATAGGGGCACTATGAACGAAGAGGAGCAGTTTGTAAACATTGATTTGAATGATGACAACATTTGCAGTGTTTGTAAACTGGGAACAGACGAGGAAACACTCTCCTTCTGCCACGTTTGTTTTGAGCTAAATATTGACGGTAAGGACACAGTATAGATTCATGTTATGCATGAACCTTACTCAACTACTTTATGCTGAACTATTCTAAGGTAAAACTAAAATTTCTTGAATGATTGGAAATTGTGCCAAGCGTGTGAAATGTGAAGATCTGTTAAGCGTTTCTGGAAATGAAGCTATGAATTTAAGACATATCTTTTTTGTTGTTGTTTAACTCCCACAGTACTAAACCCATTTTTGCTAATAGAAAAATGAGGTATGAGTATTGACTGGTAAGCATGTTTTCTGGTTTGAGAGCTTATTAAGTTGTCAGAGTTTAACAGACCTTTGTGTGTGTGTATGGTTTTGGTTTTTTTCCATGTTAAGAACTATGGTAACCAGACATTTACACTGATGAACAAATGTAATTTCTTCTCTTTGGCCTACCACACTAGTACCTGACTGAGGTGAGCTGGAACTCTTTTTCCCCAGTGGTTATGTTATTATTTGGAAAACCATTTTTAAGTTTTTAGATAACCTCTTTTCAGCGGTCACACACACTTTTAATAATTTTTAAAAACTAAGAAGGTTTTTAAAATTTCTTGATAGTATCTCTAAGAGTATATGAAGAAGTGTTCGTCAGACATTTTTAGAAATCTCTGTCATTGAATGTGTTTGTATTGAATGTATTGGTTTGGATTTGGTGTGCGTAGCTGTATATTAACATCAGTCTATGGGTATCAGTAGTTTGCCCCCAAGAAAGAAGTAGGATATGTTTCTTTAATCTCGATGTTGTGATGATAAAACTCTGATTTTTTAAAAAATATTTCTGAGTCACACTAAAAAGAATCTTAATATTCCTGCAATAAAAAAGTTTGCCTTTCTTTTGAATTTTAAATTGTAGTGTATCAATAGAGAAATTTTGTTAGACCTTTAGATTTTGGACAGTTTCAAAGCAGCATTTCATTCTTTTTCCTGGATTGTGTATTTGAAAAATTTTATTATCTTTACTTTTTTGTTTATTAAGTAGGAGATATGAAATGTTCTTATAGTAAAAAAAAAAATTAGGATTATCTGCCTTGAGATTCCTATAAGGACTTGTTTTTCAGAAGTTGTTGTAGGCACCAAATTAGTATCTTTAGATATTCTATAGTAAAAGTCAAATAATAGCCATAAGTAGACCACTAAAAACATAATAGAGTTAATTACTACAGGACATTCATCTTTCCATTTAAGATCATATTGGTTATGATAGTTTTGCCATTATATACTCTCTTGAAGAGTTGTAGTTGGTGAACATAACTGACGGGAGATCATGGATTTCCTATGGGTTACATAGAATACATATAACTTTGGCTTTAATAAATGGATAACTAATTTCAAAGGGATGACTTAAAAGCACGATTCTTCTGTAGCACTTAAATTACCATGTCCTTAATCACATTTGAGGGAAAGATCTAAATTTATGTTCTTTGGAAGTAGAGTTAGCCCTGTGCATTCTTTTACGTTGTGGATTTTAATTTTAGATTAATGATCCAGCCAAACCTGTGTTTTACATGGAAGGAAACTGAAGGCTGAATAGTAGGACTGCTCACAGCTGCTCTCGTGGTGATGGCAAGCTGTTTTTGTGTGCCAGGCATTTACTGTGAGCACTTCTGTGCCAGGCACTGTATTAAGCACCTTACGTGGATTATCTTATTTAACTCAAAATAGCTCTGGGGTAGCTTATCCATTTTAAACGTAATGGAACCTAACCTCCGAGACCTAAGACATGGGCTTTGAAGTAGCAGGACAGTAATTGACAGAGCTGAGCTTCGAAGCCTGACCATCTGGTTCTGGTGTATGTGATCTCAATTCCATTGATCTACTGTCAGTAGTTATTTTAATTGTTAGGGCTAATATTAGCAGCTTGTTTTCCTGAATCCTAATTGTCTATCCTTGCTTTTAGGTCAGCCAACTTTTTCTAAGCAGTGCTTCCTGCTAAATCATCATTAGTGGTGTTCATGCTGTGATAGAATTTTTCCACGGAAACCTAAACTTTCATAATTGCTTTTCTAGCCCTTTTTTTAAGTATGCTTTTTAACTGGTTCTCAGTTATTTGATAGAGAATATACAGATGTTCTTCAGGTACCATCTTTATAAATATTTCATCTCTGGTAACATCTATCTCGATGTATAAGTGTGATCTAAGTCCTATGTTGTTGAAATAATGGTTATCTTTAAAAGACAAAAGCAGTTCTCAGTTTAAATTAGAACTGTTTCATTTTATACTCTCTATACACTCAAGGTTGTATCTTTTAGAATGCCAATTAAACCTTTGTGATAAATATTATTTTAGAATTTAAATTTCTTCTCAATTTATCTGATGTCAGTTCTTGCAAATATATACATTTTCATATTTACTACAGTGACAGTCTAGTGCATTATAACCATTTTAATGTAATATAAGATTATTGTAGGAAAAAAGGAAGGAAATAAAAATGTGAATTCCACAAAATTTCATGTTTCATATCAGTATACAGGTTTTTAAATATCAGTGAAAAAAACTGATAATCACATACCTAAAAAATAAGGTATATTTTTTGTCTATGTCAGTAAACTTTTTTAAGTGTCTTTGAAGTTTTCTTTCTCCTACCAAGTTCTCAATGCAGTGCCAGTCAGTAAATGTCACAATGTAAGAGGAATTTTAAAAAATATGACATTTAACTTTACTAGTTTGGTATAACTTGGTTGAAGTATGGCAGTGTTGCTGTTGCCTCGTTTCATAGTTTACTAATTGCTAAATTTGTTCTAAAGCATTCTATTTTTTTCTCTGCTAATAGACTAGTTAAAAATTCTCTTGAGGAATAGTAACAATTTGGCTAGTTTTTAGTCCACACATTTGTAGTAAACAAAAATATTTTACACCTTTTGCATTGTTGATTACGTTGACTCAAAACTGGTCTAATCAAATGGCCTCTTGTTTAAAAGCTGTCTGCATGCATGTGTTTATAAAATGAGGACAAAAGAAGAAAGAGAATAACAAGACAATCTAATCTTGTCAGAGAAATTTCGTATTCTGAGCATGCCTATAAGTTGCCTTTTTTCTGTGACTTTACAGTAATTAAAAGGAAAAGAGTATTTGCGTTTTATATACTTCCAAGCCATAGGTGATATATTCCAAGGACCTAAGAAATGTACTTTGAGGACTCAAATCTTTAAGATGTTCACAAGATTGATTTTTTTTTTTCTACCTATAATTCACCATTAGGATAACTTGTCTACTTGCAGGACTAGGAAAGAAATGCATAAACTTCCTAATACTTATGGTCTCTCCTTGGCCCTAGGACACTATAAACTTTTTTATGCATGTATGATCAAATACTCTAATAACCATCATAGTTTATTATGCTAAAATCTCAAAAGTTATTTAGTGACCAAATTACCACCATTCCCAAAACTATTGAGGCTGGGAGGAAGGTAGCCCAGGGTGATCTGGAGCCAGGAATGAAACTCAGTTGTAATGTAGCAAAGTCAGATGAAACTAGAGGGGGCAAAGATCCAGGACTCCAGTCTGTTACTTCATACTGTTTTCATTTTGTGCCAAAATACTGTGCAAATAATTCTTAAAGCATTTCTACCTTCCTCTGATAATTGAGTTTCTTTCTTTTCTATGGAGATAAACTTTTTTATAAGACGGGGTCCATTCTTCTTATGCTAAGTTTTCAGTTTAAGTTGATTTTGCTAGTTGGTTAGTAAGCACTACTAATATTTACTAGTCCATCTCAGACTGTATAGTCCATCTCAGACTTCATTCTCCCTTAATTTGTTGAACTTTCCAGGAACTTTTCTAGAAGGAGACCCAAATTCAGATCCTTAGTAGTCTTTCCAGCAACAGAAATTTTCAGGTATTTTCTCTTGGTTAAGGCACTGGTGTACACAAGGCTTACTTTTAATCTCGTTCTTCCTTGATTCTCTGTCTTTGACCGAAACGGTGTTCACACGGTTAGTAGTCAGGGGACAGTCTGAATCTCAATATGAAATCTTTGATTGAGTTTGGAAGTCAAGACTGGTTATTGACTACTCAAAGTCTGTCAACAGCTCTTCCTGGGTCCTGTTTCTGACACACCATCATCTTTCCACTAAAGTAAAGAGGCCCGCCACTTGTGATGGGGAAGCTGTATATAACTAACTCAGTCTGGCCTTAGCCTCTGTCCCACAGTGGCAAACATCGTGCAGTGCTGTTGACTAAAAGAGCACTTTTAAATACAAAGCCTAATTTAACTTTTGGACTTTGGCTCAGCTATCTTTGATATACTTGGAAATACAGGTGGAAGGTTAATTCTTTTTTCCTTAACTGCCTTTTAATGTCAGTTTAAATAAATTTGAACACTTTCAAAATGGCTCTGATAGTAAAACCTCATTGTTTGGACAGAAACAGGACAAGATGGAAGTGGAAAATGGGTTTAATTGATGATAAATTTAAGTTATAGAATAGTTTACAAGAAAAATAACTGAAACCAGGCTAACCACATGTAGTTAAGACTTTTGACTTAACTAACACCCATATATGAGGAGCCAGGTTCTAGATTCTTATCCCTACCTAAATTATGGCAGCCTCGTTTCAGTTACTCCTGACTTTCCCTCCCTTTTAACTTTGTTAAGCTTTCTAATTCTAAAGTCTAGGATGAATTAAAAGTCTGGATCATACACAAGTTTCATTTGGGAAGAAATATCCATTAGGAATTTGGTCTGGCTATATGTAATGGGAAATCCAAATAATAATGAAATAAAATGGAATGGATATTTATATCTCTCATATAAAACAAAGTTGAGTCTGGAGCTGGTATGGTAGCTCCATGATCAGGATTCCACCTTCCTTAACACACGCTTTCCATCTTCAGAGCCATCTCTTGAGCCAAGGTGGCTCTTGGAATTCCAACCATTGCTTCTCTATTCTCAGACAAAAAAGAAAGGACATCTGACAAAAGGTGCATGCCAACAGTCCTGCATCTAAAAAGGAGCTTTTCCTGAAGTCCCACCTAACAATTTCTTACATATTTCACTGCCCATTCAAGAGAAGCTGCGCCAGATAAAATTAGCGTTTTACAAAGAAAGGGACAAAGGACATTGAGTAGGCAGGTAACAAAGTTGGTCACCGAGAAGACTATCTAGTAATTAAAGATGATACCACACTGAAGATTAACTATTTGAGCTGCACCTAAGACCATCAAGTAATGTCCTGGGGAGTCTTCTAATCCTGGAGCTTGAACTGAAAGGGATTTTAGCAAAACGAGGGATTGTGGTCTGAGGATGGGCATGCAGCCAGATCTCATAGGCACTTGTTACCAGAAAGCTGTAAGAATTTTCAAGTTTCTGACCCATCTCGGTATGTAAAAATGTAATGATTAATGCAACTGCTCATAAAGACATCCCCGTTTTTTTTATTCTGTCAGAACGTGTGTGATTAAATGAGTTAGATATTATAAACTTAGAAAAGCCCTTCCCTTTTTTCTCCCAGCCTGTGTTCATGCTAGACTAACACCCTCCTCGTATGTTTACAGGGAAGACTGCTTTTCTGCGTCTGGACACATCTGCCACTGCTCCACTTCTGCTTAGGGATTAAGCTTGTGGGCCCTAGACTCAGCCTGGCCTTGAATCTTGACCCTGCCACTAAAGTTGGGTTTTTCTGGCAAGATACTTAAGTTTATAGTGTCATACTGGTTCTGAAATGTTACTAGTAAGAGCAATTTTGTATTTTTATTTTTTAATCTTGAAATCGTTGTGCCAGAATCTGATTCAAGAGGGCCGAACTCCAGTTGTTGCCATTCGTGCCAAGAAGAATACTTGGTAGTCTAAGCAGCAGAGCTCAGATTGATGTTTGCTCTTGATGCTCAGAATGAAGCTGCAGGATAGCTGAGGGATAGTGATTAGGCTCACAAGTTCCTAATTCTGTGCCCCTAAGGTCCAAAAACTCCACGTGGGGGCACACACTCCAAAGGCAGACTATCTGGATTCAAATCCCCATTTACTAACTGTGAGACCTTGGGCAGGTTACTTATGTGTTTTATTCTGTCAGTTCAGCTATATATATGCCCATCTAAGTTTTAAATAGGAAATGACTAATATTTATTTTCTCCTATTTAGTGATATAGTGAATAGCTAAAATGCCTATAGAAATGACTAGGAAGGCTGGAAACCCTTACTTTACCGATTTTTAAGCATAATCGAGTGTCTCTCATAGCTAACATTTATAGAGCTGTCTCCTCAGGACTGAGGGGTAAGCAGTAGGATCGCCATTTATACGCAGCGAAAGGAAGGCTCTGAAGTCAAGTAAAGTTGCCCTGAAGTCGCAAAGATACGTAGTAAGCAAGCGATGCAGAAGGGATTCAGATCGGGTGGCTCATGTCAGAGCTATTGTAACCACTGTGGGAAATGGATGTTTCTCTGTGTGACCTTTGCCGTATTTTGAAAGTTTAAATTGTAGACTAGCCCCTTAGGATGACAGCATTCATGCAGTGGTTTTCCTAATGCCTCTGATGAGTCCTGCTAATCTTCTTTGTCCTTTATTCTTTCCTTTTTTTTTAATGTTGGCATGCTGTGTTGTAGGCATTCCATCCTCCCTCGCTCTGTCTGGGCTTTTATGGCCTTTTATACGCTGATAATTAGCAGACCTCCTCCCTCTGCCTCCTCTCCCCCTCCCCCAGGCTACACGTCTATACATGCAGCTAATATTCAGACATCTTCACTTGTATAGCCCATACGTACTTCAGACTACGTGTCTGAAGTGAAACTATTACTCTCGCCCTACCCATACCTCTTTTCAAAATGAATAAATAAATAAGATTAGGGATGTGAATTCCCCTCTATCCTGCGACCCAAAATATCAGGGTTGGAAGTGAAGTATGGAGAAGTTAGACTTCACATGCCTAGCGAAAGTGTGTGTAGGAGCTCACGGAGAGAACCTGCCTGCCCTCGTTCCTAAAAAGTGACTTCTCAAAGCATTCTTCCTGCCCTTGCCCACTCCTTCCCCACCACACTGCCCACCCCAGTGTTCTTTCCTTCATAGCACCCTTTTCTTCCTGGCACTTGTTAAAATTAGTTACTGTAGTTATTTGCTTGTGTGTTTGTGTAATGTGCTGCCCCTCATTTCTAATTCCATAAGGACATGAATTAGAGTCTTTTATTTACTACTGTATAATTGGTTAGTGTATAATCCATAGCACAAGGACTGGCAAAGAGTAATAAGCGAATAATTGATTGATGAGTGAAAAACCTATCAATCTAAAGGAGATTTTAAAGAACTGTCTTTCTGTGTTTTTTCCCTTAAACTTGCCCACAGTGAAACTCTTAATTTTTTTCTGCCGTTTCGCAGTATTTGATGAGATCTTTCTGGAGTCTACTAAAAGTTTTATGAATCTTAGAAATAGAAGAACTTTGTATCGTATTCAAAAGAAAAATATAATGTAGCCAGTAAAACAAACAGTGATATCTAATGTTGTTTTGCAATCAGGAGGATAAAAGCAGACAGTATTTTTCTCCAAACACAGAGCAAGAAGTTTTGACATGACTCTGTTTAGAATAGGAGGTTCTAGATTCGTCTTACATACTGCTGCTCTTATCCCAGACACTCCAACATAGTGGTGTGTACCCATAATGATGACCCCATGGTAGCTGATGATCCTGAGTGCTTGTTAAATCAGTGATAAAATTATGTTCTTTAAATCAGTGATTGAAAGTTGAAAACAAGCAGAATATACAACTCAGAATATCTTATTAATAAGAACATCATAATTATAAATAAAAAAAGATTTATTAGACTACGTAATGACATTCTGCGTCACATTCAAGATTCTGTCATCCCAATGTGTTGACAAAAGATGAAAAGAAATGTTTTATGAGACATATGGAAACATTAAATTTAGACTGAAAATCTTTGGTACTTAGGTCAAAATTATCTGTTCTCAGTAAAGGGATATAATTTTCATGATTGAATTAATTTATAATAACTGTTACTGGAAAGCTGATAAAGACAAATCAGCTATTCAGAAATAAAGGTAATTTTTCTATTACATGCAAAATAGTATTGGCCTGAGAAGAAAGAAGACAAAGATAGGTTTATGCCTCTGCTCTGCAAGAAGTGAAATATCACTCTCTCGTTGGGAGAAGCTAGTTCCTCTGTCAGTAAACACATAAGGGATTTACATGTTGAGATAAGTGACTTATCTAAACAATAGTCAGGTATTGTTTGTCAGATATTGTGTGCTTTACGTGCATTGTTTTATTTTGTTCTTAATATACATGTTGAGAGAAGTGACTTATCTAAACAATAGTCAGGTATTGTTTGTCAGATATTGTGTGCTTTACGTGCATTGTTTTATTTTGTTCTTAATACAGCTATATGGGGTAGGTGCTATGTCATCCGAATTTGATGAATAAGGAAAGTGAGCAGAGAGCCTGGGTAACTAGTCCAAAATCACACAGCCTAGAAGTTCAGACACAAATTCTCTGATTCTGAAAAGCCCAAGTGTCTAAAACATTTCTGCTTCCAAAAAATTACATGGACGATTAGGAATTTAGGAGCTATTAAGACACCTTTGAACAAAGTTAGAGATGAATTACACAAATGTGAATATTCAAGCAAGGAACAAAATTTGCGTCCCAATACACGCTTAATTTTTAAAAATAATTTCTACCCATGATATTATTTGATTAATACATATTTGGTGGAATATGCAAAAAATACACATTTCTGATGACCCAAGAGAGGGGGATGATGCAGTTTGTCTAGATTGTAATCTAAACTATCTGGATCGGATTGATGATGATCAGAGAGAAGGGAAGATAAGGGACACACACATGACAGTCTTCCCTCTTCCTACCCAGGAGGAACAAGCCAGTTGAACGGTAGACTGACATTTGCTACAGAACTATGCAGGTGTCAGCCAGTAACGAAGCAGTGGTTCTAACTCTGCTTTCTGTCCTTCCAGCCGTTTAGGTACTGCTGGCTAACATGCTTACCCTGATTGTTCTCTCTCTCAAGAGGGAATAGGATTCTGAGTAAGTGGAGGCAACCAGTGTAAACACAAGTGAAAATGTCAGCAGCAATCCTGGAGTTGTACACCAGCTCCCTTTTGCTCCTCAGCCTCAGTAGCTGATCCTGGGGCACTCTCTAGAAAGAGAGAAAGAAACAGATGGTTTATGAAGTGAATTTTCTACTTTCTGAGTTTAGAAAATAATATTAAACTTAACTCAGTAAGAACATTTTAGAAATATTTAGAATATATTTAGAAATATCATCCCTCTGTTGACAATCAAATAATAAAACTTAAGAAAATTTTCCAATGTTTATTACTGAGTATAGTAAAAAGACAACGTAACTTTATATGTGCATAGCACTTGAGAGGTTGGAAGGGGCTTTTACGGCACCTTAAAGTTAATCTCCACTTTATATGGGAAATGAACATTAAGTGTGAATTCCAGATAAGGTAATACATGAAAAATATATAAGTGATTGAAATCAGAGTGGCTAACATTGCAGAATTATCAAAATGTTATCAACTATAGTTCTAGTTAGAGTGGATTTAAATTATTGTAATCCAATTTGGCACGCCATCTGTTAGGATTTTGATAAGGGGAATAAACCCCTTAAACACTGAGCCTTGGATTTAGTTTGTAACAAGAGGACAGTGTCTGTTTCTTTACAAATAATTTTAAGCTAGTATATCTGTTTCTGGTAGCTTTTTGCCCTTGGTGTCTCAACTGTATATCAGTAAGGCAAAATAACGATTTGAATGTACCCATCAAAATCTCAATCTCAGAATTAAAGCCATGTGGTTGAGTCCATAACAATTTTTAAACACATTCGTTCAGTCAATATTAACTGCCATGTGCCAGAAATTGTTCTAGCAGCTGAGGATAAGACGGTTAACAAAACAAACGTACATTGCCACAATTATAAAGCTTACATGAAAGGAGGGAAAAGACAACAGAATAAATTATATAGTATATTGGGAAGTGATATAGGATTATTTGCCTTTATGAGGTATAAATTCAATCTGTGATATATTTTTCATGTATTACCTTATTTAAAATTCACACTTAATGTTCATTTCCTATATAATAACTAAGTTAAATTTAATAGACAGTAAAAGCATCTTCCAAGCAAATATACTTAAATGACATTTTTAATGTCTAAAACTCATGGTAACTGGTGGAATAATATCCCCAGTGAATTTAATGATCAATAATTGCTAGTCTGTTTTGGAAACAGAGCCCATGTATTGAAATTTGGTGGTATTCTTGGGAGGGAGTGTTTCAAAATTAACGTGAAATACTCTCTTACTCATACTTTTATGTTTCTGTCTTCAAACATCGAAGAGGATCTTTGGTATCTTTAAGTATTGGGGACAATGTAAAATATTTTAAAGTTTTTGTATTCTTTGTGCTTGCTCACTAACACTGTTTGTTAATAGTATTTTCCCTGAGAACATTTCTGTTATTGGTAATCAAAGTATCCTTCATAATCTTGACCATGTTACTTTGGTTTACCAGATTATTTTCAATATATCAACAATCAATTTTCAATTCAATGTCAAGCGAGATTTTGGCTATATTTCTACTACAAAGTAAAATAAATACAATATAGATAAAATATAATTCCTACATACTGTATCAGAAAGTTCTCCAGAAAACTCAGTTTTATGTTACCAGTAAGTGTATTTATTAACCAAATATGACTGATAAATATCAGTCATAAGTGTCTTGGGAAAGAAATTAAAATCTCACGATTCTGTGTTTAGTTGATACTGGATATAGAACAATTTCATGCTTCTTACAGCCTGTCCTTTCTACCACCCACTCTTCTGAGTTCATCTGCTGACCCTCCCCTCCATTCATTTTACCTTCTACTGATTCATCATCTCGCGTGCTTACAGTTCTCTTCTCTGAAACCTGGCACATTGACCAAAAAGATGATTAGGCTTGCAGAAATGTTCACGTCTCCATATTTAAAAGAAGAGAGAGAATCCAGGGAACAAGCTTTCCTCTCCTTCCCGTAAACCACAGTTCTTGAAACACGGTGTTCATTCACGGTCTCCTCTCTCTCTCCTACGACTTATTCTTCAACACCCTTACAATTTGCCAACCTTCTGTGCTTTCACTAGTGACTTCCTAGTAGTCGATGCAGTAAATAGTTTCATGTTCTTGCCATTTTCAAAATCTGACATTTAACATTTCCCTCTTTCTTGAAACACTCAGCTCCCTGGGTTCTGTGATAAAATAGCTCTGGCCTCTTATTTCTGCCCACTTTTCTGTCTTCTTCATAGCCTATTACAGGTCCCTAAAATACTAGTGTTTCATTGAATTCTGTCTTTGTCTTTCTTTTCTTCTCATTTTGCACTCATCTGTTTCTTTCACTGCAGTGGCTTCAACTATACAAACAGAGCACCAGGCCAAATCTTTCTTCTAAGCACCAGACCTGTATATCCAGCTGCCCGCCAGACCTCTCCATTTAGATAGTCTACAGGTGTCTTGACTTTAAGTTTCTCAAACTCGGTTTATCTCCTTGCTTCCATATACATAGACATTTTCTGTTTCGTTCATCTTTGCTTCGCATAAAACTCCAGGGTCTGTATCCCAGAGATTTTGATTTAGAAGGTCGAGAGTTGAGTCTAGGAATTTGCATTTTAACAAGAATCCCAGCCGACTCTTGAACAGGTGATCCAGGGACTAAACTGAAAAACTGCCCTTAGTGAATGAATGGTTCCAGATTCTTCAGGACTTTCCATGTCGAGTTGTGTAGGTGCAGTGATGAATTAGGGCTGAAATCTTACCTAAGCTCTGCTTTTCAGGCTGTGTGCCCTGGCAGGGATGGCTTTCCAGTTTGCAAAGGTAGGTTGGCCTGTGGGTTAGCAGCGGCCCTTACTAATTCCCACCTTCTCCCCGCAATCTGTCCCTGTGTCTTACTGATTCTCTCCAGTCTTCCCTACTTTTCATTCCCACTGCTACACCTTTCTCCAGGCCCTTATTTCTTCTTACCAATATTACCCCAAGACCCACTTCATTCTGTTCATTCACTACCCCACACCTCCAGTTCTCCCTCAGTATCAGCAGAAAGGTCTTAAAAGTACAAATCTAATCATGCCATTCATCGTCTTAGAGCTCACTATTGATTCCTTGCCATTTTCTTCAGGTTAACTCCCTACCATGACACGTAAGACGTTTGATGACCAGGGATCTGCTTAAGTGGCACCTTCATCTTTCATCACCCTCCAAAGACACTCTCCAAGCCACTCATGTGCCCACTCTCTGTCTCCTTCCCTCCTGTTCCTTCTCACTCCTATGCTTTTGCTTATCTAGTTTCCACTCTTCTAAACACCATTGACTTCTCCTTCCTCCTGGTAGCAATAGCTTAACTTTGGAGTACGTGTATTAAATAGAGGTGATGATAAATAATATCATTACCTATGTTCACAAGGCTGCTGTGAGGATCACAACAGAGGAATGTAGGAGCCCTATGGTAGATACAGGCTGTGATGCAAGCATTAGTGTTTAAATTCAGATATAGAAGCCTTTTTTTTTCTTCTCATCTGAAAAGATGAAATACTACTGAAAAGATTGCTATGATTGGTTTCTATATTGTCCTGAACAGCTTCTCCCTTGGCAGAATAATTTAATGTTTCATGTACGTTGAGGAAATTTGAATTTATCCTGAGTTTACCTTTCTAGCATTTGGTTTCCGTAGGTTTTTCTGCTCCAGCTGCCATCATTTCCCTCATGTAGCAGCTGCTCAGCAAATCCTTTCACCACAGTTTCTTTTTTATCAACAATACAAATTGTGTTCACTTATCAGCGTCTTTGTCCCTCATTCCCTTTGGGTCTCCACAGAGGTTGCCAGATAAAACTATAACATGGTTCTGACTTTGCCTTGGCGGAGGGGAACTGCTCTCATTTGAAAGTTAAATACTTTTCTTTGCTAGATACATTGTTAGCCTAAGAAAATTCTCACGATCTTAAAAGAAATTCAGAATTTTAGGTATGTGGGTCTTAAGATTTCAATAATGGTTTAGTCTTTTTTGTTTCACTTAGTTCTTTGGAACATGCAGTACAATACTTAAAGCCCAATTTGTCTTGGACTGAGAAACACTATGTTCTTTCCTAAACCAAAATGTATTTTTTACAGGCAGTTTTTAAAGATTTTTCATTGAAGAAGCAAACTATGCCTGTTTTAGAAAAATCAAAATACAGGAAGCAAAAAGTGTTAAGATTCATAATCTCACCTATCTAGCGATAATCTTAATATTTTTGGTATATTCTTCTAAATGATTTTCTGCAGGAGAGTGTGTGTGTGTGTGTGTGTGTGTGTGTGTGTGTGTGTGTGTATGAACATGTGTGGTATGTTTAAAAGATGAAATCAGGCTATAGAGATCATTTAATGACCAGCCGTTTCATTTAATTTAATAGGAACATCTTTTTCACGTTAGTAGGTAAAATTCTACCATGTTGTTTTTGTTTAAAGATTGCATCCTGTTGTTCCGTAATTTGTTTAACCAGTATCTCACTGATGAATGTTTAGCTTGCTTTCAGTTTACCAGTACTAAAACACTCTCCTATGTGCATCTTTTTCGCATGTCTGATTAAATTCCCATTTTGTTGTAGTTTAAATTCCAAGATGTAGACTTTTGGGTCAGAAGCGTGTCCCAATTTGCAATCCTATTGTTTGTTTTAATGTCTTCCATTATTAGTGAATTAATACCATGTAATCTACCATCAAAAAAAACTGTTTCGTGATGGAAAAATTTTGTACGTCAGTTCTGCAACCCGTTTGTTTAGATCAAAGTTCTTTTTACTCTAGAATTGCTGTGATGCAATTATAACATATAGTCACAATGTTTGTTTTACCATTTGTGCAATATGAGTCATTGATTATTATTGCTTTTTTTTCCTAAAGATTGGCACCTGAGCTAACAACTGTTGCCAATCTTTTTTTTTTTCTGCTTTTTCTCTCCAAATCCCCCAAGTACGTAGTTGTATATTTTAGTTGTGGGTCCTTCTAGTTGTGGTATGTGGGATGCCACCTCAGCGTGGCCTAATGAGCAGTGTCATGTCCGCACCCAGGATCCCAACCGACGAAACCCTGGGCCGCCGAAGCAGAGCGCACAAACCCAACCACTTGGCCATGGGGCTGGCCCTATTGCTCTTTTTTTAAGCTTTAGTTTTTTCTTTTTTGTTGTTCTTTTGGTGAGGAAGATTGGCCCTGAGCTAACATCTGTGCCAGTCTTCCTCTATCTTATATGTGGGGTGCCACCACAGCATGGCTTAATGGTCTGTGTGCAGGTTTGTACCCAGGATCCAAACCTGTGAACCCCTAGGCTACTGAAGTGGAGTGTGCAAACTTAACCACTAAGCCACCCGGCTAGCCCAAGCTTTAGTTTTTCTTATCAAATGGTTGATGAATTACACTGATTGTTTCCCATCAGCCTTAATTTTTACCGTTTGCAGCAGCCCCCCCTTATCCGAGGGGAGTACGTTCCAAGACCCCCAGTGGATGCCTGAAACCTCAGATAGTACCGAACACTGTATATACTGTGTTTTTGCCTATACATACATACCTATGATAAAGTTTCATTTATAAATTAGGCATGGTAAGAGATGAACAA
Organism: Equus quagga; assembly: GCF_021613505.1. Taxonomy (NCBI): domain Eukaryota; kingdom Metazoa; phylum Chordata; class Mammalia; order Perissodactyla; family Equidae; genus Equus; species Equus quagga. The sequence continues at coordinate 15,889,838 of NC_060287.1, read as the reverse complement.
TAACTAATAATAGAATAATTATAACAATATACTGTAATAAAAGTTACCATAGATCTTAGCAACCCCAGCATGTGATTCTTTTTCTTCTTAAGTCAAGAACTTTCACCTTTCCACTTGAAGGAAGCACTTTACGGCTTCTCTTTGGCATAGCAGAATTACCAGCATCACTGCTCTTGCACTTTGAGGTCGTTATTAGGTGAAATAAGGGTGACTTGAACACAACCTCTGAGACGCCACAACAGTCGATCTGATAACTGATGGCTGCTAGGTGACTAATGGGCAGGTAGCATATACAGTGTGGATACGCTGGACAAAAAAGGGGTGACTCACGTCCCAGGCTGGACAGAGAGGGACAGCAGGAGATTTCATCATTCTACTCAGAATGGCTTGAGTTTTAAGACATATGAATTATTTATTTCTGGAATTTTCCACTTAATATTTTGGGACCACAGTTGACCATGGGTAACTGAAACCACAGAAAGTGAAACCGAGGATAAGGGGGTGACTAAGGTACTACCTGTAGTAGTAATTGAATTGTAAATGTCTTCAAAATCACTACCTAGGCTATCTATTTATTAGATGCTTCTGTAAAGCATTTATTTAAGGAATAGTCAACTAAAATTTCAGGAACAGTGATTCAAATATATGCAAAAAAGTTGCAATGCAAAACTGAGGTTTTCAAATAGCTGCAGGATGGCTTTTGTTTTGTTTTTCTTACTGATAACAAAATAAATCATTCAGAACCTCAACTGGGTGGACAGCAGTCCAGGAGATGAAGGGCAAAGAGTTCATATGGCTATCACCTTTCTTACTTTCAACTTAGAAATTTATTTTGTCATAGGGGTTTGCCCACATTCATCTGGTGTTACTATAAAGGAATTTCTTTTCAGGCTCTCTTTTGTTTAAGTAACATGTATCTTTTTAACCTTGTCTAACTTCAGGGAAGATTTTTTTTTCCTGCAAATTAGTGTCTCCGTGTGCCACATGTAAGTAATCATTTAAAACTGATAGCTCAATTATATTGTAGTTAATTTGAGTGGCTTTTTGGGAGTCTGTTATGACAACTTCATGCACAAAAAAATTTTCAGAATAAATATTAGTACATTTAACAGAGCTATTTAGGGGGAAAATTGAACAAGTACAAGTAGAGGGTTACTTGGGTCAGTTGGATTATTGCCCTATAACTTTTAATAATATAATTTTAATTGTTTGTACCACTTAAGAATTGTAGTCTAGGGGCCAGCCCTGTGGCGAGGTGGTTAAGTCTGGCGCACTCCACTTTGGCGGCCCAGGTTTGTGGGTTCAGATCCTGGGTGTGGACCTACACTACTCGTCAAGCCATGCTGTGGCAGTCACCTACATACAAAATAGAGGGAGACAGACACAGATGTTAGTTCAGAGTGATTCCTCCTCACCAAAAAAGAAAATTATAGTCTAAATCTGATATATTTTAGTGTACTAGAAAAGCAAATTTAGCTTTTTATATTCTGTGCTGCTATGAGCCTCTATCCGTGTTCTCATTCCAAGTACCCTTTTGCTTATTTAATTACCTATGGACAAACCACACTGTCCAATTTAGTAGCCTAGCCACATTGTGGTTATTTAAATTTATGTTAATTAAAATTAAAGTTCAAACTTTAGTTCCTTGGTCACACTAGCTACATTTCAAATGCTCAATAACCACATGTGGCTAGGGCCTACTGTCTTGGGTAGCACAGATATAGAACATGTCCGTCATCACAGAAGGTTCTATTGGACGTTGCTGGTTAAAAAACAGATAGCTAAATTAGGAAATAGAATTGAGTCTAGATTGTTATTTTTTGTACACTGTTAGTAATAAACAGTTGTTATGTAGGTGTGTTTCCCCAATTTTCCAACTGTTAGAATGAAAAAGTAAAATTCTGTGAGAGAGGTTTTCTTCTCGACAAGTCATTTGCAATTTATGCATCTCCTATCGATACAGGAACTCACTTCTACCGTGGCTTCCTTGGTTATTTGAGATTGAGGTTTATCTTTTAACATTATCTCTCTGAACTCTTTGCTCACAGAAATTTACCCTTATAAATCACTTATTGGATTACACTGCTTTAACTGCTTAATCCTTCTCTTAGCACACAAACTTTAAAATGGAATAAAGTCTCTTAGCTGAAATCTCCTGTCTAAAGACCACCTGTTAGTATATCTTTCTTTAGGGCGGTGATTTTCAAAATGTGGAAAAGGAGGTTGCTGAACCCATCTGTATATTGGCTTAGTGTGGTTGCCAATAATTCCATCTGCTACCAATGCAGAGATAAGCAATTACCTATTACTTTTAAACAGTATGTTGGGTACTTGAACATGACAGACTCTAAGTGACTCTTCAGTTAACTAAAGGCATGTGGGGGAGGGGAATGGAGCACTGTTTATCACAGTAAGAAACTAAGGCACATACGACTACCGATAAATGTTTCCAAGAGATAGAAGCCTGTCTTATTGTGGGTCTAGGAAGCAAGTAGGTGCTCCAGCTATCCATCCTTGCCTTCCCATCTTTGGTCTAATTTCCAACCTGAAGGAAATTAGGTATCTTTTTCTGCGTCTCTGTCTATCCCATGACAGGATGAGAAATCTAAGCTGTCTCCCACTTAGTGGCTGTGATTGGCAAGAGATAAAATGGTAATAACTCTTGAATCGTGGCTTGGCTACTGCAGCTTGCTCGTCAAATGCAGAGTAGTGTGGTCGAGTTGGGTGTCAAGGCATCATTGGGACAAGCAGTATTTACACAGAAACAATCCAGGCCTCCCTCATTGCACAGGCTTGGTATATATGAGACACTAAGTGACGTGGCTGCGGAGCCTGCGAGGTCACAGGTACCTGCACACTCATGAAGGGAATGGTAAGAAATGTTTGAATATTTTCAGACAGTAGCTGCTTTTCATTGCTAGCCAGTTGCTGCCAGATCTTCTGATTTTGTTTTTAAGAGAAACCAAGAAATTGAAAATTGTAAGTGGATCTAATTTTTTTTTTCTTTTAAAACATTTGTAGGCTAAACAAAACTTGAATGCTGGGGCTGGCTCCGTGGCCGAGTGGTTAAGTTCACACGCTCCACTGTGGTGGCCCAGGGTTCAGATCCTGGGCGTGGACATGGCACTGCTCGTCAGGCCACATTGAGGCAGCATCCCACATCCCACAACTAGAAGGACTTGCAACTAAGATACACAACTGTGTACAGGGGAGGTTTGGGGAGATAAAGCAGGAAAAAAATAAAAAAGAAGATTGGCAACAGTTGTTAGCCCAGGTGCCAATCTTTAAGAAAAAAAAAAAAAACTTGCATGCAGTCTGGATCCAGACCTCAGGCTGTGGGTCTGTCACTTTACTTACAGTGTTTCCTCTATCCTTTTATCAGAAGTGGGAAGCTGATCCTCAAAAACAAAGAAATAGCATCTCAATCCTTGTAGTCTTTCTTAGTACAACAAGGTTTAGCTGTCCTCCCGTTTTTGTATTAACACTTGCCTGAAGAAGCAGAGGATTACTTCTTAACATGGGCAGAACATAAACATGCAGGTCTTGTTCTCCTGTTCTCAGCAGCCGAGATAAGGTCATCATAAAAAGAAAAACTCCTCAACCCTTGGGAAGTTCTTTAGGCTGGGCAAAATGTGAGCCTCCGTAAGAAAGATTTTGAAGCAGTACCGCATGAATTGTTGCACAAATGTTGGTCATGTTTGAAGGCAATATGTTTAAAATTTCTTCACAGCATGTTAACAACCTGGAACTTAAATCATAGCTAAATTTTCTTGCCTTATTTAAATATTAAGAAAGAACACTCAAAACCACCATTTGGAAAACCAATACTGCCAGTTCTCTAATTCTGGTTTAAGTTTGAAAACGTTGAAGTGCTTGCTCTCTTAGAGCTTGAAATCTTCCTGACGGGATAACATGTGTATTACAGCTTTACATCCAACTACTGGTTGTATTATATTTGCTCTACCTATGGAGCACCAAATTATGTGAAGCCATTCCTTTAACTGGGAAATGAAATGTAGTAAATAAATTCAGAATGAAGTCTAATTGACAGAGAGTAAACACGCATTAGGCAGTCAGATGATAGCTAGAATGTGTTGGGGATAAAGCCATGTAGCGGGAGTGTAGTCAGCTGAGAGACGGTGCTATTTGACAGGGCCAGCTGGTGAGCCATCAGGAAGAGATTGCTTAGCCTACCTCATTGCCACCAGTCATAAAGAAGGTCTTCTTCAAGAGGTTAGGGGTAAAAGCTGAGGGTGTTCGGACATGTGATAGAACTTGTTAAGTGTCTTGGGGTTTGTGGCTATTTTCAATGCCATTTGGAGTATCTTATTAGGGAAAAAAACTGTATTACTGTGATAGGCAGAATATAAGCATGGAAATATTGGTCTTACTTTAAAAGGGTGACAGCGGTAGGCAAACAGATCTACATTTGAGTGGCTTTTTCTCTTCTATAGGTTTAACCAAGTTTTCTTAAAGTAAATTGATTTTAAGAGGGACTTAAAGAATAGAAAGGGGGATAGCGTGCCAGATGGGCCAGTGGAAGGATTTTCAAAGTATGTGAGAATGGTATAACAGAATCAGAGATAAAAGTGGGAAAAGACAAAAAAAGAAGGAAAACTATTGAATAGGAACAGCTTAACTTTTTATAATACCACTGTTCATACAGAAATCTACTGCCTACATAAATTTCTAAACAGCCTCTATCCAGAAGAAATTAGTATTTACAAAAAAATTAGGAATTATGGTTGTCAGTTAAAGTCTTGGTTCTCTAATAATAATGACCCCATGACAAAAAAAGTTACATGGACATCTTTGAGGTATGTTTTAAAGAAGTTTTCATAATAGTTAGGATATCGGTTACATTGGCCTTCGAAGTTTTTATTAGGAAGTTGTAGTGCAATTTTTGTTGAACAGGTTTGGAAATTCCTTATAATTCAGCTCCTCAACAGTATCAGCTCATTTAATTGCATTTAGATTCATTTCCTTTCAAAAGCTGCTGAGGAAACAGATTAGTGCTCAGAGCTGTTTACACTTGTAAATGCAATTAAAATTGAAAAGTCAGTTGGAAAACTCATTGGGATCTCTGATAATAGCAATAGTTGTTTCTCTTATATTAATTCAAACTGATGAGGTGGAAAAAACAAAATCACTTCAAGGGTTTATAAAATGACAATATATATTGCTGATACAAATTAAGTGGGCTACTCACATTCTTTTCTAGATTAAAAAGTAATTTGTTCAAGTATATGAAGTAGTCAATGTATTTTTTGAATTTTTTGTTTCTTCTACTGCATGGGATATTTTAAACCATGTTTATAAAACAAATATTTTCACATTGAACTTTAAAACTTGGTCAAGTTTAAATTTTCAGTGAGCTAAAGAAATTAGTGGTACAGATCTGGATGAATGAGCTACAGTTTACATAAAACAACCCTCTTGTATATTCACTGTATGTAAATTTCCATTAAAAATACATTATTTAGTAGAAGTTCGTGATTTTGCTTAGCAGATTGAATGATGCCACAGGAATGCCATCTTTATTAGTGCCACTCATCAGTTCGTCAGACTAATGGCCCATTAAACTAAATATAGGAGTAACTTCACTGTGAGATGTGTGAATCAACCTTAGCAGCCTGGTGAAACTGCACTCCTAGTTCCCTTACTAGGGACACCTTCCTTCTGGTAGACCTTAAATGATAATTGGTAATAATTTTGGATTTGTCTTTTTAGTATAATTTTAATTTTCCTTTATTCATTTAACTACTTTTTTGTGAGTCCTCACTATGTGCCAGGCAGTGTGACACTGAGGTTGAGTGTAAGCAGGTATGGGCCCTTTCTCGCAGAACTTACCTTCTAGCAGGAGATAAAGGCAAGTGAAGAGGCAATTGTAAAATCTGGTATGATAAACTAAAGTAACTCAGATGCATTGCTTTAGAAAAGCTTCTGAGAGGAAATGAGAGCTAGACAGGAGATGATGATGACCCCGATAGTGTAGTGGGAATGGTAATGGACTGAAGTAGGATTTGAGATGTTTCACTGCTAGATTTTATGGGAAAAACTCTAGTAAGATGGACAGCAAAACATCTGGGATGGATGGGGGAGCTTTCATGAGGACACCCAGGTTTCTTCCTTGAGCAGTTGCTCGTGCCAGACGCAGAAGAGGATCGGGTGTGAGGTTTGGGTGGGGAGGATGGAGGAAGATTTTCATTAAGCAGTGAGTTTGAGGAGCCCCTGGGACATGTAAATGGAAATGTCCGCTGCATTCAGAACTCTTCCTGCCCGGGACACTTTCTTCACATGTTTTTTAGGGAATTTTTCTCCTGAAAGTCTAAAAGATTATGTTGCGTTTATGTGTTTTCACAGTAAATTGAGTATTATAGTTCTCTGATTTGCTGTTCATCTCATCAGATTATTTATATGCCTATAATCATGTGTTTATCTGGGTTCCTGGCATTCATTTCGGGATTTAAGTAAAAATTAAAAGAAAAATTATTTCTGGAGAAAGAAATGTTCTATTATGTGAATTACTAAGAAGCAATGTTGGATAAAAAAATTTTTTGAAGCCCACGTTATTCTTCAAGTAGGCATCTATTATATTGACCTGTTGTTGAAGCTCTGGGGTACATCAGGAAATTCATTGTTTCATACAATTTTGTAATCTTTTCTTTAATACAATTTTTGAAGTCTCTAAATAAATACAAAAAACAGAATTTAGCAACAAAAATTGCTTACTTTCTGTAGCTTAGTTTGAACCCTTTTTATATGCTAAAGAATTTCCTTCATATAGACTGAAAGAAAAACTTATAATTTACTATGTTTAGATTCAGCTAAATCATTGCCACATGGGTTAGAGCTGTGGCCATGGTCTGAGAATGAAACCGTTCACTGTGTCAGGGGGTTGGCCAGCCATCTGTTGGCAGTGAGACCTAAGAGAGTTTACGAGAGTAAGGAAGCTCTTTAATAAATTTTTCAAAATAAGTCAAGTAAGCAGGTTTCAAGTCTTCTCTCCTACCCACTGTTTACCCAGCCCGGTAAGGCTTAGAATCAGACAGCACAATGGAGCTGCTTGGTCTGTAACTCGTACTGCCTTTTTCTCTTATTTACGATCTAAAACATTTTTAACAAAACTTTAATATTTTTATTCTAGTAAGTAAAGTTTGTGAACTTCCTTTTTATGCTAATTTACCTAGTTTTGAAGGTGTACACTGTGTTATCAAATAGAGCTTTGAGGTTTTGTATTTAAGTATTTTAATTTTGCTGGAGAGTTGATCTAATCCGACAATAACTGGTAAAAAAAAAATACACGCGCACACAGTTGCAGTACAAGTGGCAAAGTGGTAAATGGAATGTGTATGAAATTCTGTTTAAATTCAGTTTTGCGCTCAGTGGAAGAAACAAGGCTGCGATGTTTGAGTTTACCCCATGAGAGCAGTGGTTCTCATCTGCTTGTAACGTTAGTGCTCTGGAGGAGGCCCACACAGCTTACTTATGAGGGAGCCGATAGAGAGCCCATTGAGCACTGGTTTTGACAATCTCAGCAGGTCCCACTATTGGCTGGTGTTATATGGTTTTGGAACAAATTAATATTCACAAGCTCTTTTATACCTGATTTAATACCACTAAAGCACAAATACTTCCTTATCTTACTATTAGCCAGAATTTGGAGTTCAGTTAATAAAATTGTTACGACTTCAGTTTTTAAAACAAAGGATGAATACAGAAGGCAATTTTTTCTGATGAGTCAGCTAAAACTTTTTTTTTTTTTTTTTAGCCTAGCACCTGAGTGGCTCTCCACTTACTCTGTTTTCAAAGCTAAGCAGATTTAGCCTGGTTAGTTCTGGCCGGCATCAATTTTCAGCTCCACATCCCTTATTCACCTTTAGTGTAAAAGCACTGCTGTTTGACTTCAATAGTATGGCTTGAGCGTGAAAATATATGAATGTGTTCTGTATTTTGAAATGTATTATATATTTGAAATGTATTCTATATTTTAAAAGACAATTGAGATAGCATACTTAAGCTGTACTGAAAAATTGGGAGATATAAAAGTGTAATAAGAATATTTCCATTATTTATTGTGTGTAATGAACATTTGTGAGTTGAAGAATTATACTGACTGTTGTATCTTGACAGATTGAACTTACTGCTATATGAAAAATAATTGTGTGTAATGCATTTCTTCTAGAAGATAACATTATCTTGGTAGAGTTGTAGTAAGTATAAAACAGAAATGTGAAAAATTTTAGATGCTTTCCCTTTCTTAAAAAAATTAAACAGTTCATTGACTTTTTGAGGCTTTTACTAATGTGTATGTTCTACTTCTGGCCTATCTTTCCCTGGTGAAATATAACCAATAATTTAAGAATACAATTTACTGTTTTTTGTTGGAAAAAAATTGTCAAACATTTCTCTTATTGAGGCTTGTAATAGAAATTTTGGTAAGTGTGTACTTCAGGAGGATTAGTGAAGAAGGGACTCTAATGTAAAGGCCAGAATTCTGTAAATGTAAATTGCTGGTTCAGTAGTATTTTTTTATATTGTTTGCAATAACATCTCTCTCAACTAAGTTAAAATTGAATCATGAAGTCCTTAGAAAGGCTTTGCTATTCATTAGAATTTAATATCACTGAATATATAGTTAAATTGAAGCAGGAATTATTAGACCATATTTTATATCATTAATACCAATATACTTTGGCATTTTTCCTCTAATTTACAAACTGTCAGTGACTCCATGCTTTACTAAGATTTGTGTATTCTTAAAGCAATTTAAAAAACAAAATTTTCTCAAATCTCTGTTTCTCTTTTTTTTTCCTATAGGGGTACCAAAATCTAATCTCTTGCACACTAGATCATTAAGGGGCCATAAGGACTGCTTTGAAAAATTCCATTTGATTGCAAACCAGGATTGTCCTCGATCTAAGCTTTCAAAAAGTACCTATGAAGAAGTTAAAACCATTCTGAGTAAGAAGATAAACTGGATTGTACAGTATGCACAAAATAAGGATCTGGATTCAGATTCTGAATGTTCTAAAAATCCCCAGCATCACCTGTTTAATTTCCGGCATAAACCTGATAAAAAGTTACTCCCACAGTTTGACTCTCAAGTACCAAAGTATTCTGCAAAATGGATAGACGGAAGTACAGGTGGCCTCTCAAACTGTACACAAAGAATTCTGGAGCAGAGGGAAAATACAGACTTTGGGCTTGCTATGTTACAAGATTCAGGTGCCACTTTATGCCATGATAGTGTACTGTGGCCTCATAGTCACAGCCAGGCACAGAAAAAAGAGGAGACAGTCTCTAATCCAGAGGCTAATGTCCAGACCCAGCATGCACATTACAGCAGAGAGGAATGTAAGTAAAATGGGAGAGGTGAAGGTTGGAGTTTTGTTGTTTTTTTTTTTTTTTTCATGTTTTTATATATGCATGGTATGTCAAGAATTTTGCTGTAGAATTATAGATGTGATAAATACAGTATTTAAATGGCATGTTCACCCTACCAAAAATGAGATGTCTTGAAACTCTCCATCAATTCTGCAGTAGTCCTTAGTATGTCCTAAGTATTGGAATTCTGCAGTCCCATCATCTGTCATTTTAAATTATTAAACTCAATAGACTTAACAGGCTGAATTGGAAAGTTCAGGGCTCATATAGTTCAGAAGTACAGCCTCAAGTGTTGACTAACACACGCTGTCACGTTGCTAATCCCTACAAGACTAATTAACTGAGGTGGCATTTCAAAAGCAAAAATCTGACATTTTCCTAAAGGCCAAAGGTAATGTGTGCACTTATTTTAAAGTTGGAAAAGTGACTTAGTCTGCATCTATTTCGACAAAAACTCAGAGAAGCTGAGATAATTTTAATTGACTTAAAATCAAGTGATCTTAGAGCTAGAAGGGACCTTGGGTATATTATACAACTGCTTGCTTCTACATAGGAATTGTCCAAGGTTGTATAACTAGACAGACAAATTGATTTTTCAAACTATTTCAACAGTACTGTAATGTTTTTCAAAGTGCAGATCATGAACTGTATAGTTCGTAAGCAAAATTAATTTGATGGATAGTGACTAGCACTTTTTAAAAACTGAAATAGAATAGGCAATATCAGAATCCAGTGGACCTAATAGTATTTTTCGGCGACATTTTTGTTTCAGGTGGAGGTTTCCTGGGAGTGATGTACAATATGTTTGTTATGTGGGTTGTGGTCAGGATTGAAATCTCCCCACTGCAGGAGTTAAGGAATGAATCCCAGGGTACTGCTGAATGTTATGTTGGCAGATAAGCGCACATATTTTTTTAAATCGGATCTTGCGTTAGTGATGTAGGCAGCTTATTTCCCCAGGTTTGGTGGTAATAATGGATGTATTTTCGTGTTTCAGTGAATTCGATGACTCTTGGTGAGGTAAAGCAGCTGACTGCAAAGCTCCGACAGCAGATACAGGGTAAAGAATCAGCCTGCATGATTGTTGCGTGTGAAAATTTCAATATAGAAAATCCCCTCTGACAGGTCACCGTTAGCTTCCTCTCCATTTAAGTTTGGAAATGGGATTAGAACCTGTTAAAGTTTCCAGAGCAAAAAGAATAAGAAAACTTCTTTACGAACTGCAAGAGGAAGAGGTTTCTCAATTTTTTTAAGTGGAAATGTGGGCTACAACTTAACCTCTACCTCTCAACATTTTATTGCCTGCCTACGCTTGTGCCAGGCCTGTGGGTATGCTCCCAGACAGCTCTAAGGCAGGTGGTACTAGCCCTGTTGTTTTTCAGCCCCTTTGTGTTTGAAATAGTTTTTTAGTTTGAGTGTCAGGCATCCGTCTTCAGCCTCACATCCCTTCTTCACCTTCAATGGAAAGTTGAACAATTTCAAACGCAAAAGTAGTGAGAAAGCCTGGTGAACCCGTTGACCCATCTTCACCAGCTTCATTAGTGCCAAAGCATAGCTAGTTTCCTTCATCTCTACTTGTACCCACGCCCCTTGCCTCACCCCTACCCCCGGCATGGATTATTCTGAAGCAAATCCCAGACACCATATTGTTTTGTCCATAAGTACTTCAGGATTTTCTCTAAAAGATAACTTTCTTTTTTAGGCACTCAGAACCTCATTATCACACCTAAAAAAAACACGTGGCTAGTAATTCTTTAATATCATCAAATTTGAGGCTGACACTGTTAGTGTTCACATTTTCCAATTCTCTCTCTTCTTTTTTTTACAAATGATTCCTATTTAGCTGAGGAAACTACTTTGGAGACATTAAGTTGCTTATAGAGATGATGTATTCAGTCCATAACAGATTAAGGATTCTAACCCCTGTCTTAACTCCAAAGCTAGTGGTCTTTCTTGAGCACACAGTCTCTCAGGATAATAAAATAATAACAATAATAATAGTAATAGCAACTTACATTTATCAAGTACTTATTTTGTGGTAAGTACTTCACAAGTGCGGTCTGCTGTAATGCTCACAGTAGCCGTCTGAGGTGCGCACTGTCATCATTGAGGTCATCACATAAGAGGAGATTAAACGTTCAAGTTACTTGCCTGAGACTCTTAAGAGTAGGAACAAGGATTCAAAAATCCTGTTAGTCCGATTCCAAAGCCTCTTAGAGGGGTTTCCAGACCCGAGTACTGTTGAGCACTTATTATCCGTAAATCATACAAGACAATGATTGAACCTATTTATATATTCAAATTGAGAAAAGTGTCTCAGAGGTAAATGTCACTGCCACTTCTGCTGTGCCTCTCTATAGTCATTGCTTCTGTCTCTCAATTTGCACTGGATGGAGAAGAAGAATGCAGTATTCCAGATGGCTATGCAGAGTATACAACTTCCAAGGATGGTCAAAATGCAACTGTTTCCTTGGTGTCAGATCAGTTGCATTGCGAACATTCCCCCAGTGCATTCACTTGGGTCACAGTGTTTGAAACATAAATTGTAGGGTTAGCTTTCTCTGTACTAAAAATGAAACTACCTTTTAAATCTTTACAGAAGTTTTTGAAGAGTTAACACACCAAGTGCAAGAAAAAGATTCTTTGGCCTCGCAGCTCCATGTCCGCCACGTTGCCATCGAACAGCTTCTCAAGAACTATTCCAAGTTACCATGTCTGCAAGTGGGGCGAACAGGAATGAAGTCACACCTTCCCATCAACAACTGAACTAAACTTACACTTAGTTCCTAAACCCTTATGCCCTACCAGTTACTGGTCTGCCAGGCATGCAGACTTGGAAGAAGATGAAGAAAGTCTTGGCCCATTTTTTTACGGTCATTAAATTTGCAAAGCTCAAGGCAGTATTTAACATCTTGTCAAATAAAGCAGATCATTACACTCTAGTCTTCTAGGGTTAATCATTTTGGGAATCTTTTTTCCCATAATTATTAAATGGCCCTCCCTGACTTTTACCACACGTGACTACTTAAATATACAGTGTGTTTTTATTAAACATATTTTAATGTAATTCACCTGTCAAAACAGTAGAAGGTTAAACTCCTTAGATTAGTCTCAACTACTAAAGATAACTTTTAAGAGGGAAATGGAATTCATAATATCACCTCTTATTTATTATGAGCAATATTTTAATATGAAAATTTTATATATAAAAATGCTATTTTAGGTACCTTTTCATTCTCTTTATAAATGTATTGAATGGCTCTGTATATTCATGTGTGAGTATGTTCACTCATATTTCAGATCACTGCATTTTATTCTCTTAATACACTGTTTTTACAACTATTGTTTTCCAAAGATAAATGTATTTTGGAGTAGAAATCTATCTAGTTGAATTGTTTTGACTTCTAATAACTCTTAATGAAGGCAGAGTTAATAACTTTCTAAAGCAAATATCCAAGAAAATAAAATACGTTATTTTTTTCTAACAAAAGCAGTTCTCAGTTCAGGAAGAAAATGCTAATCTACTTTTTGTATGTCAGCTTGTCTCCGTAGAAGTAAAGGCCTCTCCTACTTCATTATTACCTTCATTCTAATGACTTTGGTGTGTTAGAATTCAGACAGAGTAAGTCAGGCCTCACTTCTAAGTCAAATGTAATATCCATCTTCAGATTGAATGTGCTGTGAAATTGTTGTCCTGTCTTTGAAAAAAATGAAAATTATTCTACGTGCCACTTTGGATAAAGGTCCAGGAAGCCTTGAACTGTCCAAATTCTGTTATCAGCATCGTTGAAAGTAGTGCCCAAAGAAAGCATTGTGAGGTATTTTTTTAAACTTTAAAGGAAAAGAGAAGATTGCTTGACACACAAAAACAAAACTCTGATTCAAAAAACTAAGCCCATTTTTTTAAAAGATATGCTTATAAGTTGACTTATGTTTCCAAAGAGTTCTGAACTAATAGGTTGTCTCAAAGAGCTAGGTGAGTTTTTTAATAATGTATTATAGTAAAAGCTATAACCAATGCAGAGTTAAAATGGGCTCGAAATTCTGTTTTCAGTTGGTGCTTAGAATGTATTTGTGAGGTAAGATCTTTTGCTTAGAGAGTTTACAGAATAGCCCATTACCTTGGCAGCTTCCTGCATAAAGATAGGAATGACTTCTGCCTTAAATTTGGCAGCCTGCCCTGGCTGGGGTCAGATTTTAATCTTGAACACAAACAGTATTTGACTAAGCAAAGAAACACCTCAATCTAATAGAAAACAACTTTTTGTAATGCTAAGATGTGTTAAATTTGAATAGTAGTTGATATCGATTTTGTTTTCTTTGAAGTATGGTGTAACTCCTTTTTGGAGGGAGCTTTTGAAAGATGCTTTCAATTACTCTCGATTCTTTTGAGTCATCCAAAATGAATTTAAAATCCAGAGAGTGGGGATGCGTTGCCTTAGTTTTGAGAAGCTTTGAGTCGAATGTGTGCAATATCAAAATCTCTGTAAATTTACAAGTTGAATACAGACATTTCCTCATATGCCAGCAAGTATCTTAGCGCTTGGTTGTTATGGTCACATCTTCAAATTTGACTTTACTCTTTTTTGGCATAACTCATTAAGAACATTACCAGCCAGTGTGCTTGCACACATTTGTGCTTCTATTTAGATCACTTAGGGACAGTCATAAAAGTTGGGGATGTGTTGCATTTGATATCAGTGGAAGCATATTTCCAGAATATGAGCCATATGGTGCAGTCCTGAAGACAACAGTGTTATCCAAAGAAAGTGTTTGCTTATTTCTTAAACAGTTTCTGGCAAATGTGTAGTTTTGCTAATGAGTTTGGAACTATTGGGTGGGATTGAGCATGTACCAAGGTCTTAACCCAGGAGTCTGATTTATTCCATTTAGATATTTCTACTTAAGCTCGTCAAAGGAAGGGTGCTCTTAAAAAATATCTGTGGTGCTGGTACTCACTAGTACTCTTATTTGGATGAATATTCTAGTAAAAAAACTTTTGTTGAAGTATTTTGCACAACAGTTTATCCAAATGTTTGGTAAGCTTATTATATACTCGTATGTATTCTTGATTGAATATGCAATTTATTGTATATGTTAAAATAAGCATTAGGGACAGAGTTGATTCTAACTTGAGAGAACACAAGTATGGAACACAAGTATTTATGATGATGCAAATACCGGTTACCATACTTGGCTATTTTTCTCTACAATTGTTAGTACTTTCTGAGGAATCTCAGAAGAAAATCTCATATATAGCTTTAGTTTCAAAAATGGCAAAAAAGAGACTGCCAATCAAGCTCTTGCTCACATTTCCAGAGCTTATGTGATTAAGGGGGGTGAAATAAGACTAATATTTTTTCATGTTAGATTTCATAATTAGACGAGTTGAATTGAGTTTAAAAAATCAGCTTCAAGTTGAAAGTGATTTTGACCACACAAGATTGTTCTCTTTAAAGATTAAAGTTTTAAAATCTGTTCAGCCTTTTAATTAAGCTAAAAAACAGTTGTTTTTAGGTTAAGATTATCATCCTTTGATCCTAGTACTTAATATCGAAATTAGACTTTTTTTGAAAAAAAAATGCACTTAAGACTCCAATAATAGATGATACAGGCAGCAGAATAGTGTTTTGTTCCACTTTGTAGTTTTTTATGCACAATGTTAGAGCAAAAAAATGTTCTTAGTTTTTCAAATTATATGTTCATTTCACCACAAAGTGCCCATTTTTGTTTACATTTAAGGATTATTTTTAAAATAAGTTTATGTTGGAAAGTGATTTAAGAAATAGAGTCAAAATGTATTTTGTTTTGTTGGCATCTTGACAAGCATCTTGAGATTTCTTGAGATTTTCATTTTAACCGTATTCTTTCTCATTGAAAATGATTTAAAGTGCTTTCTTTCTGTTTGTGTATTTTTTACCTTGGTGTTTACACTGTTGAGGCTTGTCAGTCAATTTCTGCCAGTTTTTTTAAAATAATTCTTTTGGATCTATTTGTGTGTGTTAATGTTTACCAGTTGGGATTTTGTTTTTTGTTTTAGAAGAAATCTTGTGTTATAAAATGTTATAAAATGTAATACAAGATGTGTATGCTCTAAACTTAAGTAGGAACTTTTTTAAAGAATAAATTATTTATGTAGCTTAGTAAGAGGTTCAAGCTAGTGACCATGAAATTAGGTTACATGACATGAAAATGTACATGGTACAGTGTAAAGTTCTTGTAGTGTTATTTTTTCTGATTTCCTGACGGATGTTATGGCTCATGCTAAAGTAAGACATTTGAGTATTTTGAAGTACTTATTAAAAAGTGTAGTACTCTACAAAATTTTTTAAATATCTTTGTTCAGATGTGGCTGTAAAGCAAAGATAATTGATAACATTTCAGTGTTTAATTGCATTTTTAACTTTAGGTTGGTGAAAATAATTATTTGAGGAAATTTGTGGTGAAAAAATAAGTAGGAGGTAAAACTCCACAGGTTATTCTTGTCAAGTTACGTTTTGTGGTGGAGGGGTAAGAGAGTCTGTTTACCAGAGGAAGGCTGTAGCGCTGGGTTTGGAGTAATGAGGTTCTGTCTTGTGTCCCAGTGTTTTCATTCACTTCATCCTTTCGCATTCCCCCTTGTTAAAATCTAGTCTAACTAGTAAACAACTTGGCCACCTTGCCGGGAACCATATCATAGCAAGTCTAGCGTTAAGATGTTTTTAGCACCTAGTTTGTAACATGCTTTCCTTATTCTTTTCAGTTTGAGTCCACATGACTAAGGCATTTTAGTGATACTGAATTAGTCCACAATTTTAAGCTTACCGAAGTCAGACAAAGAAAACAATCATGGAGATGAGCATTGCCTTCTAACCTCCCTCCGAAAAAGTTGAATTTCCCTCATCTGCACATAAAGCGAAGGGAAGTTTAGTAAATGTTTCTTCTTTCAAACATGTAGAATGTTTATTTCCATTCTGCTACCTCCAGAAGAGGCAGTTTAGAAAGTGTTCAATAGGGCCCTGTTCAATGCCATTCCTTCTTTAACAGTTTGTGTGTGGGGGTTAACCTTGCTTTAAATCCCAGTAGAGTACACTATGGTCATTGACCTTAATCTCTCTTTGGTGTTAGAAATTTATTTTACAAAGTTGCGCTAAGACCTTTGGAAAAATAAAGTGAAACTGCGGTGGTGAAAACGAAGTTGGTTTCAAAAAAGTTTCTTTAGACATTACTTGGTGTTATACTTTTCCTTTAAAACTGCAATAATTTATATATTTGTATTGCTCTGCTTTGAAACTGTAACTACATACGCTTGTCTACTATTTTTAATTTTTACAATAAAATAAATATTTTGTTATCTGTTAGCTTCAGCGAATATTTTAAGTGTACTTATATTTTTTTAAATAGTTTGACCTATATAAAGCATTTTGTTTTGCAGATTTAAGGAGCCTGTACTTAAAATTATCTAACAATTTCTTATCCTAATAGTTTCTTCTGAGAATTTCTTTGATACTTAAGTTTATATTCTCTCTGTCCCAAGAGTCCAGAAGCAGAAAGTGAGATTCCTGTGACTTTCTGGATGTCTGTGCACCTTTTTAACGAGTATACTTCACATGCAATAAATACAGATTGTAAGTGTGGTGTTTGAGTTTTAAGAAATGTATGCAACTGGTAACAATCACCCCTTGGTGCCCCTTTCCAGTCTCTTCACTCCCCATTTCCCTTCCATCCATTGCTCTGATCTCTGTCTCCATTTTTGCATTTGCCTGCTTTAGAACTTTATATAAGTGTTAGACAGGATGTACTCATTTCCCTCGAGCTTTTTTCACTCGACTGGATGCTTTGAAATTCATCCATATTAGCGTAATGATCTGTAGTTCTGTTCCCTTCTTTTGTTGTTGACTGGTATTCTACTGTATGAATATATTATAATTTATTTATTCATTCACTTGATGAACATTTGACTTCCCAGTTTGGGGCTAAAATGAATTAAAGCTGTTATGAGTATTTTTAAATTGGCTTCCAAAAGATTATTAAACATAGAAATATAACAGAGTATTCAAGGTCACTTGTGGTTAGCATTATCACTCTGAATATTTATTAAATTACCATTTTTTTCTATGAATGATTTTTAAGGTAATTTTTATAATTTTGTAATAAAAAATTTTAGGAAAGACGGTTATGCAAAAGGTCAGCGGCAGATTACAAAATAACAGATATGTGAGAATTGAAACATTTATTAGGTTGCAAAGAGAATCTTAATCGTCCTTGAAGGTCTTTTCAAAGTCTAACAGTCTAAGTCAGACCACTATGTTTTCCAGAAAAGGCAATGAAGGCCAAGAGCGTCTGGTTTGGAGAAAGTGCCGGAAAGAGCACCAGATCACAAATGAGGTGGTTCTCCTTTTTAGCTGTAACTCCTGTGTGACGTTATGGGAAATATGTCACTTCTAAGCCTGAATTCACCGAGCCGGAGCAGTTGGTAAAATGGAAGCCTGGTGCTGCTGCATCACCTCTGTGCCTGCCCAGTTTCCCAGCCTTCTGGGGAATTCTCAAACCATTTGTAAAATGGTTTGCTCGCCCTTATTTTTAAATGTCATTATAGGACTCTGAATTCTTTGCAGGTGTCACAGAGACTGGCAAGTAGGTGCAAGTGTGTTGGATAGAAAGGAAAGGGAGCTGCAGGCAAGACAACCCCGTTTTATATCATTTATATATTGGTTTTCTAAATTATTCGTAAAAAGGTTTTAGGTTTTACTTTTGGAATCTGATCTAGATGATGTCCTGGATCCCTTCTATCTCAAATTCACCTGACTTGCAAGTGCAGTTTACCCCAGTGGCTTTTTTTCTTCTCTCTCTCTCTTTTTTTTTTTTTTTTTTGGTGCTCTAAATCTCAATCCCAATCCCATTCCAGTGTTTGAATGGCACAGACCACCTTTACCTCTAGAAGCAAATGCTCACCATCTTAACCTCCCTTGCACCTGGGACACCTCACCCTGCTAGGTGAAGCAAAGAAATTGGGTAGAAGAGGATCCGTGTTGAGGGCAGCAGAGTCTAATGATCGATGGGGGAAACATCCCATATCCCGCATCTGGTGGGGGCAATGGATGAGTTCCTGGCATCTGGTGTTGAGCAGCCCTTGCTCTGTGAATTTGGCTGTGAACTTAGTAGCTGATTAATTACCTTCGTTCCTGCCTGGTTTCCAATCCTCTGGGCCATCTCTGCCCATTGAATAAATTTCTTTTCAGCTTAAGTCAATGTTACCCCTCACTTAATGCCCGGGTCCACATCCAATGCTCTCCTGCTCAGAGATCTTACAAAATTGGTTTCCAAAAGTGAACTGCTAAGAGCCACCACTTATCTAAACTATCCCTCAGGACCACACGGGCTGCCTGGTGGGTGAGCTGAAACAAATAGGTAAGATTCTGAAGAGAAATTAAACCTTTCAGTAATACAGATGTCAGTTGTTCTGTTGGAAGTGTTCATGGTTCACAGGTGGGCTGACTTTGGAGCACTTCCCACTACCCACCACTAATCACTGAAAGTGCTCACAGTTTGTATCTACCAGGATCTTGGAGGAGGTGGTCTAATTGAAAAGGTGATCATAACGTAGCTCTGGGCTTGGCCTGGGTGCTCCCTGCTGATACTAAATGACCTCCGGTTGATGAATCCCCTTCGTTCCTGCCTCGTTCCCAAGCCTCAGTCAACATCAGTTGAACGAATGAGAAACTTCAGAGGCAGCACCAGGATTGCTTGTCCTCTCAAAGTAAATCAGTAGCTACCCTAAAAAAATGCCTGAGGTTCACATCCAGTGACTGAATATTACACATTCACTCCACACACCTCCATGATTCTATTTCAGGCCTTTGCTAACTTGCACTTGTTCTGTCTCCATTTCTCCTCCAAACCGGTGGTTCTCTACCTTTGAGTTTCATGAAACCCCAGAAGTTTCTGAATCAATAGGTCAGAGTGGGACCCAAGAATTTCCATGTAACAAATTCCCAAGTGATGCTGGTGCTGCTGGTCTACACAGCATTTTGCAAACCGCTGCTCCAAACAATCCATTGCCACAGAGGTTACTTCCCAAAAGATGTGATAATACTACTTCCCAGCTCAAAGATTTTTCTAGATTACCATTGCCCAGAGAATAAAAATCAGTCCTCACCATTTGGCTCCCACCTACCTATTTTCCATTTTAATCTCTCCATCAAACTGAGAATTTGCTATGTGCCAGGAACTCTAACAAGCCCTGTAGGCTTTGAGTCCAAGAGATATAAAAGCCAACAAGACTTTGTTGGTCAACCGAAAAGGATTCTGCCCGGAGATTAAATAAATAAGAACTGAAAAATGTCCATTGGATTTAGCAGCTAGGAATTCAAGGAGGACAGTTTTAATGGACCTATGGGAGCAAAAATCGATCAGAATGAATTGAGGTGTGAGTGGGGAGGTAGGATAGTGGATTTGGAATGTGAGCTTTAAGAAGTTTAACCGTAAAGTGAAGTTGAAGTCAAGATGTGGGCACAAGATTATTTTTTGGAAGTACTTGAACATGAATAAATACTGAGAGGACAGATCTAGTGGAAAGACTAAATATGGAGAGAGAGCAGTAATCAAAGGAGTAAAATACTGAAGAGGCGGAACAGGATAGCATAGCTAGAATGATTTGTCTTTGAAGACGCCTAGGAAAGTCCCCACCTGGCTGCTTCTATTTTCTATGAGAGAGAAGGAAAAGATGATGAGGTCAGAGGCTCGAGGGAAGTGGTGAAGTGCTAACCAGATGCTTCCGGAGGAATGAGAGAGGCCCTGGCTACACCAGGAGGGGTGGCTGGACTTGCATTTAGAAGAGGTGCAGATTGGGGTCCGTGACTCACCACCTATTGAGTTTCTCTGAGTTTGCACTCAGATTTTGTTGCTAGAAATACATACAGAGAAGGAGTATTTTTGCAATTGGAGTAAAATTAAACTGAGAGCACTACTGAAAATAGATTAGAAGCTGAAACTCAGATAAATTTGTGGCTCAAAAATTCACAGAAACCCTACCTAACAGGTAAAACTTCAAGTGTAGGAAAAATGAGACATTTGAAAAGCTATTGCAAGTAACGTGAAGACAAAAATGAATTCTGTAGGTTTAACTTAAGCAATAATTTCCAAGCAGTTATTGTCATCTGTCCTCTCAGGAATTGGTCCTACAGGTCAGAGTGGACTAAGACTCTGCCCTGAGGGCCAAGCCCTTATAGGTGAGTTGCGTCAAGCTTCAGCAGCGGGAAGTGGGGAAGTGTCTAGCCTAGGTAAAGGAGGTCTGTGCGAGGACAGGCAGGACTCAGAATGTGGAAGAAAGCCAAGGCATGGCTGAACACAGAGGTTGGGATCTGTATCTTCAAAACCAAGAAAAGGCAACGTAAAAGGACGGGGCTCTTCAGGGGAACGAGGCAACTGAACTGAAAGTGATGAAGGCAGAAGAGGAAGAAGTCACAGTGAGCAAGGCGATTGCTAAACAACGTTCGGGAACCTGGGTTCACCCCTCCTCTGCCACTCCTGGGCGCTGATCTATCGCTCTTAGCCTCTGTTTTCTCCTCTGTAAAAAATGGAATTGAACTTTATGATCTTTGGGAGAACTTCCAGCTCTAACACTCTGTAAGGATAATAAATTTCGAGAAACCTGTAATGGAAAATCTCCCAGCCGCTGTATGAACAGCAGAACTGAGCTGAGAGGACATAAAGGAAGTGTGGCTTCATTTAAGAAGAACCTGCGAGGCGCTTTTACAGCAAGCTGTTTCTGTGACCATCTGTAACAAAAGAGAAGAGACCGCAGAATCCTCCTGGCTCATAAACAGCTGTACGCTTCTCTGTGTATTGCTGAAGAGCGCCCAGATTGCAGAAAGATAAAGGGACCATAAGTCTTGACACCTTATCACTCTCCCACATTCTCATATCAAAATGTTTGAGGAGGCTGCTTTCTTAGGATTAACAGTGGGATGGTTCTCCTGCACAATCAGAACTTGGGTCACCTACAGCTCAGCTCCTGAAGCCTAGTTCAGACATTTCCCCCGTGCATGGAAAATGAAAAGTGCAATGGCAGTGTGGTCAGCTGTTGAGTGGGACACAATTTATTCAATCACTAGAACTGTCCTTTACTCTGATAGTTCATCTTTCCTATTATGGGAGTAGAAAATTGTTCTTTCTTTCATGAAGTGAGAATAATAGTAGATGGTAGATTTTCATTTTTATTTCTTTGTTTAGTTTTGAGTCCTTACTTGGTAAAAAATAAAACCACAATCTTGTGCTGGTGTATCATTCAGGGTTCTCCAGAGAAATAAAACCAATAGGAGGTATACATACATACATACACACACACATATATATATATATATATCCTATATATAACATATATATATCATCTTTTCTCTTAAGGCCTTCAACTGATTGGATGAGACCCACCCACATTATGGAGAGTAATTTGCTTTATTAAAAGTCTACTGATTTAAATCTTAATCACATCTAATAAATACTTTCACAGCGACCTCTAGATTGGTGTTGGACCAAACAACTAGGCACCATAGGTAGGTAGCTCAGTTGACACATAAAATTAACCATTACAGTTGATCTCTATTTTTAATTTTATTTTAATACACCATAAATTTGGTTAGCCCGGAAACCACGGATCTGGCATTACCTCACCCAGACAGCGGCCTCGAAGCAGCACTCCCCGAAACTCCTCAGCTCAGCTCGAATGACCTCCAGAGAAGGAACCGCACTCAAGAGGCTATCACACTATTCTCAGTTTTTCCCTGTGTTCCCTGAGGGCCTAGAGAAGCAGTTTTTCCTTATCTTTTTGAATAATCCTTCGTGTAACAAAGACAGTTATTTAATTATCCTTTTTTCTCTTAGTCTAGTGTTGGTCTTAAATTATTTGAAGACTGGGTTTTATACAAGAGGTAATTCAATGCCCAATAATTTTAGATTCAATGCCCAATAATTTTAGATAAATTATGGAAGGTTTTAGAATACTGAATGTTTGGTTTGTTCCTCTCTTATTCTGCTTGCTGCCTCCTACTCCCACCCCACAAATAACTATCCAGAGAGTCATTTTGTGTCAGAGAAAGAAAGCACTCAGTCCCGACCACCACCAGTCCAAAGCAGAAGTCCGGGAAACAAATTTACGTAGTCCTGGGGGCCAGAAGAGTTCTGGAGCTCCCCACGACAAACTGGGTAAATATTGTCACCTTTATCGCTGTAGGGAGTTTGTTCCTTTCCGTCCTAATCAGACAGCTCTAGAAAAGGAAGCATCCGGGTCTCCGCGAAGCTTCTCTCCGTTGTTGCCACCACACTGCTCCTCACAAAAGCATCAGCAACACCTGGGGGCCCCGTGCACTGCTGCTGCCCCACAGAGAGACTGGGGGGAATCCCCTCACTTCACGGGCAAGGAAATGCAGGGGAGTGGAGCTAGTGACGCGCAAAACCACATTTCCTTTGCATACTCCGTCTCTTCTCACCTTCACACCTATATGAACAAAGTTTGAGCCAATAGACATCCACCTCCCGCAGGGCGACACTGCTTCTCACCAAAGTCCAGGTGGGATTTCTGTCCCAGGTTGGCACAGATTGATCTCACCTCAGAGAACAATGTGAACCAGCATGTGAGATATATAAATATCATAGGAAACCACGAAATATGTGGCGCTAAAGGGGCTTTCAAGAGTCTCAGCTTTGATTTGATTTGATTTTGGTTTGTTTTATTTTAGGAGAGTCCTTTCCTAAAAAAAAAAAAAAAAGCCTTCAAAAACAACTAAGAGTAATACATGTGAAAATGGAGCTGCTGCTCTACAGGAAAGACCATGGAGACGATTGGAGCAAAGCCCCCTTCACAGCCTTCTCGCTGACTATACCCCCAGGTCCCCCAGACTGCCATCCTGAACCCCGCAGCAGCTCTGAGTGACCTACAGGGCCCTGAGAATCTGCAAAGCGCCGTGTAGAAACTGCTGATGTGGTCTCACCCCGTAGATGGCCTAAATCACTTAAGAAACTTCCAAAGATTCTACAGACCTTATTAGCCACAGAGGCAAAGACCAAACCCCGAATCTCCTGAGCTCCCATGATACCAAAATGATGCGGGGTCGGTGAGCCGAGGAGTCGAAAGAAAGATTTCTT